>NC_073691.1:42249056-42849056 GCF_029784155.1 Uranotaenia lowii
TCAAGATTGAAGCTTGTGTCGAACAAACTCCAGGTGACTATATTTAGTCACTTGCTTAAAACGAGTTAAAAACTTTTCAGCAAACTCAAACGTCAAACCCGTATTGCTGTACGGGTGCGACATATGCGGCGACGACGCGAAAACTGCAAGCTACGCTGCCTGCGGAACATCATCCGCACTTGGTGGTCTGGCAACTGGATCTCAAACGTGGAACTTCATCGCCAGTGTCATCAAAAGGCGCTAGAAATCGAGATTCGGCAACGTAAGTGGAGATGGATTGGGCACACGCTGCGAAGAGATGAAGCAGAGCAGATTTGCAGAGAGGCGCTTAGCTGGAATCCAGAAGAGCACCGAAGAAGAGGCAGGCCCAGAAGCTCGTGGCGGCGTAGTCCGCACAGTTGACGAGAACCTTGGCTGGCAGCAAGAGGCTGGCTCCGGATCGCCAGCAGTGGAGATCTTTTATCTCAGTCCTATGCGTCGGTCAATCGGCGCCGGACCCTTACGTAGGTTAGGTTCATCCTACGGTTAACCAGCTTTTAAAAAAAGAGTTAGAGAAGCTAAAATCAATTATGTTATATTTTTAGGGATTTTCAGTACCTTTTATGGGGGTTTTTGTATGTGAAATTGACTAAATTAATCACTTAGCTTAGCTTACAGTGTTCTGATAATTACAAAAACACTATGAAATAACCGTCTTTTCAAAAATTGTGTAGTGTTTAACCAAATTATGGCTGCGAACTGTAGTTCACATCCAAGTGAAGTAAGCGTTGTCATTTTTTTGTCGTTTTTCGCGTCGAAATCTGAAAATGCGTGGCCTTAATTATGAACAAAGAAAACGGATTGTGCACATTTGGGGCACATTTAGTGGACTTTCAATCATAAAACTAGCTAAGGACAAAGTGTGAGTGTCGGAGCAGTTCAAACAGGTCTAAGAAAGTATGGAGAATGTATGGACCACATCAATATGAGAAGCGCAGTGCATATTATATGACACCTCTACGAGCAAGGACATTCCGCACTCGTCATAAGCGCGTCGTTACGTATCGTCAACGCAATGGACCTCTGCTGTACCTATACACCGCGGACATGCAGATATCTGCCCTTTGGCATTATGTGGTTTCCACATTTGGCGATCCTTCCAGGATCTAATTTTTGACTAAACTGATTGAGAAAAACTTCTAATTCAATTTCTACATTTCTGTAATAAACTAAATAAAATTGAGTTTAGGTGAATAACAAAGTCTTTAATTCATGATTAATGGCGAGCGTTATTTGCTTTGTCAATTTAACGTGCTGCATCGATAATTTCATAAAGTTGTGTGCAACAGAGAGCAAAAGGAGCTGCACATTGCGAGCTGTGTGGTGCGCCTAATTCAAGCCCAGTGGGCTGCGCCTGCATGCGAGAGCTTTGTGCTGCACCTAATGCGAGCCATGTAGGCTGCGCCTGATTGCGAGCTGTGAGCTGCGCCTAGTGCGAGCCTAGTGGACTACGCCTGAATGCAAGCTGTGTGCTGCGCTTAATGCGAGTCACGTGGATTGCGCGTGAATGCGAGCCAAGTGGGCTGCGCCTGAATGCAAGCTGCGTGCTGCACTTAATGCGAGACAAGGGGGCTGCGCCTGTATGTGAGCTATGTGCTGCGCTTGATTGCAAGCTGTGTGCTGCGCCTAATGTGAGTCACAACATGGACTGCACGTGAATGCAAGCCAAGTGGGCGTCACCTGATTGCGAGCCAAGTGGGCTACGCCTGAATGCAAGCTGTGTGCAGCACTTAATGCGAGCTACGTGGGCTGCGCCTGATTGATAGCTATGTTCTGCACCTAATCCAAGCCAAGTGGATTGTGCCTGAATGTGAGCTATGTTCTGTGCCTGAATGCAAGCTGTGTGCTGCGCCTAATGCGAGTAACATGGAAAGCACGTGAATGCAAGCCAAGTGGGTTGCGCCTGATTGCGAGCCAAGTGGGCTACGCCTGAATGCAAGCTGTATGCTGCACTTAATGCGAGCCACGTGGGCTGAGCCTGAATGCAAGCTGTGTGCTGCACTTAATGCGAGCCACGTGAGCTGCGCTTGCTGTGCGCAAGCTGTGTGCTGCGTCTAATGCGAGTCACATGGACTGAACGTGAATGCAACCCAAGTGGGCTACGCCTAAATGCAATCTTATTGTTGCACTTAATGCGAGCCACGTGGGCTGCGCCTGATTGCTAGCTATGTGCTGCACCTAATCCAAGCCAAGTGGATTGCGCCTGAAAGTGAGCTATGTGCTGCGCCTGAATGCAAGCTGTGTGCTGCACCTAATGCGAGTCACATGGACTGCGTTCTGCATTAAATGCGAGCCACGGGGCTGCGCCTGATTGCTAGCTATGTGCTGCGTCTAATCCAAGCCAAGTGGACGCCTGAATGTGAGCAATGTACTGCGCCTAATGCAAGTTAAGAGGACCGCGCCTGAACGCGAGAGAAATTGGCTGCGGCCGAATGCGAGTTATAACCCAGTAAGCGCGTCCTCTCAAAAATCGACAGAGCATGTAAAAAATTGAGAGTTGAGTCACCGAACTTAGAATAAAACGGTTTATTTCGGCGACACTCCAAGAACGCAAATATCCTCATTCGGTTTGCCCTGCCGAGATACCTAGAGGCAACGAATACGAATGCATACATGCGAAATCAGTTTGAATCGTACACTCGTACGGTGCAGTCGACTTCTCAGGCAGGCAAACACGCGTCTCGAAGGGAAACATACAAACACGATTCGGGTTGTTTTCGTGTGTTTCTCTGGAGGGCGTGTCTTAGATTATTTCGTGGCACTCACTCAAGGCACGCGTATGGTGTGTTCCTCTCTACCGATGTGATGATGCAAAATCGCCAGAGAGATCGTTACGATGGTTACCGTGGTTGAATTAAAAGGAATCTTTCGAATGCTTTGATTCAGTTGAATCATTCAACCAAGTAGGCTCATACCACAACAGATCGTTACGATCCCTCTGGCGATTTGAGTTACCTCTCTGCCGATTCATGTTTACTGGGAAGCTGTGCTTAGTTGATGCGAGCTGTGAGCTTTGTGAGTAACACGGAAAGCGAGCTAAGCTTAGTGCAAAATCTATCGAAATAAGTTAATTGTATCGCCTGAATTATTTATATCTATGTACATTAGACTGCCCCAAATTTGTATGGGAAATTCAAAACCTGTGAAATGTTATGCGCTGCAGGCTAAAATTGATCCTAGGCCTAATACAAGATCTCATGCCAAATTTGGGCCAAATCGGATCACGGGAAGGGGTCGCTCAACGAGCCTGAAGTTTGTATGGGATTTTGAGACATTTTGTTCGGGAGAAACATGAAAAACAAGTTTTTCAGCAATAACTTTGGTTCCCGTCGGCCGATTTCTTTCAAAAACGGGTTTTCTTAAAGCCTAAATTATGAAAAACATTTCATCCGAAGACTGCATATCGATAAGAGTTAAGACAAAAAAGTTATTAGGCTTCCAAAATGGGCTAACTTTTTTAAGGATGGTATTCATCACTGTAAATGAGTCGGGGCGGTCGAACTTATTGACGCCTCATTAGCAGTGATGAATACCACCGTAAAAAAAGTTAGCCCATTTTGGAAGTCCAATAACTTTTTTGTCTTAACTCTTATCGATATGCAGTCTTCGGATGAAATGTTTTCCATAATTTAGGCTTTAAGAAAACCCGTTTTTGAAAGAAATCGGCCGACGAGAACCAAAGTTATTGATGAAAAACTGGTTTTTCATGTTTCTCCCGAACAAAATGTCTCAAAATCGCATACAAACTTCAGGCTCGTTGAGCGACCCCTTCCCGTGATCCGATTTGGCCCAAATTTGGCATGAGATCTTGTACTAGGCCTAGGATCAATTTAAGCCTGCAGCGCATAACTTTTTCAAAAGTCGGGTCATTTGGGGCACTCTAATGTACATCCATCATATGCGAGTAGGTCATATGCAAGTTTGTGTGTTGTTTAGAGTTAAATTACAAATGCAAAATTTTTTTTGCATTCTTAGATACGATTTGCATCTGATGTGCTTCAATATTTTTTTTCTTTTTTCACTTGTTTGTTTTTGTATGTATTTTGTTCAGATTTGATCGATTTTTGCCAGATTTTTTAACAAATCGTCCAAAATTGCCCGGAGGTGCTGATACGTGTGGTAGAAGGTATGGCTTAAGGTATAAAGATCAACTACTTTTTGAAGATGTTTTGCTCAAATCCAAATATCATACAATTCGATGTCAAATAAGAAATTTAAAATTGCTTGGTACCTGTTTTGACTTGTTTTGTCCCAGTTTTCACTGAAACCCAATATCTTTGTTGATAAACGGAAACGCTCTAAAAGCGACAAGTCATCTCCATCTGATGTCCTTCGTAAGTGCTTGAGGAAAATCTCGCCAACAAACTTCAAGTCAAATTTCTTCGAAACAGATATTTTGCGAACAGCTTTGGAACGCTAAACATAAGCAAATTTAAATAAAAATTCAAACATTGGGATTTTTTTTCACAGTGCATCGACTATTGAAAAATCGCCTAAAAGTATACCGTAACTTCCGACGCGTAAAGCTTGAATCGCAATGTTATGCTTATCACATTCGTAGGCCTACCGGCAGCGTGCTGATTTATCTTCCAAGCCGAATCTTCGGCTTGATAACCGTTCTCCGACTGCGAGTAAGCAGACAACGTGTGCTCTTATTCCGCGGGCGCGCACATCATAACTCTGCTGATGGTCCCGGTGAGCGATATTATCAGTTTCTATTATCATCAATTAGGAAATTGAGCAAAACATGTCTGCTGTGTGGACAGTTTGCGCGAGAGTTTTCGACTGCACGGTCGTTTTTTTTTTCTTTGGACCGATCTGTGATATTGAAATGTTCAGTTTTTGATCGAGACGAGCTACGCGATTGCATCTGCAGTTTTTTTTTACTTAATCAGTCTGTCGTAAGATATGTGGAGAAAATTTGAAAGTGTTTTTCATTGCTAGATCTTTAGAGAAGTTAGCAGAATGGTCAAAGATCGTCTAAGGGAGCTCTTGGAGGTTTTTATTTTCAAATTTTCATTTGATAATGTGATATAATAAATTATTTCTTCACCCTCAGAACTGCAACGTAGAAGAGTACAAATTCGTACAGGAGCATGAGTTTATGACCCTGTATCTCCAGGATAAGGTCCTGGAAGACCTGGAAAAGGTAAGATAAAGGGTTCTAAATCACGTTTGAAAACCTTTTTGCTCACTGACCTTGCCTAACCGCAGTAGTTTGCAGAGGTTTCTGAATGGATCAGGAAGCTGCGACGGAACGTTCTGGACATCGAGGTGAACATCTTCTGCGAAGGCTTCTCGAAGGCCGGCCACAAGCTGAAGGAAAATGCTAACCTGTGTTACAAAATTTACACCTCGGTCCGGAAGATGCAGGCCGACTTCGAGCGAGGGGGAGTGCGCCCAAAGATTGATGACGATGACGATCTTGTTGCCAGGGTCCGAAGCGTTCAGTTCGAGGGCATCAAGAAGGAGTACATCAGTGCGTACTGGAAGTACCATTCGGTGATAAGACGTTACGAGGATCTCGTAAGTCGACCACATCTGATACGTGAGTACACGTTTTCTCTACACATAACTGTCCGTTATTTCACTATGGGGATTGTTTGTTTTCAAACACAGATAATTTGCGTAAAGTAAATTTGAATCTATTCTATTTTAAGTGCTTCAAATAAACTGGTAAACACTTTACTTGAAGGCGGAAACAAATAAAACTACTTCAGAAGTGGCTGCCAGATAAAACTGCTACCAAAATTGTCAACTGAACACTGTTTGATGATTGAAAAATGTTGATACGTAATCGCATTGCAGACCTGGGAGCAGCTGATAATAGGTTATTTTTGAGTACAACTTTTATTACAGTATTTTTGGTTCGTCACCCTTGATGTAATGAATAAGTATGTATTGTTATTTTAGATAAGCCTTTACGCATCCATCCGTTCGGGAAATATGTATGTAGATGAAATTCTTATCTTGGGACATAACCTGAATGTTGTTAGCGGCATACCACTCCATGACCTTTTTTCAATAATTACAGGATGCCGAATCCGGTCAAAACAACACATACACATCATGTTTCTTCAGGAAAGGCAGCAATAGCTTTTGAAGACACTCTTTTACGTAAATTTCCTGGTTGACGGACCCGGTTGAAACGAAAATGTCGTATTTCAAGCTACAGGTACAGATAGTTCGCCAAACGAGATATTTCCTGGCAAACTTTGATAGTTCAATATGCTTGAAAATATCTGCTACCTTTCCCCTTCCAGTAGCCTGTATAATCTCTTGTCCAGGAAGTCTGAAGTAGGCCTTGGCGTAGGTTTCGCCGTCCATTACCACGCAATTAAACTTTGTCAACAATGTCGTAAACAGCTTCTGTGATATTGTTTTTGCCGTAAAATTTTTCTTATCGTTGCGATTTGGAGTCACTTTCTTCTTATAAGTCGATAGTCCGGATCGTTGTTTTAGCTTCATGCACGGTTGTAGCCAACCTTTTGTCCGTCACTGCGGTTTCCGATTTCCCCCAGATCCAGGCTTCCTAGTTGTCGAAAAACGTTCCCGAACACTTATTTTACTTTAGTGACGGTTGATCTGGCCACATTCAACGATTTTGCTATTTCTGCGTGGTGTAGTTTGGATTTTCACGACACGCATGTACAAAATTTTGATTCGTACCTCCGCTTGCTTTGATAACTAAAAATCTGATGTCAAAATCCAAATAGAAACATCATTCTACACATACACACCTACAAAAATGAGCGGTGTTCAGGGTTATTACATAAATGATTAGAAATAATACGGCGAATCTAAGTTCACAACTTTATGATATTTTGATCCAAACACTGTTTATGTTACCCTACAACAGGGGTGTCAGGTGTCCTGATTTTTCAGGATTTGTCCTGATTTTTGAGAGGCCGTCCTGATTTTTCAAAAACGCTTGAATTGTCCTGATTTTTGAAAAATGACGTTTAAAATATCCTGATTTGTCCTGATTTTTGAAAAATACCTAAACTTTAACTAAATTTATTTTTAAATGGTGAGAAAATCAAACAAATCTTCTACAAAATAGTTAAACTAGTTTAATCGATGATAATCTTTGGTTCAAATGATATTTAAATAGTGTTTTTCGATGTTATTTTCAGGTTATCCAAGGTTTTTCTCGCTGTAGTTGCATAACTTTAGGCGTCTTCAGCACCTGTATTTCGCCTTTAGTTATGCAATCTAAGCAGAGCTGCATGTTATTTTCATCAATTTGATGGTGTCCTGAAAAATCCTGATTTTTATCATTGCGGTGTCCTGTTTTATCAAAACCACCTGGCACCCCTGCCCTACAATCCCAACAAAGGTTTTTTGCTGATTAAAAACGCCAATTCTTTGAACATCCTACTGTGTTAAGGTCAAGGTTGCCGAAATCACAGAAAAATCTGTAATTTCTCAGAATTTTGAGCAAATTTTCATCACAGAATCTGTGTCACAGAACACAGAATTTTGAAATTTTCACAGATTTCACAGAATTTTTAAATTTTGAATGGTTTTCGGAAATTATAATTTTTTTGGACAGCATGAAATTTAGATTTCTTGCTTTGAATTAGAAAAGTATGATAATATTGGTAATGGTAATTGATTTTGCTCAACTAAAATGTGTGAAAGACCCAATATCTCATGAATTTTCTATGAAATTCAAGGAAATAGCATCACAGAAATCCATCTCAGAATTTTTGGGTAAAATCACAGATAGTCAGAATTATTTTTCTCAAAAACACAGAATTTATTTCGGGAACCTTGGATAAGGTGTTGATTGCTGTTTCAGCTTGCTGGCTGAAGAAGGAAAAACCTACTTCAGCGCTGTTTCAGCGTGTAAGCAAGTTTTATTTCAGTCAGACGATAGTAGGGAAAATTTTCTGAAGAATAACTTTTGACACCATTTCAATTTGACAGTCGTTAGCTGTACAAGGGCTAGATCAGATAAATAGAAATTCTCTGCAGCATTTTTTTACTTTTCGGCAAAAAATTGAGCACTTTTTGAAAAGAGTTGGGTAGGATAGGGGTAGTAAAATGGATACCCTAAGGCATTGCATCAATTTCTCCACAGTTAAACGTCAAAACACTGGGTGGATTGCACAAATTCAATGAGTCACTAATAATAATTGATACAAAAAATTAAAAAAAACAGCCAAAATGTACATATTTTTTAAGTTTTTTCAAAACTATTTTAATATCCATTTTTGTGCGAAAAAAAACATGTGCGGGTAAAATGGTCCACGCAAATAACTCGGAATTGAAAAAATCTTTTTGTGTGTGGTCATTTCAAGTGCACAGCAAGAGACTAGTCACGACCAGACATTCCCGGTGCATGTACCGTATACCCAATGTAACCAGATTCTGAGTAATACAAAAAAAAACATCATGCGACCACTCTAAATACTCGGAAATCTAAAACTAGGGATCAAGTTCTGTAAACTTTATTCGTAATGACATGTCCCAGATAACCTTAAATTCGTTTTCCTGATGTAAGCTCGTGGCATCTGGAAAGTTAAAATGAAAATAAACACTGTCCATTTTACCACCCTCCATGGGGTGTCCATTTTACCCGCACTATATGTTTTGTTGAAAACAGTTAAATTTAACAAAAAAAAATATTGAAAAAAAACACATACCTTAGATGATATCTGTTGATAAGTACTCTGAGCATAGATATTTGTACAAAAAACTCGGCGGAAAGGCGTTTAACACTTTAAAAAACGTTAGTTGTTGTAGGCCGAAAACAACATCACCACCTGGAAAGTGCACGTGTGTTTTGTTTTTGTTTATTATTTTCAATGTTTGACAGCTCCGTGTTCCATAGGGTGTCTCTAATAGTCTCTAGTGATTCTGTGATAGGGTGGCCATAAAGTTTGCACTACTTTGTAAAGAAATAAGTAAGATTTTACCACCCCTGTCCATTTTACCCACACTTTCCCTAATCGTTTGAGATAAAAACTCGTGCCGGAACTAAACAAAATAAGCTACCCTATTATTTTATAGATCCTCAGTTTGTTGAAATTTGTAAACCTTTTCAAAGCAAAACTTCCTTAAGGACTTAAACAAAGTTTCAATAAACATCATTCTAAAGAAACAAAATTTGTTACCTTCTCACTGGTTGGTGATTCAATCTGACCAATTAGACGTTTGAGCACTTTTTATTTTTTTTTCTGTTTTCCACCCTTGACACAAGGGTTTTTATAGGCGCTTTTCAGCTATATCAAACTGTCTGTTGTTCAGTTATTGATCAATTAATGCATGATGGCGAATAGATCGGAATAAGGGTTTTTTTCAATTTTAAATATTCGAAATTTTTCACTTTGCTTAATAAAATGGCCCAGCCTGGAATAAATTTGTTTATTTTGTCGTTGATTTTTCGGTCGCTTAAGAACGACACTTTTCCTATGCTTCACAAGATTCTGCGTTCTGCGGCATGAGACCAATAAGTCGTAGGTTCAAAGTTCGAGAAAAGTTTTATTGAAGAAAAAAATAACACGAGAGGGAACATCGGACAAATTCCGGTAATCATTTTATTTGTTTTTTTTTCTATGATCCGTCAATTGACGTTTGATGTCATCTTCGCTGATTAATTTCTCCAAATCTAGATGTTTAAGGGCTGAACAGCAGCTTCTCTAAGACTATTGGTTGCGTTCTTTCAGTCAGATTGCTGATTTAAAACTATAACTAGGTTTTGTCCCAGCTGTTGTTCAGCAAAAAATGATTTTTGGTATCTGAGATTATAGATTTGAATGGAATTTTCTAAATTGTATGGGAGAGTGGGGTATCATGGGCCACTTTTTTTTCGTTGTTCCATAACTTTTTTATTATAAAAGATAAAATGAAAATAAAAAATTGTATGGCTTTCTACATTTACAGGGTATCATAAACTATTTTTTTAAATTTTTTAATAAGTTATTTTCCCCAAAATTTGACTGTTTTAAAAAAAGCTATATTTTTTGGATTTTGAAAAATGGTGGGGAATCGTGGGCCACTAAATCAAATAACATGCAAAGTTATGAGTTGACCCAAAACTGTGATTTCATAATTTATTTAGTTATTTTAAAGCAATTTCAGATGGTGAAATAAAAAAAAGAGCTGTGCATGATCGATTACATTCCAAAACGTGGCTCGCGGACGTTTTGGCAAAACTTCTTATATAGGATGGACAAAATATTTTTCATAACTCTTCATTTGGCATAAGAAAACTTTACAGATAGGAAAAACGTATTTTAAGTTCTGAATGTGTATAAAAACATAAAAATATATGGGGTTTCAAGATGTGTGGCCCAAGATTCCCCACAAGCTATGATTTGCAAATTAGTTGCGTTTGTGTGACTTATTGATGTTTCATCAAAAATTCCTTTTCCACGTGAAAGATCATGACAAAACTAAGACCATAAGCGTATGAGCATATTTTTGTTATGAACTTTAGGTTCCCCATCGATGCAATAAGCGGGTGTTTTATTTAATTATGTAAGAGAATTTTTTTAACTTTTTTTAGCTTCATAAATAAAAGAAACATGTGATGCGTATTTAAGTCAACAACATATAGAAATATATGCTCACGCAAAGCGACGACGATGACAGTTGGTTTGAGATTTTTATCTCAACACACATTTGAAATATTCAAAGTGGCCCACGTTTCCCCATGGCCCACGATACCCCACTCTCCCCTACGTACAAGCCATGTCCTATGGGGTCCTGTGAGGGGGTGGCAAAAAACCGTTTGAAATCACTGGAAAACGCCTGAATTTCTATAAAAACTAAGAATTTTTATGTCAAATTTTATGTCAATGCTTATTAAAACAATTTATGCTCTTATTTCCAATATGATATACACAAAAAAAATTAAATAGTTTCTTTTGATTTTTTTGCGTTGCTATCATTTCGAACAGCAGTTAAAAAAATATTTTCTCCAAAACTGTTCACATACGCCCAACTAGAATACACATAACCAATTAAAACACATGGTTAATTCCTTAACTTTTTCCTTAACTTTTTCCGAGCTCTTGTTTTTTGTTAAAAATTCAACAAAAAATTGTGCACCTTTTTGGCCAAAGTGTAAAATATTACAAAGGTATAGAAAATAAAAATTTTAACTTAATCATTAATTTTCCTTGAGTAAACTTTACTTCTGGGTGAAAGTTATAAAAGTTATAATATTGTTATTTTTTCCCTTCGCGGAAATTTTGAAACCATTGTGAACCAAAATGAATTTTAGATATTTTTTATAGCTTAAGTCGACTTGCAGTCTTGGTAAATAGATTAGTATTTTCAGTATCAAATAGATAACTGAATAAATCTCATTTTTTGTCAGAAATAGTAAATTTTTTTTCAATGTCTTTATTATAGAGATTTTCAGCTTTCAGCTGGTTTATCTAAATAGTAAAAATGACATCTATTTAATTTTTTAGAAATTGTAAAATTATTTTTTTAAATTATTTCATCTCTGAAAGAAGATTAGCAAAGCAAAATCTGTATCGTTTTTTTCCGGGAATTTACCACTTTGTGAAATTCTTCCCTATCACCTGTATAGTTGAATGAATGGAAAATAATTGATAGATTCAAATTTATTTAGAGTTATTTCAGAATAAAATTGATATTTAGAAATCAAGGAATTTTCAAACCACGATTCAGCTTAATACTTCAGAAAAATGTATAAGTGTTTGACAATCAGTTTTAAATTATTGGCAATTAATAACAAAAACTTTTCTTAAATTTATGGTTTTTAAATGTATTGTTGCAAAATGTGAATTATAAAAATATTGTTGTGAGCCTAGCGCTGATATGAAGAAGCTCAGGAAAAGTATTCTAGTTAACCTGGAGATTATTTTCTACATTTTCTTCTCCAAAAATGTGTGCATTATTTTCATTTGTAAAAAAAAAACATTTATAACGGAAGATTCTTTAAAGAGTTCATAAAGTGATAACTTTTAAACTACCAGATTTACAAATTACGAAAATTTTCTTTTTATCAACATTTTCCCGCAGTGTATATTCTTATAGATTTGCAGATTGTTTTATGAAATGAAATAATAAAATAACTATATTGAGAAAATTTGTTAAATTTTTTCACTATTTTTCTTTAATGTCATGTTTTTCAAAATACCTCTAATTTTGTTCAATGAAATTATGTATCGAGGAGGAAGAGGAAGAGTATGCAGCAAAAATTCAAGATTCATTTGCAACTGCACCTCCCCCCTCCATTCACTGTTTCAAAATTAAAGTTTTTTTTCACCAGATATTGACGTACATTTTTATTGACTGATTTTCGAAAAATTGGAGTGTCAAAAGTGTTTCCAGATCATATCGATGAGCTCAAACACCCAAATATTTTTCTTTTGCCAGGATGCATAGGCGATCTCAGTCCTAAAGCTTTTTTTTACCTTTTATCTATTTAATCTATTAACTACTAGGACGTGGCCGGCACCAATGTTGATGGCTTAAAGAGAGAACGTCAGATTTGTGCATTGAGAATGAGCACAAAATTGATGGCCTTCGTCGGTCACGGAACATCAATCATTAGCGATGTGAAATTTGTTCTACTGAGTTACATCAGCAACCATGGAGTGCTACAAAATGCTAGAGTCTTTAATTTATTGTTCTTAGAACTGGTATGATAAGTCCTCATTGTAATACTAATAGACTGAATCGATTTAGGGTCATTTTAGAATTTCACAAACCCTGAGGTCTAAAAAGCTTCGTTTAAGTTCCAAACTCATCCATGATTTTTGAAGAATTTTAACGTTACGTTTACATGAGTAAAATTCAATATTTTGTTTTAAAAAACGAGCATTATTTTTTGGCAAGATTTTGTTCGTTTCATTTCCGCCCAAATATGCTTATGAGTGAATTATTTGAAAAAAAAAAAAAAGAAAAGAAGAAAATTTGGAGAAAACCACCATAACTAACAGCCATTATTGGTTTTTTTTTTCGAGAAAACAAGTCATTGTTTTGTTCATCTCGTATCAATCTGAACACGCATCACTGTCAAATAATCGGAAAAAGCTGCAAAATCGCAGGAAAACAGCAATATCTTTATTTTCATAGGGGTACATGAACTATGCCAATGCTTAACGCCCATGGCAAATGATTTTATTTTAAGTTTTAAGTTTATATCAGTTAAGTTAAGTTTATATCATTGCCAACAAAATATGTTATCCTATTTTTTAAACCCTTCCAGAATCATCCCGCGAAACGGTTGCCTCGCTGGAAACGGAACCAACCGATGCGCTGCTGCTCCAGAAACAGGTCCGAGAGGCGTATCCGAGTGCCAATGGAGCACCGCCCAAAACCTACTCGGATCCGGAACTTGCCTCGGCCCAGAACACCCTGCACCAGATGGAGGATCGCAAACACGAGTTGATGCTCCTGGAGAAATCCCTGGTCGAGATGCGTGATTTGTTTGTACTTTTTTCGACCCTAGTCATGGAACACGGGAGTTTGCTGAACCTGATCGAGGGAAACGTGCAGCTTGCTTCCGGTCATGTGTCGAAGGCGGTTCAGCATCTGCAAACGGCTCGGGAGTTCTCCTGGAGGGCCACGGCGAATCGGTGCTGGTGCTTTAATAAAATAACCTTAATGTTAGTTTTACTCGGTATACTAGTGGCAGTGGCTGTTGTTTTGGCTCTGAAAAAGTTCCTTTTTTAATAAAATGATAAGTGAAAAAAATTGCCTTTTGATGGTCATGAAGTACATTTTCAAATGCAAATCATTAGAGTTGAAAATTTGTCATTTGGATCCTCGATTCATTTGACCCCTCATTGAGCTAATGTTAAGCTTATTTTCTGTTATTTATTAACGATCTACTTGGAAGATCGGATATCCAATCCAGATTCATTGCTTTTACTTTATCCACACAGCCAGTAACAAAAGTAAGTAACCAGAAGCATTTTCCATCATCATTTTGCTTATTCAAAACACAAATGCCACAAGGATGGTAAAATGTCATTAATAAAACCTTAAATTTTTTTTTTGCTTATTTGGCTTATAAAATGAAAGTTTTGTGAAAAAAATTGTACAGAATGATAGTAGGTACTTAAGTTATTTAATAATACCATGAAATTTTTTTTTTCTGAAAAACTAAGTTAAACCATGAGTTAAGCCAATTTTATTTCTGATCATAAAAATTGGAAGGGACAAAAGTAAGTAACCATATGAGAGAAAAGAAATTAGTTCATCAAATTTGAAAGGAAAACAAGTGAAAACATATTATCAATATTGTAAATAACTACAAAATTAAGGATCCAATATAACCACTTTTGGTATTCTCGAGTGAATATGAGTGTCGCGACGTCTTTGAAGCAAGGTTGCCGAAGAAATACTGTGATTTGACCCCAACATTCTTGAACGATTTTCTGTGATGGTGTTTTAAAAAAAATCATTGACAATATATCTCCATCATCCATCAATTTTGCTATTTTTACCATTTTCATTTAAAAAATCAATTCTCATGATCAATCACAAACATTTTCATGAATTGGTAGTCAGAATCTGTTGAGATTTGTCTCATCGTAGTAATCGATAAGACGAATAACAACATACACATCATTAACAAACAAACAAATTATTGTAACTATGGTTCCCTATGAATATCTAGGGAACAGGCTAGTAGAAGTAGAACGTAAAGTTAGAAATAAAAAACAGTCAAGTTCTACCTTCAACCAGAACAAGTCTCTCTTTTCCACTGCCCAAAGTGCTTCCAACAACAGATTATGGGCCCAGCAGTAGTGGAAAGGAGGAGGAAGCGGAATTAATAGTGGCAAGAAGTGCCAGCACCGAAGGAAGGACTACGAGCCGAAACCCGGGAGGACAACGAATCAGGCACGATCGGAAGGTCATCGAGGCAGCAACCAGAGCCACTGGAAAGTCGACGATCCGGAGACCGTAGAGTGTTGTCGGACCAGGACTCAACTGGAAGGTCATCGGATCGGGAAGCCAGGTGGAGGTCGACAAGCCAGAAAACACGGGAAGTCGTCGGACAGGTGCCTTGGAAGGTCGTTGGGTCGGATCCATTGGAAGCGGACCAAAATCCATAGGAAGGTCGGCGAGCCAGAGCCACAGAAAGATGGTCGTCGTACCATTGGTGAGGCGTCGGGCCGATAGAAGAGCGTAGAGCCGAAACCAAACAAAGTCGTCGGACCGGCGCCATGGAAGGTCGCTGGGCTGAGACAACGAAGCAGTCGTCGGGCCAGATTCACTGGTAGGTCACCGTACCGAAAGGCATGGAAGGGCCGGTATCATGGAACGTCGTCAAGTCAAGAATCAAGTATTGGTCGTCACACCAGGAGTCACTATTGGACTTGCGAGCGCGGTACCACCAAGCAGGTACCATGGTCGTCGGACCGGTAAGCCAAGTGGAGGTCGTCGGGCTGGAACCACTGGGAGGCGCAGGCCTCTGGAAAGGCGTCGAGGTGAAGGAGAAGCTTCGAGCCGCAGTAAGCAGTCGAGACCAGAAGTCAGATGGAGGTCGTCGGATCAAGGATAATGAAAGGTCGTCGGACCAGGAGCCAATTGGAAGGTCGTTGTACCTGGAGGCCAGTTGGAGGTCGTCGTGCCAGGAATAATGAAAGATCGACGGGCTGGAGCCACTGGAAAATCGTTGAGCCGCAAGCCAGAAGTAAGGTCGTCGAGTTGCAACAGGGGCGAGAGCGTCGTGCAATGAAGGCGACGAATGAAGTTCGGTGCGTGTGTGAAAGTAAGCAGCCCATCTTCAAGAGGAGCCGCCGGAGGCAGTAAGGAGACTGCAGTGTGTATGTTGAGGAGGAGTGTTGTGATTTGTCTCATCGTAGTAATCGATGAGACGAATAACAACATACACATCATTAACAAACCAAAATATTGTAACTATGGTTCCCTATGAATATCAAGGGAACAGGCTAAATAGAACGTAAAGTTAGAAATAAAAGTAGTCCAAGTTTTACAACCAACCAGAACAAGTCTCTCCATTCCACTGCCAAGCCAAAAGTGCTTCCAATAACAGGTTCTGAGCCCAGCACTAGTGGGAAGATGAGGAAGCGGAATCAATAGTGGCAAGAAGTGCCAGCACCGAAGGAAGGACTACGAGCCGAAACCAGGAAGGACATCGAATCAGGCACGATCGGAAGGTCATCGAGGCAGCAACCAGAGCCACTGGAAGGTCGTCGGTGCAGAGACAGATGGAGGTCGTTGAGCTGGGGCCACTCGGAGGTCGGCGAGCCGGAGACCGTGAAAGGTTGTCGGGCCAGGACCCAACCAGAAGATCATCGGATCGGGAAACCAGGTGGAGGTCGACAAGCCAGGAAACACGGGAGGTCATCGGACAGGTGTTTTGGAAGGTTATTGGGTCAGATCCATTGGAAGCGGACCAGAATCCATAGGACGGTCGTCGTGCCATGCGTGAGGAGTCGGGCCAATAAAATTCGAGCTGGAACCAAACAAAGTCGTCGAACCGGAGCCACTGAGAGGACATCGGACCGGTGCCATGAAAGGTCGCTGGGCTAAGACAACGAAGCAGTCGTCGGTCCAGATTCACTGGTATCGACGGGCTGGAACCACTGGAAGTTTTTCGAGCCGCAAGTCAGAAGTAAGGTCGTCGAACTGCAACAGGGGCGAGAGCGTCGTGCAATGAAGGCGACGAATGAAGTCCGGTGCGTGCGTAAAAGTAGAGCAGCCCCATCTTCAAGAGGAGCCGCCATAGGCAGTGTGTATGTTGAGGAGGAGTGTTGAGATTTGTCTCATCGTAGTAATCGATGAGACGAATAACAACATACACATAATTAACAAACAAACAAATTATTGTAACTATTCCCTATGAATGTTTAGAGACCAGGCTAGTATAAATAGAACGTAAAGTTATAAATAAATGTATTCCACGTTCTACCTCCAACCAGAACAAGTCTCTCCTTACCACTGCCCAAAGTGCTTTCAACAACATGTTGGTGGAAGAACTTAGGCAGTGGAAAAGAGAGATCGATGACCTTACTTTTGGCTTCCGGCACGACGATCTGCCAGTGGATTCAGCCTGTCGATCTTCCATGACTCTTGGCTCGACGACCTCCAACTGGCCTCCAGGTATGACGACCTTCCAATTGGCTCGTGGTCCAACGACCTTTTATAACCCTGATCTGAAGACCTCCATCTGGCTCCATCCGACGACCTTCCATCTGATTTCTGGTCTCGACTCCCAAGCGTTTAGAATTGCGGTTATGCGTACACGCAAAATAATCTGCACGTCGTGGCTACGTGAAAAACTACATAATTTGTATCCAATGGACGTCCACGTAGATGCTACGAAAAGGATATTGAACGCGCCCCTATAAGAATTACTTACCACCTACAACTTACGTTCATTTTTAGGTACTTCAACGCTCTATGATGATGAATGCTACATCAAATGTGATTAGTATTGTAATGATATTTTCGTTTTTTCTTCTCAATTTTTGTTCAAAATAATGCTGATTAAATCAAATTTCATCGCAAATAATTTTTATTTATCTTTTCTTTCACCAAACACACAATAATTATTTTGCTGTGAAAAAAATCCTCAATTCCGGGAGATCTTGCCAGCGGATTGATTCACGGAATTCTGTAAAGAAAGTGCCATCAAAGGAAGGTTTATCGTGACCCGTACCAGCCTTTTCGGCACGACCAGCACACATTTCTGCAGCCCTTAAATGATCAGCAACATATCGACATCACCTTGATACAATAAAAGAAATTCGTTAATCGATAAGTTCCGTGCTTCAAAAAATAATTTATAATATTATTTAAAAATCTCAAAACTTTCGTCATCAGCCCACGAATTGACTCCAGGTACACGGAATAATCACAAAGTTATTAAAAACGGATAAGACGTTCTCTGAAATTTTCACACAAGTAATGGCTTACTAACGAAAATTCCTTTTTCTAACAAGAATTTACCACCAGACGCTCGAGAAAAATGCAATAAACGTTTTCACTTAGACTTTTCGTGAAATTCATGAGCTATGTACGTAGAAAAGAAGGAATTACTACAAGACACACGTAAAACTGATGTGATGCATCAAAAGCCTAGTTTACGCGAAAAATACCGTTAAATTAATTTCAAGAATATTTCGGGTGTATGCATTTTTTTTTCGAGCGTGTTTGCGAAGGATCTTCTGAACGAGGTCATAGTCGTATTTATTTGCAATTCTGGCTTCGAAAATTTTCTGTTTTTCCTCTTATAACTCGGGTCTTTCTATTGAGATATAATGCAATCTGTGGGCCATAGAACAGGAAGCGGCTTGTTTTTGGGCACCAAAGAGATAAGATTCGACCGTGATGTATCTATAAGTTGAGGTAAAATACAAACATCAAGTTGAGATCAACAAATTAAGGAAAGGGGGTTTTCCCTCAACTTTTTTCTAAACCGTAAATATTATCGAGCTATGTAGATTATTGAGGGGCTCAAGTGTCTATGGGAGGTAAAATTATTTTACAGAAGCGAAAATATCATTCAAATAGCTCCACCAGACACGGGAAAATCAGTATCGAGGTAATAAAAAGGATTTCGTGAAATAAATACTTCCATAATCACTTTATTGGACCAGACTTGAACACTCTCTTGGAAATGCCTAAAAACCGCTAGTAAAATGCAGCTATGAAACACTTTTTTTTAAACTAAAAAACGATCATCAGCAGTATCAAAACCACCAGGGCAACGATAACCCAAATGAGCAGCCAGGTTTTCTTCTTCATCGCCTTTATTTTGTATTCCCGCGCCTTCTCAAGCTGATGGGCCCCGTGATCGGCATTCAGAAGCGCTTGTTGCGCATGATATTCGATGACCTGAACCAAACTTCCCTGCTCCATAACCAGCGTCGATATCCGCACAAATAGGTCCCGAATCTCGACCAGGGACTTCTCCAGCTGAACAAGCTGCGAATGGCGGGCCATAATGTCCCGCAGCTTTTGCCGTTCCCGTTCCGTTTCCTCTAGGATCTGAAAAAAATCAGAAAGTAAGTTTAATTTTAAAAACAATTTTAATCCTTGAAAATGACGTTGTTCAAAACTGAAACGTCAACTACGAAAATATATGTATGTAAAATTTAGACTGGTCAGAATCGGATCAAAAATGTATCAAATGGGTTTGGGTTCCTTTTGGGCGCAGTAGCAACTGTACAAATTTTGGTGGCTCTATGATTTGAAATGGACTGTAGCAAAAAAAAATTCAAAGTTTGTATGGAAATTTGTTTGGAAAAACTAACATTTTTGTGAATCAAAGAAATATTTTGATTGCTTTGATTCAGTTGCACCATTCAACCAAGTAGGCTCACAACACAATAGAGTGAACATTTTTGTTCAAAAATTACTAAAGCTTTACTGCTTCGCTTACCTTACATTCTTCAAGCTGCATCTTATTACTGAAGATTCAACGAACAACTTTGCTAGAGAACGAGAATCTCTGAGGTACGTCAATCAAAAGTTAAGATGATTTAAAAATTGAATAATTTAATTCATATTTTTTTCAAATGGCACCTCTGCACTGACTGTGGGAGAGGAGCCATTATACGTTAGAAGCTAGCCGGCGTATTTTTTCCATTTGTAGTATTTTTTTCGTCATCGGTTGGCTCGATTGATGTGAAAGTTGGTATAATGGTTGTTGTGAAAATTGGTATAACGGAGAAATGGGTTATACCAATTTTCACAACGGAAAAATCCGTTATAACCAATTTTCACAACAATCGAAACAACCGATGACACGAAAACACGCCAGCTAGCTTCCAACGTATGATGGCTCCTAACCCACATTCAATGCAGGGATGCCATTTGAAAAGATATGAAAAATATCAAATTAAATAATTCAATTTTGAAATCGTTATAACTTTTGATTGGCGTATCTTAGAGGTTCGTGGTATTGGACAAAGTTGTTCTTTGAATTTCCAGCAATAAGATATAGCTTGGAGAATTTGAGCTCAGTGCAAAAGTGAGGCTGTAGGATTTTTTGAATTAAAAATGTCATTCTTCCATACTAATTTCCATAAAAACATTGATTTTTTGCTACAGCCTCTTAGAGTCACCAAAATTTAAACAGTTGTTACTGGTTCCAGAAAGAAACCAAAGCCGTTTCATCCTCTTTTGGCCCGATTCTGAGCAGTCTAATGTGCATATACCGAGCCACTTTAAACTTACATTTCCCACAAAAGGTGAGACCTGATTGTTGGCCAACATCTGAGACGCCTCATCGTCCGTGATATTGCAATTCACTAAAATTGGTTAACAATTAAAGTTCTCAGTTTTCAATATTCGGCTTCTAAAAATTCTCACTAGCCATCGCTTCCATCTTCATCAGCTTTTTGATTTTTTCCTCATAATAGTTGACAAACTCCTCGTGCTCCCGGTACGCACTCAGATAGTCATCCTTGATCACCAGGAACTGGGTGTGCTTTATCCGGAACAGAACCGTGCCCCGTTTGTCCGTTTCCTGTTCCAGCTCATCCTGCAGCCGCTTGATCGAGGCGTAGATCTGCCGGCACAGGTCCAAACTTTGGTCCATCTTCTTTTCGACCTTCTCCCGGATGGCTGCAATTTATGAAGAATAAAAATCATTCTAAAAATAATTTCGGAAGTTTAAAAAAAAAACATAAAAATACCTTTATCATTGTAGTGAAAGGAAGGTGTGCCCACGGATTGCTGCATTTCTTCGATGTTTTTCCGAATGTTCCGGATCCATGAGGTGAGCTCTGAAAACTGATTGCATTAGCAGATGTGTTATTTAGGGAACGTATTTTATTTGCAACTATATACAAAATAGTTCATTCCTTTTCTATCAGTGCCCGATTTTCCCAATTAAAATTCTAGAAAAATAAACAAACAAAAAAAACGATTTCTGATAATTTAATTTGTTTTGTTTATCCGACTTTTTAATTTTTTTTTCTCATTTTATTTTTTATCTTTCTCCATCTTTAACATTTTGTCTGGGGTTGAGTTCAAAGGTGAATGGTTTTTTGAGGTTTTTTTTTCCTGTTATTTTAAATTTTAACCTATTCTTCCATATTCCAAAACTTTCAGATAGTTATTTCAAATTCTACCTCATAAATTAATGATTATAATTTTATTATTTTTTCAAATTTTCTTACATTTTTTTTTTTTCATTAATTTTTTTTTTGTTTTTTTTGCTTCGCATCTCTAGTATGTGTGATCCCTCGAGAAAACTATCGTTAATTATAATTGTTCACGGAGAAGTGGTACGTACTTTCGTTCCATTTACGTCGTCCAGTACTAGTTATGAATAATATCTTAAGTAAAGTCGACCTGTCCCACGCGCCTTTACTCAAGCCATAACCGGACTGTCAGTCTGTCATTCAGACCTGCCAAGAATTCGAAACGCCCGAACTCACCTGTTCAAGGTTACAGAAGATCTCCTCCTGTGACTTTGACGTAACCACATCCAAACTGACTTCGCTGGCATATTTCCGTTTCTGGAATAGTAGGAAGAAAGTAAACAGAGAGGGAAAAACCATTAACATGATTCGTCGTTTTCTCGATAATCGAGTGCTGTTCACGCTTCAGCAAATAAATATTTCCGCTCGAAACTAATGATTAACCTTTTAGCTATTCGTTGAGATAATTACGAATCACTTCGAATTGTACCCGCGCAAACGTGAAGCTCAAAGAAGATCTACCATACCTAATAAGGTACTAGATAATGCTACAAGTCACACAAATCGTTATCCGTTAGTTTAAATCGGTCGATTTGCGGTTTCCCTTTCGGATGTCAGCGTCATTTTGCAGCCTCCGGTTACAGCCACAATATACTAACTATGTATGTAACCAGCTAAGTACCTGCTACTAACTAAGTCGTTCGGACGAATGTAAGTAAGTCTGAACTTATTTAGAAGACTTGACGTGTTTTCCATCACAAGATCGTGCGAACAAGTTGGCTTTGGCTGGCTGGCGAGCTAGTTGACTGGCTTAACTAAGTAGCCTTGATGTACTTTTTGCACGTTTGTGACGATCTCGATCGACTTCAACTAAGCCAGTGGTGTACCAGAGAATTTGAAACTTGCGATCATCTCGATAAGAAAAATCTTCACATTTTGAATAATAGCTAAAATTTTTGAAATTATTCCCTAGTATTCAAGAATTGCACACTGGGGTGGCAAAAGATGTATGGGAAAAATTTTATCATCGGATTTCAAAAACATTTTGTTTATTGGTCAGTTTTTGGACATTGGACAAAATTTCAGCAGAAATAAACCGCTCAAGGTTTCGATTTTTGATCCTCAAAAATCACATAAAAGAAAAACAAAACAATGCAAAACAATACATTAAACAAGTTTTGAATCAAAAGAGACAAAAAAATGACAAAAATTATTCAGATTGCAAAATAAAAAAAAAATCACACAAAAATGGCAGAAATAACAGAGAAAAAAAAACATGACAGAAATAACTACAATTAAAAAGAAAATACCAAAATATCAAAAGTGACAAAAATTACAGAGAAAAATGATAAAAGTACATAAAATGTCAAAAATAACAAAAAGAAAGAAAATGGCAAAACAACAGAATTATAAAAATTGGCGAAAGTGATAAAAAACAAAAATTATCAAAGTGAAAAAATGACAAAACAAACAAATATGACAAAAATAATATAAATAACAAAGTGACAACAATGGCCAAAACAACCTACATGATTAAAATGAAAAAAAAATTAAACAAAATAAGAACATAAAACGAAAAAATTAGAAAAATATTCAAACTGCTAAAATGACACAGATGACAAAATGCAAAAAAGAATACCAGAGGAACACAAATAACAAAAAAAAAACCAAAAATGGAAAAAATAAACAAAATTGCAAAAAAAGAACAAAAAAGATAAAAAGAACCAAATAACAAAAAAAAACCAGAGTACAAAAATTGCAGAACGTGACAAAAGTGATAAAAATTATAAAATTAGAACAAAAGTGATACAAAAAATAGAACAAAATGAGAAATAGAACAAGAATTAAAAAAATGACAAAAGTGACAAAAATAATTTAAAAAAAACCAAAAATGACAAAAAGACACACATGACAAAAAAAAAATCAAAAAAAATTATACGGACAAAAATTACACAATTACAAAAATAGAAAGAACAAAAATGATAAAAATAGCAAGATAGAAAAATGAAAAAAATTGAAAATACGAGAAGATAACAAACATGACAAAAAGAACAAAAATGTCAACTAATCTAGATTCCTACCAGAATGTCGGGGGTTTAAACTGCTGCCTGATCGACTAGCGCACCACTTCCGAGAATTAACGGACTCCCTGGATTACGAAAGACCTGCGTCGCAGAACTAAAGACGGCGAAGTGATGTGCCCTTAGAAATCACTCTCAAATCCTCCCAAACTAAGGATGTATATCGTAGACTGAACTTCACTTATTAAAAAGCCAGTAAACGTTGTTACCAAAATTATCTTTTCCGATTACAACGAAACTTCAAGTCCAACCAAAGATCGTTCTGGAAGCATGTCAACGGTCAGCGGAATGAACCTGGTATTCCAACTCAAATGTTTCTTGATGGCAACACTGTGAACTCTGATTGCGGAATCAGTGATCTCTTTGCTCAAAAATTTTAGAGTACCTTTGCTACTGCTTCAACATGCCCAGAACATGTGGAGAGTGCTGTCAGGAATGTTTCGCCACTCGGCTTCTGCATAAGCACGATTGTTATAGAGGAAGCGGTCATATCTAAAGCAGCGGCAAAGCTCAAGAACTCCCTCTCTACAAGCCCGGACGGCATACCATCTACCTTTCTAAAATGAATAGTGCCTGTTTTACTGACTGCTGTGAGACTCATCTTTCAAGGTTCTCTTGACAGAGCCACCTACCATTCACTGTGGAAGGAAGCTTACATGTTTCCGGTTCATAAAAAAGGGGATCGGAGAGATAGCAACAACTATAGAGGAATCTTCGCTTTACGTGTAGTCTTCAAACTGTTCGAATTAGTCGTCATGGATCCGATTTTCTCGTATTGTAAGCAAAATGTTTTAATTGATCAGCACCGATTTGTGTCCAAACGCTCCACGACAACTAACCTGTTGACCTTCACCTTCTATATGCACGAAAGTTTTGCCGCTAAGTCTCAAATTGACGCGATTTATACCGATTTGTCTGCAGCATTTCATCAGGTGAAACACGATATTGCCATTGGTAAGCTTTGAAGCTTAGGATTCTGTAGGCCTTTACTTGGCTGGTTCCGTAGTTACTTAACTGGACGTAAATTGACAATTCGCTAAACAGACTCTCTCTCCAGCCAGTTTTCTGCCTCCTCCGGTGTACCCCAAGGTAGTCACCTAGGACCGATTATCGTCTTAAACTATTTTAACGATGTGCTCTCACTCCTTGACGGCCCGAAACTTTGTTATGTTGATGATCTTCAACTGTTCTACACCATAAACGGTAAGGACGATATTGATTTCTTGCAAAACTAGTTCAATCTATTCACACAGTGGTGCGACAACAACTACCTGCCTTTGAATCGCAATTTTTTACGAAGACGACAGCCTTTTTGCGCGGAGTACTTCTAAGGAGATGAGTCCATTGCGCGGGTGGACCACATCAATAAACTGGCGTAAATAATACTTGACCGTAAGCTGGAGTTCAAAACACTTACGAACTACGTCGTCGATAAAGCTTCAAAATGACTGGTAAAGGGGAAATTTTTTATTACATATTATTTTGAACTTTTTTCTTTCGATATTATTTTGTTACTTATTTTGGTATAGATGACGAATGCGTGTATGTCATAAAATGATTATTTCAAATAATTATCCAAAAATTAAAACACATTATCAATCTTATTAGAAAATCATGTTAAATGGCTATGGGTATTGAATATGGGTGCACGGTACCTCTTAAATTTTGTCGTAGTATATATATTCTAGCATCCATTCCTCTGAAGTTTTTCAACACGTTGCTTATGAGTTATACCTGATTTTGTAGGTTTCAAAGCATAGTTTTTCTATAAGTAGAGCCATTTACCATGTGTGCACGGATTCACCGCCATTCATCCAAAATCAATTTTTTGCGTGCTAAAGCTCAAGAATAAAGGCATAAATTCAAAAGAAAATTTGTGTTATATGTATAAAGGGAGATACGGTAAAAATTTGGTCAATATCAACATGACGTATTTCTTTCAATTTTGCATTTAAAAAACCTGAACACCCCTCATTTTGAAGGTGTTTGTGTGTAGAATGTTGCTCCTTTTTTAATTTTGGAATTCACTCTTCAGTTGTCAAAATGCCGTTCAAGGAAGAAGAGCAGCGTATCAAAATTTTGCTCGCGCATCGCGAAAATCCGAGCTACTCGCACGCAAAGCTGGCAAAATCGCTAAAAGTTGCCAAATCAACCGTTACAAATGTAATAAAAGTGTTTGGGGAACGTTTGTCGACCGCCAGGAAGTCTGGATCGGGGGGAAATCGAAAACCGGAAGCCGCTGAAACGGCAAAGAGAGTTGCCGGTAGTTTCAAGCGAAACCCTAACCTCTCTCTCCGAGATGTCGCAAATGAGCTGGGTGATCGTCTACAATCGTGCATCGAGCCAAAAAACGAGCCGGACTATCAACTTATAAGAAGGTAGTGACTCAAAACCGCGATGATAAACAAAATACGACGGCCAAAGCGCGATCCCGGAGGCTGTACACGACGATGCTGACGAAGTTTGACTGCGTGGTAAATGGACGACGAAACCTACGTCAAAGCCGACTACAAGCAGCTTCCAGGACAGGAGTTTTATACGGCAAAAGGAAGGGTAAAGGTAGCAGATATTTTCAAGCACATGAAACTGTCAAAGTTCGCGAAGAAATATCTGGTTTGGCAAGCCATCTGAACCTGTGGCTTGAAAGGCAGCATTTTCATAGCTTCCGGGACTGTCAGCCAAGAAATTTACGTGAAAGAGTGTTTGAATAAACGTCTGCTGCCTTTCCTGAAGAAACACGGTTGTTCCGTACTGTTTTTCCCGGATTTGGCCTCTTGCCATTACGGTAAAAAGGCCATGGAGTGGTACGCCGCCAACAACGTGCAGGTGGTTCCCAAGGACAAGAACCCTCCCAACACTTCAGAGCTCCGCCCAATTGAGAAATACTGGGCTATTGTAAAGCGGATCCAAAAGAAGACCAAAAAAACTGCTAAGGACGAGCAGCAGTTCAAGGCAAACTGGCTTTCTGCGGCGAAGAAGGTGGACAAGGGGGCTGTACAAAATCTGATGGCAGGGGTTAAGCGTAAGGCCCGGCAATTCGGATTTGGAAAAGCGGAAGCCTAACTGAATATTTTTCCTGAATTTTATACTAATTAAACTTAAAAAAGAAATTTAATATGATTTTTTAAATAAACGATTTCACTTCTTTACACGCGTTTTCCCTTGACCAAATTTTGACCGTATCACCCTTTAGCCGAAAGTCTGCATCACGCCTCGCAGTTTATGTTCGTTGAGCAGCGCTATTTCAAACATGTGACGGAATTCTGCATCGCGTCATTCTTTCTATGTGGAAGTCTGCATCGCGCCTATATTCATCAAGTCACACATTTTCAACAACAGGACGGAAGTCTTCATCACGTCGTTCTTTCTAGGCGGAAGTCTGCATCGCGCCAACTGACTGGTAGAAGTCAGAATTCAATCATCCAATTAAACCAGGTGGAAGTCTACATCGCGCCTCACTATTATTCTTTGAGCCACATATTCGACGGAAGTCTAAATCACGTCGTTTTTTCTAAACGGAAGTCTGCATCGCGCCAACTAACTGGTAGAAGTCATATATCAATCATCCAATTAAATTATGTGTAAGTCTACATCACGCCTCGCTATTCACACTTTTCAAGTGGTTCCAAATTGAAAATTCCAACGGAAGTGCTCATCACGTCAGATCAAACTTTTTTTCAATGGTATAAAATCAGTTTTAAGGGTTAAGGATTGGGGATTTGAAATTTTTTGTTTTATTTTTATACTTCTAGAAAAAGTCTTTGTCATGCCAATCATTCCCATGCGTGCGAATCGAGTGTGGGACCTCGTACTGTGTCCTACAGCGATAAGGCCTTTGAAGTCGAAGTGGTTGTGTTCTGTATCAAACAGGACGAACATGGTCGAGATGTCAAACACAAGGCGAGGTTGGTCGTGAAGGGGTATCTGCAGCGCGCAGGTATTGACTATGAAGACACGTATGCTCCGGTGGCCAGGTTGTCGACGATCCGTACAGTACTTGCTGTGGCTGTGCAGTACCAGTTCCATGTCCACCAGATGGACGTGAAGACGGCCTTTCTGTATGGAGATATAGTTGAAGATATCTACATAGAAGTTCCCCAAGGTTTCAAGACGAAACCGAATGCTGTGTGCAAATTACGAAAGTCGTTGTATGGTCTCAAGCAGTCGCCAAGCTGTTGGAACGACAGGTTCAACAATTAAATGCTGAAGATGGATTTCCGTAGGTCGAAACACGATTCCTGCCTTTACACACGATACACTGAAGGAGATGAAATGTATGACATTCTGTACGTTGATGATCTGCTACTCATGGCAAGGAAAATTGAAACGCTCGTGATTTTCAAGAGACAGCTATCAGATGCATTCAGCAAGACGGATTGCGGCGAAGTGGATCATTTCCTTGGGATCAAGCTGGTCTACGATCGAAACGTCGAAAAATTTTTGGATCGCTTCGGCATGAGTGAGTGCAATCCAGTTAAAACACCGATGGAAAAAGGTTTGCAGCTCCAGCGCAAGGGTTTACCTACCAAGAAGCCGTATCGACAACTACTCGGAAGCATAATGTACACTATGCTTTGTATTCGTCCAGATATTTGCTACCCTGTTGGATATCTAGGTCGTTTCCAACAGGCACCCTGTGAGGAACATTGGAGCTGCTTGAAGAGGCTCACCAGGTTCCTGAAAGGCACAACGAAAACAAGCTTGATATTTCGTCGAAATGAAAACGCTCAACCTCTGGTGGGTTTCGCCGATGCGGACTGGGCGTCTGATGTTGAAGCCCGGAAGTCGGTAAGCGGATTTATTTTCAAAGCTTTTGGCTCCACAGTTTCTTGGTCAATCAAAAAGCAAGCTACTGTGGCATTATCCTCCAGTGAATCCGAATACGTTGCTCTAAGTTCTGCTGCTTTTGATGCGATTTGGTTGGCCGGACTCCTGGCTGATTTGGAAGTCAAGGAATTGAAACTACCGGTAACTATCTACGAGGACAATAAAGGATGCATTGGTATGGCGAAGAACCTAGACACGAAGCGGACTAAGCATATTGATATCCGCCATCATTTTCTGCGGGATCACGTTGCGAATGGTACTCTGAAAATTGAATCAACAACTACTCATGATCAATTGGCAGATCTCCTTACCAAGGCGTTGGATATAACACGTTTCCATTTCCTGAGTCGAAGATTAGGTCTCACCGATTGAGAGAGGGTGTAATCGAAGAAGCCTATTAAGAGCGATCGGTGTTATCAAAGGAATCTTTTTTAAGACTGTCAGCGTTTTTGTTCATTCTACCAATAAACTTCATTGAAACTAGACACGTTTACAATTATTCCTCAAGATACCATAAAAAAACCCCGTTAGATTGCTCGGCCAGTAGAGCCCGAGGTTTAATATTTGGTCCTTCCCACCGGCAGGTAAAACCCGTCAGATTGCTCGGCCAACAGAGTCCGAGGTTTAATAAAACTGTTTGAATTAGTAGCCTTGGATCCTATTTTCACGTCTTGCAAACATTACATCTCCAACACCTTTTCTAGACAGTTCTCTGCCTCCTCCGGTGTGCCCCAAGGCAGCCATCTAGGACCGATTATTTTCCTAATTTATTTCAACGACGTGTTTTCATTCCTCGAAACCCCCTAAACCCTTAACTTTGCTATGCTGATGACTTTAAACTGTTTTACACCATAAACGACCACGACGAACTAAATTTTCGGCAATGTCAGTTCAAGCTCATCGCTAATTGGCGCGAAATAACCTGCCTGCCATTAAACCGCAGTAAATGTGTAGTCATTAGCTTTTCTCGTAAGCGGTAGCCGATAATTGTGAAGTACTTCCTTGGAGACGAGCCCAGTGCACGTGTGAACCACATTAGGGGGCATCCATAAATTACGTAACGCTCCTAGAGGGGGGAGGGAAATCCTTAAAATGTGTATTGAATATCCGTAAAATAACCGTTTGAAAACCGATAATTAGGTACATTTACCCCCATGAACTCAATTCAACCTTAAGACGGAAATTTTACTATTTTTTCTCAATTGGTTTATAAAATGCAATTTTGATTATTTCGACGACGGCGGGGAGTAATTATCAGCGTTACGTAATTTTCATAGGGGGGTACGTCTAAGCGTTACGATTTGTGACATACGGGGGGGAGGGGGTAAAAAAGTGCATTTTTGCGTTACGTAATTTATGGATGCCGCCTTAACGATCTTTGCGTTATCCTAGATCAGCGCCTGGAATTCAGGGCACACACCAAATATTTACGTATAATTGACAAAGCATCCAGGAGTCTCGGTTTAATTTTAAGAATTGCGAAGGACTTCGAGGAAGTGTATTGTGTGAAAAGCCTATATTGCAGCATTGTTCATTCCATCCTTGAATACGCATCAGCTGTCTAGTGCCCCTGCTACCAGAACGGTGTCGATCGGCTCAAAGCTATCCAGCGGTTTTCCTTGCAATACGCCCCTTGTTGACACTTGAACTGGCAAGACCCCATTCGCTTGCCAGCTACGAAAATCGTTAGACATTTATATCCTTCAAGCCCGCTAGCTTTACCGCTTATGCGTCGCCGATCTCCTAACATCGTGAATCGACAGTCCCACGCTAGGCTGGATGCTATTCTACTTAGTGTACGACCCCGTGCAATGAAATCGTTCAACCGGTTTTCCGAACATTTTAACTTCGACTTTTCGAGGGACGTTTTCCGAGGAAAATGTTGAGATTTGTCTCATCGTAGTAATCGATGGGATAAATATCAACATACCTACACAGAATTAATAAACAATTAGATATGTAACCATAGGGATGGTTTTTCTATAAAAAGGATGTTAAGATAGAAAATAAAATATTCCTAGTTCTATCACCAACCTCTCTCCTCTCCACTGCCCAAAGTGCTTCCAACAACAGGTTATGGGCCCAGCACTAGTGAATCGCTAGGAATTAAAAGTGGCAAGAAGAGCCAGCGCCGAAGGAAAGACAACGAGCCGAAGCCCGGAAGGACAACGAACCAGGAACCATTGGAAGGTCATCGAGGCAGGAACCAGAGCCACTGGAAGATCGTAGGTGCAGAGCCATATGGAGGTCGTTGAGCCGGGGTCACTGGAAGGTCGGCGAGCCAGAGACCGTGGAAGGTTGTCGGACCAGGACCCAACTGAAAGATCATCGAATCGGGAAGCCAGGTGGTGGTCGACAAGCTAGGAAACTCGGGAGATCGTCGGACAAGTGCCATGGAAGGTGCCGTGGAATTTCGCTGGGCTGAGACAACAAAGAAGTCGTCGGGCCAGATTCACTGTTAGGTCGTCGTACCAAAGCCATGGAAGATTGGCGGGCCGGTATCATGGAACGTCGTTAAGTCAGGATCCAGGTGGTGGTCGTCGAACCAGGAATCACTGGTGGACTTGCGAGCGGGGTACTACGGAAGTCACCAAGCCGGTGCCATGGATCGGACCGAAAAGCAAAGCTTCGAGCCGCAGCAAGGGAGTCGAGACCATGCAGATGGAGGTCGTCGGATCAGGGCTCATTAAAGGGAAGGAACAAGAGGCAATTGGAAGGTCGCCGTACCTGGAGGCCTGTTGGAGGTCGTCGAGCCAGGAATCATGGAAGATCGACGGGCTGGAGCCACTGCACTGGTAGATCGTCGTGCCGGAGACCAGAAGTAAGGTCGTCGAGCTACAACAAGGGTGAGAGCGTCGTGCAATGAAGGCGACGAAAGAGGTCCGGTACGTGCGTTGAAGAGCAGCCCCATCTTCAGGAGGAGTCGCCGATGGCAGTAAGGAGGCTGCGAATGTGTATGTTAAGGAGGAGTGTTGAGATTTGTCTCATCGTAGTAATCGATGGGATAAATGACAACATACCTACACATAATTAATAAACAATTAGATATGTAACCATAGAGATGGTTTTACTATGAAAAGGAAGTTAAGATAGAAGATAAAGTATTCCAAGTTCTACCACCAACCAGAACAAGCCCAAAGTGCTTCCAACAACAAAAAAGTGATAAAGGCCTTTGAGAACCCCTTGGTGAGACTTAAATGTTTTGGTTTTAATTTAATTAATCAATTTAATCATACCAAAAGCTAAGATGACAGATATAAAGACAAACTCCTAGTCTAGCGGCCGGCATCCAAACAGTAGGTTGAGGAGGTAGAAGGCTTCAAACTACAAGGTAGCAAAATGAGCTCGCTTGTTTAAATTAGATTACGATTGATGTAGAAACCTGTTGATCCAAGTCTGTATTTTCTACTGCTGGACTACGTATGTATCATTCAGAGCTTTTAACAAGGATTCCGAATTCAAATTTATGAACTCAGATTAAGATGTTAGAACCCAGGAATAAATACAGTCACATTTATTTGTATTCGGGTTCGATATTCGGAATTCAAGAATCACAGTTAAGAATTCAAAACTCAAAACTCGTAAATTGTCTTCCAATTTTCAAAAATGAATGCTGTTATGTTCCTAGATTAATAATCGAAACTTCAGATCTTCAGCAACTTTGTAACATTTGTATTCTAAGTTCAGCCTCCAGTTTAACGGTACATCCCCCTTCAGCATCATCTTCCGTTGCGGCAATAAAATGTTTCCGAGTAATTCAACAACAAATGTAGGTAGGTACTTCACACTAACGGACAGGGGGTAACACCACACTAATTTTTCGCTATTTCACTTTTCCACCGCGCGAAATGAATGACATTGCTGGGCTGCAATTCAACTTCAATCGGACACATTTATATGTAGGAGCTACAGTAATCCCAACAACGGCTCACCGGGGAAGTTCCAATTCAATGAAGTGCAGCAAAAAGAATTGGTCCGTTGAACTGCCACTGACTGACTTGCTGCTGTTGATTCCGAATAATTGACTCTAATTGGCCACACCAATAATACCTTTTAATAGAGAGGAGCAGGAGATAGTTTGCCCATACACTTTTGTTTGACGGTTTGTTCGAGAACCCTTAAGAATTGATTGAGACTGACGACGACGCTGATCACTTACACTTTTGAGCTCGTTCAGCCGATCCTTGACCATTGTGAAGCTTTTTCTGTGAACTTTTCTTTATCGTTTGTTAACACACTTTATCGGTAATTTAAACTAATTTAGAACGAATTTTATATAACTCGTCATTCTTCTACCGGCTTCCTCCTGTATGAAGTCATCCACATTGGATCTTCATCGATTTGACGCAAATTGGTAACGTTCGGTAAAAAAAGCGACCGCCAAACCCTTTTGGCGAAAAATAATCTTATCAATCGGGTTTCACGATAAAACACACACACTAGGTTGACAGTTTTGCCGAGGTACTTTACTCATTAATCAACGTTTCTCCATCAAATTCTCGCGTACACCGCGCTCGCGCTTGATTAAATTCGGCCTCGAGGACACCGACACGGACAAGGGGTTGATAACAATCCGAGAATCTGTTAAGCTATCTGGTCTGAATTGTATGAAACCCCGTTCAGCTATAGCTCCAGTGAAACACTGAATGAACGAGAATTTTTCAAATTTTGCGATTCAACGGCCTGGCGTCGCGGCGCGGCGTACCGACTCAGCTGAGTAAAGAGAGCTTCGGTCGACGATGAATGGATCGCCAAATTAGTTGATGGAGGTGTGCTGCGCTGGCTGCCGTCTTCATATCTACTACACCTAAGGCCTACCTCCTCAAATTACTCCAGTTGCCCGCCCCCGGCTTATCATCATGACCGACCGATTTGGGCTTTACGTCAAAAACAGGGAATATCCTCAAAAGTGAACAGTAAGGTGCAGGCATTAATCAACACGGAGGGTTTGGTTAAGGGAAGCCAAGTTTCATAAAATTCCACATAAATCATGGTTAAAAAACCTACATTACCCTGCCTAAAAATAGCATTTTATTCATAATTCTCATTCAAACTCATTATAAAACCAGGTAATCTTGAAGAATATCATCTAGGAATCAATTAACTTGGAAATTTGAAAAACTTGTCAGGCTTTGACCACGTTTTACGCTGGGTCCATAACCGCTTGAGAGTTCAATGAAAAACGTCTGATCTGATCTGATCGAAGTCTGAAGGACAAGTGAAAATTTGTTTTCTCACTTTTTTATATCCAAGGTGTGTATATATAGGAGGTATTATCGTATATAAAATTCCCGATTCAGCCGTTTTGGCCTTTTGCCTTAGCAACTGCACAACTCATGGAGTTTGTTTACCAACAAACCACAGAAAACCTGAGCAAATAATGTTATGTTTGTAAACAAACTCATTGAGAGCCCCGCTCATTCCTCGTCTACTCACTGTGAAAGTCGGAGAACCTCGTGTTTCTAAAAACCTTGGTTATATCTATGGCTACTTGGCTATGGTAGCCAAGGATATCCAATTATCCTAGACTACTTATCTTCAACGAAAAATCAAGGAAAATCGATAGATAAAGGGTAGATTGACTTAAATATTATTATCATTACTTTTTATTTCTCAGTTAAAGTCCTAGAAGAAGAAAAATCTAAAAAATTTGTCTATAACTCTACAGTCATTGTATACTTCATGACGAAAATTTCTATTTTATAGACAAAATCTTTGTCTCGTGTCTTTCTTACCAGGCAATTATCGGATAAACATAAGCTATTGGATAAATTTATGTTATATCGTGCTAAACAATATTCACGATTCATTTAGATGATAAACTTGTGTTTTTGAACTCAAGGTATCAATTGAACCCATAGATAAAATTTTAGAAAACTTTCTCGAAAAAAAAGTTAAGAGTTGAGAGTTCTGAAATTATGATATAATGAAGTTCATATTATCCTCCAACGATTGATATATTGGAATAAATAATTTTTATTGTAACTTTTCATGTTTGAAACATTTGAAAACGATGAAAAAAGACCTTTAAGTCACATTTTCTTTTTTCGTTTTTTTTTTAATTTCTATAATTAATAACTCGAATTAGGCCGGAGCAAATATCGACTTCATCAACTTCTGAATGAAAAATCTAAAATAAATTGCAAAGTGTTCAAAAGCACCGTCTACATTACCAAATATTTTCCAAACTATTTTGTAGTCTTTTTCATGTTGCGACTTTCAAGAGTTATTAAAGAAATTATGACAATAAATTTCTATTTTTGCATTGAAAACTAACAATTTTCGAAAAACTTCACCCACATATTCAGGTAGAGCGCGCTTCTAACATCGTCGTTGCAAATGTTACTTTATTAAAGTACACTATACCTAAAATCTCTCTTTAAATACACTGGAAGATTCAATTTAAAGTTATAATTCAGTGAATTTCTTCATTTCAAGTGGCTTATGTACATTTCATTTGTCCCTCACTAAAGTTTTAAGTGAGCATGTCGATATGCACTTGGGTTTTGAATGACAGACACTAGAATTCAGTAGAAACACTAGAAAAATGAGTAAGTATCATAAAAACAAATAAATACTGGAAACTGAAATATTTTTATTATTGTTTGCAGAAAAAAGTAATCGAAATGTCCTGTTTGAGTAGAAAACGGATGTTTTAAGTCTAAAGTTTTACTTGGACCCAATTGGTACAAAATACTGGTATTTTTTCAATAAATAAATTGTTTTGAATAAAGTTGATTTATTATTGAAATTTCTCCTAAAAATGACCTTTGCTTAAAAAAATGACCTGAGCATATACTTAGAATTCACTTCGCAGTTCACTTAAAACTCACAACGCCGATCACTTTAAATTCACTTGATCGCTCTCTCAAGTGAATTTCACTTGACAGTCACTTAAAATTTCCATTAAATTACAAATGGACAAAATTCACTCCAGTCGTCACTTACATTTTAAATGAAAATTATTTTCAGTGTAGACAAAAAAAATCAGCTCAATCGGACTTGATGTAGGGGTCAAAACGATCAACGTTTCGATTTTGTTTACCCTCAAAAAAGGGGGCCCCAAGAAAATCGAAAGAATTGAAATTTTAACGTTTAGGTACACCAAATGACTTAAAAATGCATAAATCGTCCAAATCTGGTGTTAACTCGAAAAAAAGTTGAGACCAAAAATCGACTTCCTAGGACATCGTTTTTCGGAAAATGAATCACACCTTGCTCCAATCCACATTTTAAACAATTCCATGTTTATGAAGAATCTTATAAGCTTGATTTTTCTCTAAGGTAGTTCATTGATTTGCCACAAGGGTGATTCTTTTTTTTAATTGTTTTTTTTTTATCAGAAACATGAAACAGATTTTTCGTTCCAAATGTTGGTTTGGAAATTACATGTGCAAGCTAAATCCAAAATCAAAACATAACATGACTAAAAAGACAAAATGAAATTAATTTGAGAAAAAATCGAAAAGATCCCAAATTTGAATAAAACTGACAAAATGGTGGAGATAGACAGGCATTAGTGCGCCAATACAAAAAGCTTGATAGATTTTGAAATTTTAGGCTAGAGGGCATGTTGATGAAAAGCTCTCATGAATTGTAACGCCTTTTCTCTATACCAGCTACCTATAGAGTTGTTTTTGACATTTCTTACGCACACTTGCTGAGCGTGTACAGATGAGACGGGACAATTAACCTCAAAAACTCACGGTACAAAAAACGGGCAGCCGGCCGACGCACATGGTTGTTTTGAGGTTGATTGTCCCAAAACTTAAAAGTGTTGGTGAAACAACCAGCATAATATCACGAACACTACCAGCGGCAAATAGGACTATGCATGAAAAACCAAATTTCCATGTATAGAGCTGTTTTTGACATTTCTTACGTACACTTGCTGAGCGTGTACAGATGAGACGGGACAATTAACCTCAAAAACTCTCGGTACAAAAAACGGGTAGCCGGTCGACGCACAGGGGGGAGGGGGGGGCGAGCATGCCATAAACGTTTGAATATCTTTCAGTTTTGGCAACACGCTTAACTGCGTCAAAAATGAACGAATTTTACTCAATTTTTGCTTACCATTTCTTTGGAACTGTGAAATTATAATTTAAAAAAAATTCAATATAAAAATTTGAATCACCAATTTGTGAAATCTAAGTTCAAGTTGGCAAATAGCTCAAACAAGATCAAATTTGATAAAAAGAATAGAAAAGCATTCGAAACAATCCAGACGACTCGGACTGTGACCCACAAGACGAAAAAAAATCTAAATCTAGCTCGGTTTTTAATGGTCCAGATTCGGGATTCCCAGAAAAGTAGCTGATTCACTTTCAAGTTGTGCAGAATATATTTATCCCACGCACAAACATAGGTATTCCAATCATGAAGCTTGACCAAAACGTCGAACGGTGGGAATCTCCATTAAATTTCCATTGAAATTACCACAACCACGCATTCGATGAAGTTGGCAAATGAGGCGCCGTTCAAACTAGTTTTTTTTCTGTTCCAGTTTCGCGAGTTTATGTTTCCTATTTTTTTTTTTTTTTTTTTTAAGGAATTTAACAGCAAGCTGTCATTCTTCCCAACAACCCATATGTTTCCTATGAGTTTAATGGAAAGGGATGAATCATCCTAAGGAATGAAAACCCGGAAAAAAGCGAAGAGATGAACGTACATACCATGCTTTGGAAAAAACCTGCGTGGGCTCATAAATATTATAGGCATAATTTGATCTGACCGAGTCAACTCGTCACCAGAAGTGAACTATCAAACTGTTTGGAGAATTCCGAATCGAAATCGAGAAAACTGGAACCTGAAAACTGAAAAAGGATCTTTGGAAAACAGATCTTGTAGGTATAAGTTTACTGACCTTGATGCAACTTTTTGATTCCACAAATTCAGTTCCTCCAAAACTTTTCGTTGAATGCATTTTTTTATAAAGGATTTCTTCCTTCTTCCGTTTTTTGGATTAAATCATTATTGTTAACTATACAATATTCAATCCTTCATGCAAAGTGACGAAAAAATATGTAAACAAATCAAAGCTTTGATACATCAAATTCAGGTTAGAATTAATCATATCTAGATTTGGAATCTAAATAAGTAAGTCAGTTCTTTCCTAAATGACGAACTACTAACCCCGTCAAATTATGCTAATATTTAAGCGACGCATACATGGCTCGGAACGCTCCTAGTTTATTCGACCCGAAACTGGCACAGACAAACTTAGTGGAATCGAAACTAGACTGCGTACAATTTAAACCGGGCAATGTCAACGAGCATTTTCTTCTACGCATGATGTGATGCTATTACAATGAAAACCACGGGTAGTCACATTGACTCTTGTTGTGAATCCACCAATTAATCTGAAGCAGATGAATGTGTGTGATCATTTCAATTATAAGTCCGGAAGTTCCTGGTGTTCCTATCTTGAGTTTAAAATGAGCGTTGGAAACGAAAAAAATAATTGTGTTTTACTCTAATCAAATTTACAGGACAACACCATAAGTTGATAAATTTGTAAGTTGTTTTTGTTTTTCTTATTCCGAAATTTTCATCCTCGCGGATGATTCACCCCTTAGAAAGTTTTAAGGGGTCGAACTTAATTACGGATGTTAGATTTTAGAGGGCGAACACGAAATTATTGCGAAACCGAAAAAAGCATGCCAATTTTCTTATAATGTTTAGATTCAAACCAAAAATTTTAGGGTATACATATAATTACTTTAAAAATCAAAAGAGAAATTAATCCATGGAGCCTTGAGTGTAAAATTGAACGTATTTTCGCTTGATGCCCTCCATAAAAGTCTTTACAGTGTCATCCGGTACCAGTTTTACAGTTTCTTTTTTTTCATTTTCTTAACATGTCCTTCTCGTCTTTGCCTGTCATCTTGCTCTTCCGAAGTTCCCGCTTCATTATTGCCCAGTACTGCTCCACCAGGCGCAGCTCCGGACTGTTTGGCGGGTTCATGTCTTTTGGAACAAAATGGATAGAATTGGCCTCATACCACTCCAGGACACTTTTAGAATAGTGGCATGATGCCAAATCTGGCCAAAATAGTGGAGCTTCGTCGTGCTGCTGCAAGAACGGCAAAAGGCGCTTCTCGAGGCACTCAGATTTGTAAATCTCACCATTTACTGTGCCCTTTGTCAAGAAAGGCTCGACCCTCAGTCCGCAAGAGCAGATGGGCTGCCAAACGAGATATTTGAAGGCGAACTTCGACATTATTTTGCCATCCACATCGAACTTGCTCTTGCCGGTGAAAGACTCGAACCCCGGAATTTGCTTAAGATCGGCTTTGATATACGTTTCGTCGTCCATCACACAGCAGCCCTATTTTGTCAGCATCTTCTCGTAGAGCTTCCGTGCCCGAGTTTTAGTCGTCGATTGTTGCCGCTCATCGAGGTTTGGGAAGTTCTGTGCCTTGTATGTACAGTGTATCAAAAAATTGTCCGTACAGCACGTACCTTGAAATCCAAAAAATCAAAAAGTGCACTTTTTCAGTTAATAAAAATACTACAAATACATCATTCGCTGCAGAAACTAGTCCCTTTTGTAGATCAGTATTAAAAATGCGTATGAATTAAACTTTAAAAATAATCCAATTCATTTTGTATAGAAAGTCCCAAAAACGACGTCAAAAAATTGTCCGTACACTGAGGCCTTTGTCAAATATTTGTCAAGTAAACAGTTATGTGTCAGTCTGTCAAACGCTGAAACGTCAGTTGAATCTCAGCAAAGACAATTTCCAGTTGTCTGAGCGATAAATACGGTAAACTGAACTTTATTTAGCATAAATCAGTAGATTTTCCTGTTTCCGGATGTCAACGGGTATTTTTTTTCTGAGAAGCAGACATTTTCCTGTTGATTAAATCCACAAAAATTAACAAGAAAATGTCTGCTCCTCACAAAAAATACCCGTTGACATCCGGTAACTGATTGTTGACCTGAAGAATGACGGTTAAAAGCTTGTCCGAAATTGCAGGTATAGTAAAACGGCCACGATCGTCGGTTCAGTATGTCATTCAGAACTTTAAGAAGACTAACTCCCTGGAGACTACTCCAGGAAAAGGCCGCAAAATGAAGCTTACAGATCGTCACCATCGCATCATTGTCAGGAAAATCAGTCAGAATCCTTAAATGAGTGCCCCGAAACTAGCTGACAGCCTGAAGAATTTTGTATACTTACAGGTTAATCCTCAAACGGTACGGAACATACTTCATGAGAAAAAATACCGAGGTCGTGTTGCTCGTAGGAAGCCGTCTGTATCTGCTATGAATAAGAAAAAGCGGCTGGAATACGCTCAAAAGTATGTCCTGGAAACGGAAGAGTTCTGGCAGAACGTCATATTCACTGACGAAAGCAAATTTAATATTTTTTGGATCTGACGGATATGTAAGAGTACGGCGTAATCCAAATACTGAATAAGATCCGAAAAATTTGCGACCGACAGTTAAGAACGGTGGTGGCCATGGTGGGGTGCTTTCAGCGCAAATGGCACCGGAAACTTGACATTCATTCACGGAGAAAAATAAGTGGATTTATCAGTCATATTACGCGTCTACAGGAATATATTGTTATGATTGTTTGGTTCTGACCCGAAAATACGATCAAACCAACCATCAGCTTATACGAGTAGTCTCCAGGGAGATAGTCTTCTTAAAGTTCTGAAGGACATACTAAACCGACGATCGTGGCCGTTTTACTATACTTGTAATTTCAGACAAGCTTTTACCGTCATTCTTCAGGTCAATAATCAGTTTCCAGATGTCAACGGGTATTTTTTGTGAGGAACAGACATTTTCCTGTTGATTTAATCCACAAATTGTTGAAATCTACTGATTTATGCTAAATAAAGTTCATTTTACCGTATTTATCGCTCAGACCACTGGAAATTGTCTTTGCTGAGATTCAACTGACGTTTCTGCGTTTGACAGACTGACACATAACTGTTTACTTGACAAATATTTTACAAAGGCCTCAGTGTACGGACAATTTTTTGACGTCGTTTTTGGGACTTTCTATACAAAATGAATTGGATTATTTTTAAGGTTTAATTCATACGCATTTTTAATACTGATCTACAAAAAGGACTAGTTTCTGCAGCGAATGATGTATTTGTAGTATTTTTATTAACTGAAAAAGTGCACTTTTTGATTGTTTGGATTTCAAGGTACGTGCTGTACGGACAATTTTTTGATACAGTGTATGTAGTTCAGCTCTCTTCTTTGCATTCTGGACGTAACTCTGCGTCATGCCGATCTTTCAAGCCAAATCACGGCTTGAGACGTCGGAATTTGCTTCAATCATCCGCTTCACTTTTCCTTCCGTTTTTCGTTCTCCGGTCCCGGTTTTCTTAAGACGGTTCTGGAGACGGTTGTATGGTGAATGTTAAACATTTTTCCCAACTGCCGGTGCGACAGGTCAGGAAATTCCAGGTGTTCGGAAAGAATTTGTTCTCTCGACTCGCCTTGGCTCGAGTATGTGAAAGTGTGCACAATTTGGTTAATTTGTGACCAAAGGTTAAAAAGTTGTGCCCTGTTGAATGTGTCGCAATAATTTTGTGTTCGCCCTTTAGATTTGTGATATCTTTACGAATAAACGTTCAAATCGATTTGTTTTCTCTATAATAATAAACACAGTATATATTTGTTCCACAGTTTCAGAGACCTAATGAGCTAAATAATTACTGAATACATGTGTGAGTGAAACTATCAACGAGAGCCGGTCCTACTGATAATATCGCGCTCCATCAAACTGTTCACTTCAAACGCTTCTAGTAAAGACCAAGTATTAGCAGACTCAAACTAGGTATGTCAAAAAAGTTGTTAACTTAGGTATACATTTTGTGTTTTTGCGGTTAAATTTCAGCCAATTAAACAAACCAATTTCTAACGATTTCAATAAAGCTTCGATATTTGCATATAAACATTATAATCATATGTACCTAATATGTATGGTTAGATATGTGCGTGCTTTGAAGGATTATCTCCAAAACCACGCTGCCTAAATATAAGAGTGTTCGAGAAAAGATTTTAACTAAAGTAGATATAAGCTTTTTAAATCAGTTCAAAAACTTATCGTTCAGTCCGAGCGAGAGAAAAATAATCCTCCCGGTTAAAGGTTAGGGTGGCAACATTAAAACGGTAAAAAGTGTGTGATTCATATATGTAACTGCTAGGTAAAGGGTATAATTTGATAATAAGATACCTAATAAACGGACACGTGCAAACTTTTGCCCTAGCGAACTAATCTCTGTAGTCGAAAACAGAAACACTGCTAAGCCTATAGCATAATAGTTAAGGTGCTTGGCGGGGTGGTGATGAATGGAGAGAGTAACTGGGTTGTCTTCTTGTCAGTTTATGTTTTCGAGAGTCAATATATATGTTTAGTTACAGTTTAACACGTTCACAATGTTTTGGGTTCCGCTATAAGCGAAATGGAATCTCTACGTAATATACATACGTCATATTTTTAGACATTAACAAAATATAACTTTCAATTACCATACCGGTTTCTGTTTTGTTTTGTTTTTGTAACGCCTACACAGTGTAAATCTAAAGCTTAGAAAAAAAGTTCAACTGTTCTTAAATGACTAAATGTGTGGTTGGTTGCCTGAATATCAGTAATTTGTCGTACGGATCGTAAGAAAATCCCTGTTTATGAATTGTTTTAACTTTGCCTGACTGTTGGTGTTGGTCCAGTTGCCGGTCCGATTTAGGTGTGCGCAGTACTCAGGTGCTGTTTTGTTCCTGCTGAGCTCGCAACTCGGCAGCAATATCCTCGAAGCGGGCTATGTAGTCTACGCTGGATTCGCTGATAATACTGATGTTCATTTGCTGCAAAAAGGTAATGACAAATTTTAGGCGAAAAAATGAGTTGAATTTAGTTTGAAATCATTAAAAAACATTGAATATCACTGTAATGCTGATTGATTGCTACCAGTTTCATTTTTCAGTTATGTGAGCTACAAAATTTAGCTTTCCATCGATTTGTTCTCCCAGATATTTGACTTCACGTACTCTTTCGATTGCATAACCATCAATAGATAGATTTGTACACTCTCCGATTTAAGGACTTTCAATAATCATTTAGCTGGTTTTATTAAGAAGATTCAGACACTATTTTCGATGTTTCGGGAAATTGGCTATACATTTTCCAAATAAACTTTTGCTTCTTGTACGATTCGCTACGAGAATCATTCTCAAATAATTGCAGACGATCATACTGTTAATTTTTTCATGTAATTGATGTACAGAATGGCATGAAAAACTATTTACTGTATGGTCGCCTGAATTATTTGCAACTTAATAACAATGCGCTCAATACACTTCCTTGTGGGACACTTCAGTTATTTTCTCGGTATCGCGAGTAAGATATACAGAATTTTGTCCTTTGCATTCTGTTACCTAAATAATTCTTGAACCAGCTAAAAACTGTGCCCCTGATACCAATTTTTATCAACACATCTATCAGTAGTAGCTAGCCATTTTCGATGTTAATCTTATAAATTACACCCAAATTCAATGCAGATTCTGTTGAATGCAGCTTCCTGAATCCAGTCTGTTAGGCAATTAGTATTTCTTCTGTCTCAATAAAACGTAAAAAATGATTTTTCGCTGCTAATTTTAGCACTTTTTCTGGAATTTTCATCTTGTTTATAGAACGAACCCGAGGCAAGGGTTTCATGTTGATTACTATTCGATCAAACTCTTGATCACTTATTGCCGCGAACGTGCGAAATATCCGCCGTTATAAATGACCTGATCCAACTTGAATCATTCAAGCTACCTTTAGAGTTTGCCGGAATACTTTTATGAATGTCCATAACGCTGTCGATCAAGAAGTCATTAAACATCTCTACAAATTCTGAATCATCTTTGATTTCAACTCCATTAAACGAAATCGAGTCAGCTTTTCAACCATTTGAACTAATCAATCGTTTTATTAATTTCCATAGTAGCTTCTTATATTTTATGCCAGTATTCATTTCTCATAACTGTGTAGTTACGTCAACTTCGTTCGAGTTATTTGGATGTACACATCAGTGAGAGTCCAGAACTTCTTCGGGTTTACTCTAGGCTGCCCTCAACTAACCTTTCCGATAGCTAGATAGAGAGATCACTCTTGCCTTTTGCGGGCTTTCAAACCCCTCTAACCCATTCTAGGTTTCCAAATACCTGTGTCGATTCGGCTTAATACAGCTAGGGCTTGGAGTTACCACAAGACCCCGTTCTTCCCACCCACCAAAAAGAGGAACGCCAAAACTATCTGATAGGATCGTAAATAAAAGAGTCAGAACTGCCCCTTATTTGCAATTCTGGATACTGAGATACTGGAAAAGTCAGTTTGGGCTAGTGATTGCTATCGCTGATGTTAAGAGCTTGTCTGTCATACAGGTGCAAAACACTTTAAAAAAAAATAATGAAACTTACATCGGACTCCCTTCGCCTCGACGTCGCAACATTATTCTCGTATACCGCGTCCAAATGACCGAGAAAGCTGCTCAAAGAAATATCGTTGATGTCCGAATCGATGGGCGCCGCATCGCGGAGTATTTTTGTACCGTCACAGGAATCCGTCGTCAACCGATCGATACCGTTTAGAGTCAGATCGCTTCGACAAAATCCCTGCCCGTCTACTTCGTCCCCGCCGTGGGTGTGGTCGTCATCGTCGTCGTCGTCGTCGCCACCGCCCATCAGCTCGGCAATCATAGTCGAGGAGGGCGAGGGAAGCGAGATGTCGAACAGACTCAGGCAGCTGTTGCTGTCCTCGCCCGCGATGGCCGATATCTCTGTGGAAGATCTCTTCTTGGAACCGTTGGAGGAGCAGCCCGTCGTCGAACGATTGCTGTAGCTGGTGATCTTTTCCTCTAGAAGCTGGGATAGCTGGTCATCTTCTGAGTCTTTCGGAGGAGAATTTGAGGAGGCAGTCATTATCGCTTTGTTGCCGTTGCTTTCATTTCCATTGGTCGATGGAATTTGTGGCAACACTTTTCCAGCTGCTATCGGATTTTTGAGGGGGGCAGCAGCAGTTGCTGTGCTGGGTCTTTGGTAGTTATTATTATTGTTCCGAATGGGAAGGTGCTGATTCGAAGTGCCGTTCAATTGGGCTTGGGCTAGCCTCTGTTGAGTTGGAAGATGATGCCTATTGACTCGCATTCTCCACCAACGAGATTGTTTGTAGCGCATGTGCGGCGGGGGAAGGCCCTACAATTCAAAGAAAATATTGATTAACATATTTTGACAAGAAAAACTCTAACGATACACTCACATTACAGTTAGCTAGGGTGGTGTTTATCACCGGGTGATTACTGGTTCGAATCGGCAGCAAAGGCTGCTTGAAGACCAAGTTATCGTTATAGCTGGAAGCGGCAGTCAGCGAATCGATAGCACTCTGAAATTGGAATAAATTTTATCAATTTCAAAAATTCTGAAGGAAAACTAATCCAACCTTTACCTTATTTTTACGATCGCAAACATGACCACAAGGACATCGCCTTTTACCAGTTTTCTCCTGTAAAGCTACAAGCTGCAGCAACTGCTTCAATCGACCGCTCAGTTTGGCACATTTCGGATCTATTCCCACTGCTGCTGCTGTTGGCTCTCCGTTGAGTCCCTGTGGTGGAACTTTTTGAGATGTTGAAGGACTCATGGGAGCCACCATAGAGATATCCGGTTTTTGCTCAACACTTTCTTCAACAATTGAAGCCAGAGGTTCTGTCAGTGTCACCAATTCTTTCGGCATCACCCAATCGTACTCCAGACAAAGTTTACCCTCTTCCCCAAACATAACATACAAATCTCCGATGGTGAGATCTCCAACGTTCTGCAGGGTCCAACCTTCGCGTATTTTCTGAATCGTTTCCTCCGAAATCAGTGGTCTAAAATGTAGATTACTCATTCCCGTCTTGGAGTCCTTTCTTTTACCATACTTTTCCTTCGGTTCTTTCCGCTTGACTGTGGTCTTGATAAGGTCTTCCGTTGGAGGAGTAGTCACTTCTTCTGCTAGCCCACCGTTATTGCTTTCTTCAATCGGGATAGGTTTCAAATTTTCGCTTTCCAACGAAGGCACCGCATCGTTCGAGTTTTCTCCCTGATTTGTGAAGCTCACACCAGAGTCGCATTCAATTTTAATCAGCGAAAAGAGGGGCAACTTGGCAGAGTCATTGGAATCTGCATTTTTTAAATCAGGATCTTCACAACTGATGCCTCCATTGGTTAAAATATTCCTAGCCACGCCATGACATTCGGTATCGCTTCCATCACGTTGTACATCTAGCGACTCATTCGAAGCGTTGGGTGATTTGAAAACTTCGGCAAAGCTTGACCCAACCATGGCTTCGCCGGACTTCTCCTCCTTAATATCTTTGAGTTCAGATTTCACTTTCTTCCCGTCCGGACTGTGTTTCTCGGAACCGCTATCATGCCGCTGCCGTTTGGAATTCGAGCTCAGACGCTCTTTCATGCTGTTCAACTTTTCCAAACACAATACCTCCCCGCGAATCTTCGCACCGATCCGTTGCTCGTACGAGTTCATACAAATACTGTAGCTGCTAAGAAACTCCGACAAATTCACCATCGGCCTGTGGATCACCGCCTCTCGGGCCGGAGTAAACCACAGCAGCTTCTGGCTTTCGCTATCTTTCGACTCTTCCGCCATTTTGGTGCACAGCTCCAACTCATGTAGCATCTTCTGGCGCGAAACCTTGGAAGTCAACGCCCCACTGGCAGCCCGTAGATTCGTGATCCTGTCCATCAGTTTGACATCTTGATGGCGCCACTTTTGCTGCAAAATAACTAATAACGTCGAGAGTCGTTTCTGCAGCGTTACCGAAGTTCTACAGCGCGGGTTTTGAGCCAAGGTTTGAACCCTTCCCCAGGCCCCAACCGTTGCCGGTTTCAAAACTACATCCACCCTTGGAGGCAACTTGATTTCCTCCTGCCACTCCTCCAACTGGTTCAGCTTTCTCAACGCTCTGCATGACGGCGTCTTGATCCGTATATTCTTGCCCTTCTCTCGGATCATCGTGACCCCCTTGTAAACTAGATCTTTCAGCTTGTGGAAGTATTTCTTATTGTGAAAGGGAACTTTCTTCCTCATTTCCCCGTAATTGATCAGTGCGTACAGCTCTTGTGCCTCTTTCTTCACCTCCTCAGAAAAGTGCAGATACTTGGACACTTTCTGATTGAACTGGTAGTACAGATGACGAACGTCTTTCACCTTGAACACCACATCGCTTCCGCTGTCCTTCCGTCGTTTCTTCGTATTCAAGTAGTTCACGATTCCTTCGAAATCCTTACCGCACTCGTTGAGTGCTTCGAAGAACATACTCTTATCCTGGTTGGTCCAAACCATACGGGCCTGTTTCTGCTGATTGGGAGTCTTGGTACCGCAACCGGGCCCACTACTTCCCTTCCCACCGGAGGCATGCACCCCGGCACCTCCGGCCTTGCCTTCCGATGGAGGCGGAGTTCCCCCGCGAATCGAGTCCATTCGCATCTTCTGGATGACCCGGGCGCTTGTTCGGAGCGCATGGCCACACTCGGCATCTCCACTCGGGTAGAAGGTGGTCACCGAGCCAAGCAGTTCCTCGGTGGGAATCTGCTGCACACTGGGATCGGTCAGCTTCTTGGGGATGGGTTTTCCCGAAGCCGTGAGTATTGGCGGTAGCACGTGTGAGTTTACAGGTGCAGATTTCAGGGCCGCACCCGGATGGGAATCCGGGTTGACCGATGCGGAGTGCTGGTCGTGGACAGGTTTTTCATCGGGCTTTTCTGTTTTCACTACGATTGTACTGTTAGTTTTGGTGCTGGGATCCGACTGATTCGAATGCATTATTCTGAAAGTATTGGAAAATAAAAATTCCATTACTTGCCTTTGTAGATCCCACAAACATTTTCCTAAATAACGTAATATTCGCATTTATAACTGATACCAGAATTCAACGAAATGCTCTTAAATACCGAAATACTGCACGATGTACATTAAAAGCAAAAGCCTTCAGAATTACTGACGAGTTTATGTTAGATCTTTTCCTAAGTCCTGTTAACATCTCCAAATAACTAAAAGTCACTTGGAAAATTGAAAAATTTTATTTTAGTTTTACTTTTAAGACTTCTTCTATCAAGATGTTGGCTGGAGCTCTGACCTCTTCAAGGTTGCGAGGATTTCCAATTCCCGACGATTGGGAAGGCGCTAGGAGCGAGATGAAGGTTTTAGGGAAGAGTAAGTCCGACATCCACATGAAGGTTAGGGGCAAGCTTCGAAAGGGGCGCTATTTATCTTGACCAACAAGACCATAGTTAGACTTCTGGGTTCACTGGACAAAGAGAGTATTGAATGTTCTTGCCGCTGTTGTCCCATTTGGAGTCTGCCGCCGACTGACAGTTGATGCAATTGCCTTGAGCTAGCTGAGAGAATTGTTCAAGGCCTTCACTTTCAACTGACGGTGGGGAACGAGTTTATAATTTCCAAGAGCTCCATAAGCAAAAAGAGCTCTAAAAGGAGAAGGGAGTCACTAGGTAATTCAAGGCTGGGGACCCTTAAAAGCGTGCCCTCATACTAAAAATGGCATTTTCCTTTATGGGGATAATGACCGTTGGGATTCGATCATTGGGCTAAACAATGACGAAAGCGAGCAAATACGGAACAGCGACAGAGTGGGCCTATGAGGCGTATAGCTGAGGAGATTTGGAATGAAATGAAACGGCTCAAGGTACAAGTAAGGAGCTGTACGACTCACGTAGATAGAACATTCATGGGGTACGCATCCAATAAATTCATGGCTATACTTGTCAGTTTCGAGGCAAAAATTGAAGAGGGAAACAGACAAACTGAAGCTAAGTTTTATGTATAGCTAAGCACGGTCAACAATTTTAATTGGGTGATCAAACTTCCAAAAACCTTGAGGTTCTCAAAATAGGTGTTGACATCGGAAAAATATCGGAGTCTTTACTCGAATTTCCTGAAGTTCAGAGATATTGTGTTTAAAATTCCCATCGACGAAAATCAAGGGCTTTGCAAGATCAAGGTAGAATAGAACGAGTTTCTGGATATTCACCTTGGGTCGTTGTATTGAAAGATTCTGGAGACATACGTCTTTGTATAAATATGCGTCGTGCAAATCATCAAGCTGTTTTCCGAGAGAGTCACCTTTTAACGTTGTTTGGTGAGTCGTTGGGTTCCGTTAATGGAGCGAAATATTCTCCAAGGTCGACATTAAAGATGCATACCATCAATTGGAAATCTCCGAAAGTTCTCGACCAATAATTACTTTCATCACAAAGAATGGACTCTTCAGATAAACAAAGTGATTAAAAAATTTAGTTAATATGTGAATTACATTTCAGAGTTTCTTTTTTCAATTCAAAAAAATGTGTATTATAGATACAAGAGGCTTATGTTTGGTATTTGTTGCGCACCTTAAATTTTTCAAACAACAATGGAATCTTGATGATGTGATTGTGCACGGACCATCGAAAGCAATACACGATCACAGACTTGAATTACTTTTAAAACGACTAAATGAGCACGATGTGTTCCTCAATCAGAAGAAATGTTTATTTGAAGTTACAGAGTTGGAGTTTTTGAGACACATAGTGAACGAAAAGGGTATAAACCAACGGAAAGTCGTGTATCGGCGGTGGAAAAATTCAGAGAACCGAAGAATGTAGTAGAGCCTAGAAGTTTTCTGGGTTTAGTTACATATGTAGGACGATTTATACGGAACCTGGCAGCTAAAACGGATCCTTTGAGAATTCTTCTTCGATCGGGTAATTCTTTTCATTGGAAACATTGGATACGTGCCGACGCATTCGTCGCCGCGAGAGTCAGCAAAATCCTAGATCTCACGAGCGTATCGAGCTGGAAGTGGGTCCCAACGAATTGTAATGTGGAGGACGCAGGCATGAAGTGGCAGTGTCAACCCTCCCTTACGAACGACAGCAGATGGTTCAAAGCACCAGTATTCCTGTGGCAAGTAGAAAAAGAATGGCCAGATACCCCGGAAAAACTGACGGAACCGGTGGAAGAGCTGCGAGCGTGCGTCAACGCGCACTTTCAAACGGAAAGCGAGATCATCCCTGTTAAAGATTTCTCAACCTGGAGACCATTGGTCAACACTACCGCCTACGTTTTTCGATATTTACGCCAGCTTCGGCCAAAGAAATTCACCCGCACCATCGAAATCCTTTCGAGCGAGGAGATACACCAAGCTGAAGACTACCTTCCCCGCACCGCACAGCAAGACGTCTTCCGAACCGAGCTAAGCATTCTCCGACGCGAAGACCGCAACGCAACGATTCCCAAGCAAAGTCAGCTGTACTAACTCAACCCGTTTATCGATGAAAGAGGATTGCTGCGCATGCACGGGAGAACTGGAGCGTGCAAGTTCCTAGCAGTGGAAATCGCCAACTCTTTCATCCTTCCGCGCGACCATCCGATAACAAATCTCATCATTGAAAGCTACCACCAGAAGTTCCATCATCAAAACCACAAGTCAGTCATCAACGAAGTTCAACAAAAGTACTGCATCAGTTGTCTACGCAGAGTATACGCCAAGGTCAGGTCCAACTACCAACGCTGCAAGCTGCGGGAAGCTCGTCCGCGTCATCCAACTATGGCTGACCTACCGAAGTGTCGACTAGCAGCTTTCGTACGACCGTTTACACATACCGGCTTGGACTATTTTGGACCAAAGGAAGTGGCTATAGGAAGAAGGGTTGAAAAAAGGTGGGTGGTTCTATTGACTTGTCTCACTATTCGCGGGGTCTACCTTGATTTAGCTAGCTCTTTAACAACAAGCTCGTGCATAATGGTGATCCGCAACTTCATTGTGCGACGAGGAACACCTTCCGTTTTCTAAAGCGACAGGGGAACTAACTTCATCGGAGCCGATCGGTAGTTGAAGCAGGCCCTGCAGGACGTTGACAGGCACAAGTTGGCTCAGGAGTTTGTTTCGGCGACCACCACCTGGTGTTTCATTCCACCGGCAGCTCCCCATAATGGGGGGGGGAGCTGGGAACGACTCGTGCAGTCCGTCAAGCGCACCTTAGATGAACTGCAGCTACCCAATCGCCCGAAGGAGGAAGAACTGAGGAGTGCTCTAGTCGAGATCGAAGGCATTATCAACGCACGGCCGCTTACCCATGCACCCATCGAAGACGAAGCTGCACCAGCGCTCACACCGAACCACTGGTTGTTGGGCAGTTCCGACGGTTTCAAACCATGGATCGAACTCGAAGTCAACTCCATCGCTTTGAGTCGGGGTTGGCATTTATCACAGCAGATCGCGAACCACTTCTGCAAAAGATGGCTGCGGAAGTACCTGCCAGAGATCACCAGGCGTTCCAAGTAGCATCAGAACGTACCACCGATCAAAGAAGGTGACATCGTGGCCATCATCGACTCGGAGCTGCCAAGGAATTGCTGGCCCAAGGGACGAGTTATCGGAACGGTAAACCGAGACGGGCAGGTGCGTACCGTGACAATTAAGACGGTGAAAGGCGTCTACGAAAAACCGGCTGTTAAGGTTGCAGTGATAGACGTGGAAACAGGAGCGACGTGGAACGCCTCTGAGTCAGCAAACTAGGGGGAGTGTCACTGAACTGACCTTCGAAACCAAATGTGCGCACTCCCGCTGAAATGACAGCTGTAGGATTCGAAGATGAGTTCGAATGTAGGTGAGAAGTGAGCTTAGGAGTCTAGGCGGGAAAAATAAAATCGAGTTAGCATGTAAACAAAACAAAGATTGTGGAATTCAAGTATTGTAGTTTGGTGATCCGAAGCTTATTAGTGCACAGTGGTTATTGTGAAATTCAAATACTTACCCTAAATTTACGTGCTAAGGGAGACCTGGAATTATATTGGAATTGTGCAACATAAGTTCTAACTTACAATCTATCTCTATCTAGGCAATTGCAAGTACTTATTAGTACGGAAGGGTGCGAAGTTAAATTGCGCAGGAAAGTTGAACCAAGGTAGGCTTTGCTTAGATATGAAAAGTGATTATTCCTAATGTGCGACCGTTCAATTTAGGTCACAACACCACGCAGAGAAGCGTTTTTAATTCGGAATCGCCATATTAAACCAAACTTCAACGAAAGTATGAAATCGATGGAGAAAGTTGAATTATAACTCTAACCTAGTTCTTTTAAGGTGTAGCGGAAGCGAATAGCTGAAATCAAGGCAGAAGAAAACGGTAGAATGTTCACTAAACGTAAGAAAACAAATTATAATTTAAAATTTTCTATTGTATCTAATTGTAATTAATACCGTAAGAATTTAAAACATGTCCCGGTAGAGCTTCGAACGAATGAATAAAAGGGAACGTTACGAATTTGAAAAAGAGCTTTCATTGTTACAGTGATCCGGAAGTAATAATCTTACACCTTGCTATTAATAATAAATTGATCGTCGATGCAAGTCCGGAAGGTTTAGGCGTGGTATTACCACTGACCACACTGACATGACACTTAGAACAAAAATTCAACCATTTTCTGTCTAATTTTTTGATGTCATATTTTGTAGGTTCGCAATACCGACGGCAGGTGGCGAACCTGAAAAATTTGACAAAAATGCCTTGTAGGAAAAATGGTCCTGTTTAGCCCGATTTTATCGTAGAAATTGCGTGTTTTATTTTTAAAGCTGGGTGGCATTGCCTAACTGGGATAGCATTTCTTCAAATCGATCGATGCGCACTCTGGAATCGACATTGAGTACTGTTGGAAAAATTATCCAGAAAACGAAATCGAGTGTCCAGTCAATATGGTCAGTGGTATTACTTCAAGAGAATTCGCAAGGAGAAAACAGAATAATTTCATTCGCCAGTAAAACGCTTTCTGAATCAGAAAGGAAATAGTATTATTTTTAAACCAAACGTGAAGCGTTGACAATCGTGTGGAGGGTTGAAAAATTGTATTTATACCTTTTGGGCACTAAATTTACCCTGATCACGGATTGTAAAGCTTTAAAATTCCTTTTTAATCCCAGATCTCGCCCTTGCCCAAGGATCGAACGATGGGTAAAACGACTTCAATCGTTTACGTATGAGATCGTTTATCAATCTGGAGCTTCAAATTTGGCTGACGCATTATCAAGACTTTCCGTTTCTAATGACAAGATGTTCGATCAGACTACAGAAAAATTCAAAGGGTTTTTGATGGATAATTGAATACCAAGACAGTAACAATATCAGAAATTGAGGAAGAGCTGAAAAACGATTAGTTATTCCTCAAAGACTTGAAGAGAAAATACTGGTGTGTGCTCATGATGGCCATCCGGCAATCAGTTTGATGAAGCGGAGACTTCGCCAAAAAGTTTGGTGGCCTCATATGGAGGCACAGGTCGAAAATTTTGTACGAAAATGCTAGTCATGTACCGTAGTATCCGCAGTGGGACCACCTGAGCCAATGTTACGTTTCAAAATGCCAGAAAGGTCGTGGGCAGAAGTTGCTATTGATTTTTTGGGACAGCTGCCGTCAGGTCATTATATTCTAGTTATCATTGATTATTAAAGCCGATTTTCTGAAGTTATAGTTATGAAACAAATCACGATTCAACTAACTATTAAATCCCCTTTCGAAACGTATACAAGATTTGATTTCCGGAGTCATTGAGATCAGACAACGGCCCGCAGTTTACCAGTGATGTTTCAAGCATTTTTGTGACAAGTTCGGAATCTCTCATCAACAAACAACGTACCGTATTGGCCACATGCGAATCATTAGGTTAAACGTATGAATAGTTCCATTTTAAAACGTTTACGTATCAGCCAACAAAAAACCTCTAGTGACTGGAAATGGGATTTCAGAAATTTTCCGTTGATGTACAACTCCTGATTCAGATACATGCAGAAATCGACCCGTCAACGGTCATATTTGGAAGAGTAATGCGGGATAAAATTCCAAGTTCGGAGGAACTGTTTTCAACAGGAATCTTATAGGAGGAAACCAGAGATCGGGACTGAAAAAAGAAGTTAGAGGCAAGTCAAGCTTTTAATAACAAAAGGCATGCTAAGCAGAATGATTTAAAAGAAGATGACGTAGTGGTGGCGAAACGGATAATTTTGAACCCGAAAAATTCAAGATTGTATCAAGAACAAGGACTAGGATCGTTAGAAACGGAAAAAACATTCCAGAAGAATGTTTCACACCTGTAACGCATTGATCAAGGGTGCAACGAATCAAACAATGATTCTCAGACCAAAAATGGTGGGGATCAATTGGAATCACAGATACACAGTAAACGAAAATTACCGAGTTCGGTAATTTTTTTACCGAAATCCTAACATGTCTAGCGTAACATTTAAAAAGGGGGAAACTAGCAGTTAGCTCGAAACGAGAAAAACGCGTTTGAAAATTCGGAACACCTTTTCAAATCCTATTTAAAAAATCGACCACTTTTTGTTCAACAAAATAAAAAAAATGTGCATTATATTCACTTATTGTTCGATGGTTATCAAGAACTTTAACTTTTTTCGCGTAATTTCTGAGATTTCCGAGTTTCGCCTTTTTATTGTTTTCGATTTCAGTTACGCCTGCAAGTTTCGCCCAATTGATCGGCCGTTTTTGTTTTGGTTTTGAAGTTACGCCCATTCATCCTACACGCAAAAACTAATTAGGCCGTTTTGTCACACACGGTCAACTCAGTTACGCCTTTTGGCTCTACACGAATAGAAAAATTCCCTCCATTTTGAATAGGCGTAACTTCACGTTCCAACGAAAATGCATCAACAGGAAGTTTCGCCCAATTGAATTTTATCAATTTTTTGAAAGTTTTAAGTAATTTTAAGATGAAACCGCGTTTGATAGGTAAAGTGCAACCGCGTGCATCCGAAATGACCGTTAACTCGATTTGTTTACATTTGGCAGTTTCGCCCTTTTGAAATGTTACGCTAGATGTGTAAATCGTTAAACTGTTCGGTAATTTTTTATGTAAAAAACAAACGAAAATCGGTAAATCGACTCTTCATTTACCAATGTTTGTTTATTTTTTACCGAAAAAATTACCGAACAGTTTAACGATTTACACATGTTAGGATTTCGGTAAAAAAAAATACCGAACTCGGTAATTTTCGTTTACTGTGTAGGAAATAAGGAAATAGCACTGGAAGCCAGCCTTGAGGACGTAAACGAAGGTGAGTGCGTCGAAGTTTACGCGAAACTAAACGACCGGAATACCTAAAAAACTATGTTTCCATCATAAGACAAACTTTGTCTAAGTAAGGGGGGAAGGTGATATCGATCGAAGTAATCGAGTCACAGAAGAACTATTGAAGTTAGTTATTTAAGCGACGGGATACGAGAAAGATCAAAACTTTTACTACTTATAATAACTTTTGTGAACAACTTTATACAACCCTTCTTTCAATTCCGGAAACCTGACTAGTTCCAATCTAATAAATTGGTTTCTACATCTTAAGCAAGTTTGTTTTTAGTTCTTTATTCTCATACAAAACTGAAAAATCGAGCAATAGATGTACACATTTTACCACTAAATCTTTTTTTTTTTTTTGTTGTTTATGGGTTTATGAGCGCCTGGCTGACCCGGAAAGGAAAAACAGAACGGGGGACAGAAGAGGGAAATTTTAAATGAGAGTAGTATAGCTTAGAAAAGGATAGCGGCAACAGAGCCTGAGGGTTCTGAAGCACCAGTTTAGGGGAAGCGTTAAGATAGTGCTCGACGGACTAGGACGGTTGGTGGGCCCCATATGAACTTCGAGTTAACCCAACCTTCAATTCAACCGAGCAATAGCAGTATGGTATCAAATAATATGATATCATATGCTAACGCCTCGATATTATTGGGTGGTATGAAAAAAACCTAGTAATTGCTTTTGCTAAACTAAATCGAGCAGTCGAGCAGTCGCTTAAAGCAATTGCTTCGGTTGTTATGAATAAAGTTTTTTTGACAGCTGTTTTCTCAGTCAGGAGCTTTTACTTTTAGAACAAGCTAGTTTGGTATGAATAAAGCTCGAATCTAAAGCAATTGCTCGGCAAATCTCCAAGCAATTGCTCTATTTTCTAAGCATGCTCGGTAGCAGACTTTTCCAATAAAAAAAATCTTTAATAACGTTATGAATTTATCAAATTAGCAATATTTCACTTCAAAACAATTCAAAAAGGCATTTTCAACATGGATAAAGAAAAGTCGAAGTGATAACCCAACTTTTTTCATATTCTTGTCGTTGTATAAAATCATTCGTCTAAGATGAAATTAAACAAATCAATTAGTAAATATTTCAAATTAAAAAAAAATCCGGCTATAGTGGATGAAGTCCCAATTGGCTCAAAGTAGGAAATAAATTGTAATAATTTAAAACATTATACAGATCTCTCATTTTTATATAATTCTAAGATTTAAGAAAAAATATCTAAATTAAAATGCGCGCCTATTGCCTATTTTGTATACAAAGGGGGGGAGAACTTATGATAGATATTAAAGTTAGACCATTTTTGTTTGACAATATTTGAATATGTATTCATTTTTCTTTAAACATCAACATACGAGCACAAATTTACCAAAAAAATCCGGTCGTTCTTACACCCACCACCCGATTCGTCGACTTCAAGGCTACTTTAGCCGTACTTTTCAATTTTCTGATTGTCATCTTTCATTTTACTTTAGAAAACTTCAGATTCTGCTGGTTGGATAGCTCTATTTTTCGAAGCAAAAGCTATGTTCTAAGACTTTAGTACACATCCGCTAAGCAAATGTTTATTCATACCAAACTAAGCAAATGCTTTGGACTTTTGCTTTGATTAATTTCGAGCTAAGTCAAAGCTACCGAAGCAATTGCTAAACCTTATTCATACCACTAATTGTCAGAAAGGTTCACTATCTTACCGTAGTTGAATTTTCCCTACCTGTCATCTACACGGAAAAAAAAATGAGTGGTTATCCCAAAGACGCTGTCATGATAATTTTACCACTTCAGCGCTATAGTATTTTCAACCATGAAAAGTTTAACATCGATTTTGTAAAAGTGCGCGTGAAACAATATTGAAATTACTATGTACCTGGTAATTTTCGATAACTCTCAATGTTTGTTGTCAAAAATACTATGGTCATGATAATTTCATCATAATTTCTATTACAACTAGCGTCCGCATAGTAATTTAGACATTGTGGCACCAATTCATATCAACAAAATACTACGCACATGGTACTTTTGAGAACAAAACATTATTGACTCAAAAACATCAGTGCGTATGATAATTTTACCATGCAAAACATTCTTGTTGTTTACACTAATTCAGGATCATTAATCATCAAACCCGTGAGTAAAAAAACTAATTTTCAGCTACTTTAAAGTTTCATAACTTTGAAAATCTTTCCAGAGCATCGGGAGAACACACTAACATTGACCGGCGTTTGTCGGAAGTGTGAATTTTAATGTATCAAATAATGTCATAATACATGCATGCAAATAAACAAACAAACATACATAGTAATTTTACTATTTAAATCAAGCTCCTCGCTCCTCCTAATTTTTATCATAACACATACTAGTTTCATCATGAAACATATTAATTTTACTAGGGACGAAGTAGAACAATGCATCATTTCATTGACAATTTTACTAAAATGCAGTCGAATTTACTATGCGCAGCCCAATTGAACACATAGTAAAATTGCTATGCGTAAGGTATTATAAACAACAAAACATATTTGACTCAAAAATATGGTTGCCTGTTGTTCATTTAAACCACGGATTTAGTAATTTTACTATGCTTTTTTTTTTGTGTGTACCTTACTCATTTCCATAATTTTTATAGTTTGATTTAGAAATACTCCTAGATTTGCTAAGTAAAAAAATATATTCAAGTGATTGATTCTACGCGACTACATGGTTATTCGATAACTCAATTAGGATATCATAAAAACAGAATCTACACGCAGCGAAAAGATTTTTTATTTCAAAGGAAAGTGCCGCAAAAACAAAGGATTTTTTCCTTTGATTTTGGGATAAATAAAAATTTCTTTGTGTCAAATGAATTTTCGTTTGTTTCAAAGAATTTATCTTTTGAAAAATCTTTGATTCAAAATACTAGTACTTTGATACAAAAAACAGTTTCTTTTGATTTAAAGTTGCTTTGTTTTGCCACAAGGTAATTTAATTTAGATTTAAAAGCATTAATTCATTGGACCATTTTCTATTATTCCAATTGGAAGAAATATTTTATGTTTTTTGAAATTCCTATTAGGAATTTCAAATAATAAAAAGAAACGATTTTAAAAATAAAATTTATTTTCATTCACAAATAAATTAAACACTAGGTCACAAACTGGTTTACTTTAATCCAGGGAGGTGGCAATCTAGTTCTTCTTTCGAACAAGAATCTTTTTCTTTTTTTCTATCCATCGGGAGAGACGTTTATAGTCTTTTCCTCTCAAAGCAGACGAAGACTCAAAAGTCAAAATTTCAACCAATGAGGAATCAGAATGATTGAAGTGTTAGTGTGCTATCAACCACACTTCTCTAGCATTTGACATTAAGTTCAGGTCCTTGACAGCAAAATGTCAGGTTTGTTATGGGCCCACAAAATCGTGGGCCCGTAATTTTGATGGTTGTCAAATTCAATGACAAAGGATAGGGATGCCATCTCCCTGCTTTAATCGAATCATCTGGTTTCAATTTTCGTGGACCTGATCGTTGGATTGGAGCGGTGTCACCTCGGATGAGGCATCCATGGACTTGGAAAACCATTCATCGGCCGTGGTCCTGTAAAATTGCAAGCACTTATTGAAATTCTTCAATATTTATTCTTTAATTAACATTCAATTACCATACTTTATCCGGAATCCTGCTAACCAAGCTAATTCTGATCCACATTTTAACACGACCAGCCAAACTTGAACCGATTTTCGTTTTAAATTCTTCTTGCTCAATGCAAAAAAACCTTCTAAGTTTGAAGTTTTTATTTTAAGAAATTATTCCGTTGCATTGAATACAATTTTCTTTGGTTGAAAGAAAATTTACTTTGTTTCCAAATAAATTTGCAATTGAAAAAATGTTTTTTGAATCAAAGAATTTGTTTAAAACCAAAGTCCAAAATTTTTCGATTCAAAAAACTAATTCTTTCTTTCAAAAATTATTCATTTGAAACAAAACCATAATTCATCGATTCAAAGTAAACAGGAGATTGAATCCAAAAAATGAATTTTTTGAATTAAAGTCAGTTTTGTTTTGTTTCAAAATCCAAGTTTTCTCTGCGTGTAGAAAAGGTGTCTTTTAAACTCATCAACAATGAACTATAAGCTTAAATAGCAATAGCTTTATTAATATCGTCAACTTATCAACGGAACAGGAAAATAACAGTGCTGTTCTTTAAAACCTTATCACTAATTGGTGTCAACTTCTCAAACAAACTTTAATACTCAATCTACACGATAGCGGTTCAATTCAAATAAACCGTGTGCCTGTTTTTAAATGCTCGAAATAAATGATCTGAACTATCTACTCATTCTTGCTTATCGAAATCATATTTTCTATTTTAAACTTCGATTTATGAATTTCAATCCTAACCGAAAAATGTATTTTTTTTTTTGTTTATTTGTGACACTTTACCAACGCTTTGGCATTCGTGTCAATGTAGTTTAAGTTTTACAATGTCTCATAAATTTTACATTTTTTCAAAAATTGTAATAGTGATTTTTCCTGCGAGTCTTCATTTTTCAAAATTTCAAAAACAGTTCCTTTGATGTTGTGTTCCTCTCGGGCCTCTTTAAATTCGCGGCAGTCAGTCAGGATGTGTTGTACGGTTGTTAATACACGAAAAATGTATAGATCTACCAAAAGTAAATAAATAAATAAAAACAAATGTCAACAAACATGAATATCATGACAAACTGAAATATCATATTTGTCAAAACAGCATTCCCGTCCAATGAGCCCCTAGTTCTTGTAAAATGCTTGATTTAAGAATAAGCCAACGAAATTCATAAACCGCAAATGCACACTTTCTAGAGCATTGGGGAGGCGAATACCATTACCTATACCTAACCTAGCAATACTTGAAACATCCTAATTCTATGAAACTAAGCTAGCTAACTACCTTACCAAACAGATTATGCCCTATTGAAAAGTATCACTTTATGACGGCAAAATGTGATATTTTCACTACAAAATTTTCCCATTGTTCAACGGAAGGGAGGGCAAGTGTTTCAACTCCCATTCATCTTATCAACATTGAAAAAGCCGTGGACTGTATTCTTTGCTCGATTTGGGGACCGTTCAAAAAGTCCGAAGACACAATTTACCGGATGACAATTGGAAGGAAATTTAACTAAAATAACTTGGCACTTAAATGTTCTCTATATACAGTTTTATTTACACTTTTTACACTTACTTAACTTATTAGGAGGAAACATAACCTCAAGGATCTTGAAATGGCTTAACTTGGAATTAAAGGAAGAAGGAAACTTAAATTATCAGGAACTTAACTTTAACTCGTTGGAAGGAAAGGAGGAACACTTGCTAAACTTCAAATCGACGTCTTAACTTGTCGACGGATGGAATGGATCTCAATTGATTGGCAAACACGCCGGTTGCTTGAATGATTGATTCATTCACACGCACACAAACATCTGTGTGCGCAATGGAAATTTCCACTGTTCGCTGGCTGAAGCAACAGTATGCAATTGTTGTTGTACGCCGGCCGGCGTTTACCGGCGATTTTTATGTACACATATGAATGCATGTCCTGGAATGGACAAACAACACACAAAAGTAGCAGGCGATGATCGGTGATTACTTTTGTCGTTGGTGGCGCAATGCGACGTTGCCAATTCTTCGTGTTTGGCTCGAACAAACATGGACTAAATCTAAAACTAAATAACAGCTTCGTTCAACCGTTGGTAAAAATCGGTTTCAACTAGTTTCTGTCAATTGATAGATGTTCAACGAGCCAATGTTTTGGTCGAAACAAGTCGGGTCGTTGTTCAATGGAGCAAGTTGAAACTAGTCGAAACCAATCCAGCTCGGCAGCAGGATTAGTTTCGACTTGGTAGAAATCGGTCGAAATCAATTGGAAAGAGACAGGTGATCAACTGTCAATCCATTTCCACTTGTTTCGACCCGTTTCGACTAGAGTTGATTGAACAGACATAACATTGGAGTAAAAGAAAACAACTTAATCAACTGAAACTGGTTTTTGTATCTAAGCATAAAGATTTTGAATGAGAGATTTTTCAAAAGATAACTTCTTCGAAACAAAGGAAAATGCATTTGAACCAAAGAAATTTAAATTTATCCCAAAATCTGAGGCAATTTTCCTTAGTTTTTACGGCACTTACGGCAAAAAAAATCTTTTTCCGCTGCATGAAGGATTGTGACTTTTGAGGATAGGCCGAATTCATTGAGAGCCAATAACGTACGGTTTCCTGTTGATCGCCCATCTAATTTTCAACGAAGCAGCACCAGGATGACCAGATTGTGCGTTATGAGAGACAGGTCGTTATGAGAGACCAACCAGTTCCTGGAGAACATCACGTCAATAGAGGTCAAAATACTGCTAATTTGCTGAGAATCGGGGCGATTAAACCTGCTGAGAATTTAATAAACTTTGTCAAACTCACTTGAAGCTTTTCATTCTTCTGGCCGCTCCCAAGTCTTTAAAGAGACACCTTTCAAATCTCGTTTCCATATGCTGAAATATGATTAATTTACAGCACGCGTTTGTCAACATTAAAATTTCATCCGTCCAAACATTTATTTTTACAGTTCAGCTAGTAGAATTATTTTTAGTAAATTTTACCCCTAAATGTATGCAGAACTCTTTTCTTATAACAGCTTTTTATTGACAGAAAAAAAAAGTAAAATTCATTTCAAACAAAACCAAAAACTACTGGTGTTTTTATGCGTTATGGTCATTATGGCATCACAAATCTATCAAAAACTATAAACTTTCATACGGCATCATAAGATTTTTTCCATGAGAAGCAAAGTTTGTTGCATGTTACCCCTTTTTCTGAGTAGGGTGAAAATCGAAAGTTTTTAGAAAATTTGAAATAACTGAAGAAAGTTATAATTTATAGTGGAGACAACTTCAAATCTGAGTCGATGGTGGAGGGACTTTTAAATGATTGTTTTCATCAATATTCCAGAAAAAGAACCACTTCTAGTTAAGTATGACCACTTTCTCAATATCTTTGTCCGATATTTTCAGCATCAAAGGCTCATTCATTCCCTATTTCTCAATATTATTGTATTGTAATCAAATTCGACACAGTTGATTTTACATTAAAAAAAAACAGTTCATATTGTATTCTTGATAAATGGTTAGTGGTAAAAAAGTGCAATACAAACGAAACTAGCTGCCAAATTTTGAAAGAAAAAAAAACAAAGAAGCACTGAGATCGTGCATTCACCTTATCTTACTCTAGTTGTTCTCTTTTTATCCCTAGTAGACACAACATAAATTTAATTTATTTTTCACGGTATACGAAAATGCCAAAATTAAAGGACTGTTTGCAAAATACGAATGACGAGTAAAACTTTACACATTGCTAAACCTACTCGATGAATAGAGAAATCATTTTTTTTTTTTTTTTTCATTTAAGTAATTTCAAATTAGAACAAAGGTTTGCTTTTGTTTGCAACCCCGTTACAAACAAAAGCATATACTGACTTACGAACTTATACCCACACCCTAATAATTATCAAAAGGCATCATTACTGAAAGATAATAAACTGAGCATCGATCGAGCACACAAAGGCCCCCCAACATAAATAAACAAATGCAAACAAGCTGCATAAATCTGTGCAGTAACTAGAAGCACCTAGAAGCTTTGTACCAATCGACCTAATTACCTGCGCGTTCCGCTACAAGTGCAGGAATGCAGAAGAATTAACAGATGCGTTCTTTTTTTCTATTTAAATTTTGCATAATCATTATTACCTGCTTTTACCAAAAAAAAATTATGTTGAGTTAGAATTCCTTTTTAGAAAAAAATGGTTAGAATGAGAAGTCAATTCATAAGGTGTTAGCTATATAGCAATCAATAAATATTGATCGTTTATTATATCTTTTTAATGTTATATAATCAGCCATTTTTTTTTTCAATAGAAATTTAATCAACTTGTATTCAAAGTTAATACAATTGAAAATACCTTTCAAGCGATCGATAAAGTTTTAAGAAGCGTTGAATGAGATTGATTATTGAGAGATATGCTAAACCGATGTGTACTTATCTCTACAACACTGCAAGTAAAATAATCCTTAATCAAGTAATTGTTACAGAAATTTATGTCTAAATAAGTCAAATAGAATGTAAAGTGGCCCTAACATTCAAACAAATTTAAAACTTCCAAATATAGACAATATTGTTAATGGGGAAAAAGGGCGATGTCCAAGTGAGTATCGCTCATGATTCGAAAAATTAATGACGTAGTTCGAGGAAAGCCTTATGGTGTAAATTTACAATATTTTAAAGGGTAATCGGCCCAAATTGTTCGTCTAGGTTGTTTTTGACACTAATTCTTCGTGGTTTCTCGAAACAACTGTTCATTAAAGTAATATTTTAATTTAAAATATCTTCGATAATTAACGAGCCTCGCCAGCAGTATTGCGATTTCGTTTTGTTGTATAGGAATTCGATGACTGGTTTTAACTGAAGATTTAACGCTGAGAATCAAATTAAGACCGTCTGAAAATCGGCTTGGCCCAGAAGAAGCCTTCTGAAGAGTTGCACATGTTTAAAATTCCTTTTAAAGGTAGATTTCCGACTTTAAAAACTGGAAAATTTATGACCTGAATTTTTCACAAAAATGGCGGAGCTCGCCACGGAACAGAAAATTCTCGAGTACTTTTCCCAGCGATTTTTTACTCTACCACTAACCAGTTCTGGTACTTACCGACAAGTTCCGGATGTCCCGTACCCGTCAGCAGCCACCGGAAGTCACAAATCCCGCGAAATTCAAAACAAATACACAGATTTCTTCTGCACCCAAAAGCCAGGCACCACCAGTTCAGATCGGAAATTTCAAATAAACCCGTCGTTCACTGACTGATTGTGGGAAAAAAAAATCGGGGGACACCCATCAACACATAACAGACCGCTGCCACTGTGCTTCAGAGTGCAACTTTTTGCTGCTCCTGCCTCTTCCCTTTCGCTCTAACGTACCGGGCTTAAGGCGGGTGCGTTGTTATTGACAATCGCTATCTCGCTTTAACCTACGCGACCATACGAATCAAAACATCCAGAAAGTTCATTCGCTTTTCGTTTTTCGCGGGTTTGTTTTGTTATGCGCTTCGCAATTCATGATGACATCTTCGAATGAACTTTTTAGATCTTTCACAGACAAATTGACGGGTTCTTAAACGGCAAACATTTTGGCTGCTAAAAAATGGCAACGTGATTGCTCGCGTGATTAATTTAATCACAAATGCCCATCCCTAAAATTCTATTTCATCTTAAGAAAGGAACCAAAATTATGTGGTAACACAATCTTTTTTTTTCTTAATTTGTATCATTTCAAGTTGAATTTCGGATGTCCAAATAACAAGAAGTTCTTAAAATGAATAAAATTGACTATACGTAATAAAAAAAAACTTTTGTGTTGAATAAAATGGCAATTTAAGACAAATAACCAAAAAATTCAAAAATGAAAAAAGTGACAAAAATTACAAAAATTAAAAACATTTAAAAAAACAAAAATTTTACAAAAACATTAAAATTAACGAAAATGTCAAAAAAGGCAAATGAGATCAGAATGACAAAACTTTGTTTTCAAATTTGCAATTTTTTTTTGTAATTTTTGCAATCTATATCATTTTTGTCATTCTTGTGGTTTTGTCATTTGTCATTTTTGAAATTATTTAATTTTAGAAACTTTTTATTATTTTATTCAATTTTCATTAATTTCTTTGTCTTTTTTTAAATTTTTGACAATTCAGTTATTTTTTGTCATTTATGTAATTAAATTTTAAATTTGTGTTATTTTTGTAATTTTCTCATTTTTTTCGTTTAATCAATTTTTGTTGATAATTCTTGTAATTTTTTTAGTCATTTTTTTGAATTTTTCGTAATTTTTGTTATATTTGTAATTTTTGTAAGTTGTGTTATTTGTGTAATTTAAGTAATTTTTGTAACTTTTGACGTTTTTGATTTTTTTTTTATTTTTTGTGATTTTTGTAATTTTTGTAAATTTTGTAATTTTTGTAATTTTTTGCAAGTTTTTGCAATTTCTATAATTTTGTAACTTCTAGTTATTTGTAATTTCTTGTTATTTTTGTAGTTTTTGTAATTTTTGCAACTTTTGTAATTTTTGTGATTTTTGTAATTTTTGTAATTTTTGTAATTTTTGTAATTTTTGTAATTTTTGTAATTTTTGTAATTTTTGTAATTTTTGTAATTTTTGTAATTTTTGTAATTTTTGTAATTTTTGTAATTTTTGTAATTTTTGTAATTTTTGTAATTTTTGTAATTTTTGTAATTTTTGTAATTTTTGTAATTTTTTAATTATTGCAATTTTTGTTATTTTTGTTTTTTTTTGTAATTTTTGTTTTTTTTTGTCATTTTTGTAAATTTTAGTAATGTATTTTTTGTAATTTTTGTTTTTTTTTTGTCATTTTTGTAAATTTTAGTAGTTTTTGTATTTTTTGTAATTTTTGAATTTTTTATTTTTTGCAATTTTTGTAATTTCTATAATTTTAGTAATTTTTGTAATTTTTGAATTTTTGTAATTTTTTTTTAATTTTTGTAATTTTTAATTTTTGTAATTTTTGTTATTTTTGTAATTTTTGTAATTTTTGTAATTTTTGTAATTTTTGTAATTTTTGTAATTTTTGTAATTTTTGTAATTTTTGTAATTTTTGTAATTTTTTTATTTTTTGTAATTTTTGTAATGTTTGTAATTTTTGTAATTTTTTTTTAATTTTTGTTATTTTTGAAATTTATGTTATTTTTTTAATTTTGTCATTTTATCATTTTTGTTATTTTTGTAGATGATTTTTGTAATTGCTTTTTGTTTTGTTTTTGTAATTTTTATTTTTTATATTTTTTGTTATTATTGAAATTTTTGTAATTTTTGTAAATTTTGTAACTTTTGTAATTTTTGTAATTTTTGTAATTTTTGTAATTTTTGTAATTTTTGTAATTTTTGTAATTTTTGTAATTTTTGTAATTTTTGTAATTTTTGTAATTTTTGAAATTTTTGTAATTTTTGTAATTTTTGTAATTTTTGTAATTTTTGTAATTTTTGTAATTTTTGTAATTTTGTAAATTTTGTAATTTTTGAAATTTTAGAAAGTTTTTGTTATTCAGTAATTTTTGTAGTTTTTTTTCATTGTTGTCGTTTTTGTAATTTTTGTAATTTTATTTATTTTTTGTTGTTGTTGTAATTTTGTAAAATTCGAAATTTTTGTGTTTTTTGTTATTTTTTGTCATTTTTTATTCGTTTTGAAATTCGTGTTATTTTTGTAAATTTTGTAATTTTTGTAATTTTTGTAAGTTTTGTAATTTTTGTTACTTTTGTAAATTCTGAAAGTTTTGTAGTTTTTTAAAGTTTTTGAAATTTTTGTAATATTTGTAATTTTTGTATTTTTTTTGTAGTTTTTGTAAATTTTGGTCATTTTTTGTAGATTTTGTAATTTTTGTATTTTCGTAATTTTTGTAATTTTTTTAATTTTTTAATTTTTGTAATTTTTGTAAATTTAATAATTTTTATAATTTCTGAAAGTTTTGTAATTTCTGTAAATTTTGTGATTTTTGTAATTTTTTGAAATTTTTGTAATTTTTGTATTTTTTTGTAATTTTTGTATTTTTTGTAATTTTTGTTAATTTTGTAAATTTTGTAAATTTTTTGAATTTTGTAAATCTTGTAATTTCTATAATTTTAGTAATTTTTGTAATTTTTGAATTTTTGTAATTTTTTTTAATTTTTGTAATTTTTAATTTTTGTAATTTTTGTTATTTTTGTAATTTTTGTAATTTTTGTAATTTTTGTAATTTTTGTAATTTTTGTAATTTTTGTAATTTTTGTAATTTTTGTAATTTTTGTAATTTTTGTAATTTTTGTAATTTTTTTATTTTTTGTAATTTTTGTAATGTTTGTAATTTTTGTAATTTTTTTTAATTTTTGTTATTTTTGAAATTTATGTTATTTTTTTAATTTTGTCATTTTATCATTTTTGTTATTTTTGTAGATAATTTTTGTAATTGCTTTTTGTTTTGTTTTTGTAATTTTTATTTTTTATATTTTTTGTAATTTTTGTTATTTTATAATTTTTGTAATTTTTGTTATTTTTGTAATTTTTTGTAATTTTTGTAATTTTTGAATTTTTTGTAATTTTTGTAATTTTTGTAATTTTTGTAATTTTTGTAATTTTTGTATTTTTTGTAATTTTTGTAATTTTTGTAATTTTTGTAATTTTTGTAATTTTTGTAATTTTTGTAATTTTTGTAATTTTTGTAATTTTTGTAATTTTTGTAATTTTTGTTATTTTTGTAATTTTTGTATTTTTTGTATTTTTTGTAATTTTTGTTTTTTTTTGTCATTTTTTTAAATTTTAGTATTTTTTGTATTTTTTGTATTTTTTGTAATTTTTGAATTTTTTATTTTTTTGCAATTTTTGTAATTTCTTTAATTTTAGTAATTTTTGAATTTTTGTAATTTTTTTTAATTTTTGTAATTTTTGTAATTTTTGTAATTTTTGTAATTTTTGTAATTTTTTGTAATTTTTGTATTTTTTGTAATTTTTGTAATTTTTGTATTTTTTGTAATTTTTGTAATTTTTGTAATTTTTGTAATTTTTGTAATTTTTTTTAATTTTTGTAATTTTGTAATTTTTATAATTTTTATTTTTATAATTAGATTTAAATTTAAAAAAAGGCAGATAAAATCAGTATAACAAAATTATTTTTTTTTTAAATTTGTCATTTTTTTGTGATTTTTGCAATTTATGTCATTTTTGTAGTTTTGTCATTTTTGAAATTATTTAATTTAACTTTTAAACTTTTTATTATTTTTATCAATTTTTTTAAATTTCTTTGTCATTTTGTCATTTTAGTAGTTTTTGACAGTTTAGTTATATTTTGTCATTTTTGTAAACATTTTCGTAATTATTTTTTAAATTTGTGTTATTTTTTTTATTTTGTCATTTTTGTTATTTTTGTAGATATTTTTTGTAATTTCTTTTTGTTTTTTTGTTGTAATTTTTTTTTTATTTTTTGTAATTTTTTGTTATTTTGTTTTTTTTTTTAATTTTGTAATGCTTGTAATTTTTGTAATTTTTGTTATTTTTTGTAATTTTTGTAATTTTTGTAATTTTTGTAATTTTTGTAATTTTGTTATTTTTGTAATTTTGTTATTTTTGTAATTTTGTAATTTTTGTAATTTTTTTAATTTTGTAATTTTTTTAATTTTGTAATTTTTGTAAATTTTTTTTTTATTATTGCAATATGTAATTTTTTTTAATTTTGGTAATTTTTGTCATTTTTGTAATTATTTCTGTAATTTTTGTAGTTTTTTTGATTTTTGTAATTTTTGTAATTTTCTTTTATTTTTATGATTTCAAATTGAATTTTGGATGTCCAAATAACAATGAATAAAATTGACTATACAAAATTTAAAAAACTTTTAGTATTGAGTTTATACAAAAATTGCAATTTGCAATTTAAAGAAAATAACAAAAAAATTACAAATATTGACATAAGGGACAAAAATGTAAAAAACTGTACAAAAATTAAAGAAACATAAAAAAATGTTAATAACAAAATCCCTTTTTCATGGTTATTTTCGTCAAAACGCTGAAATGTATGGTCGAAAACTATGAATTCCAATGTGAATTCACGGTATCGAAGACGATAATCATCATTGTGCAATTTATAGTCTGTGAATAAGGAATTTATGGTTTTTTCACGGTGCAATCCTATTCGGGATTACATAATTTATTAATCAAATTTGCATGGCTCTTCCCGCATGAAGCCGTATCATACAGTAACTATTCCCATTATCTTCTACCCAAGACACCCAAAAGATTACCTTTATAGTTTCCGGATTATTAATGAACGATTGAACAAATCGTTTTTTCATCAAATGGAATCGTTTAGACACAAAAAACGATACAGGGAACGGGTTGTTAAGTAAATGAACGATTCATTTTTTTGCTTTTTTCTATAGATCCTAAATGAAGTAAAACGATAGATGTAATCGTTATCTTATCGTCGACTTGAATCATTACGGATGATAACGCGTATCTTCAAAGGATCATTTTACGATAAATAATAAAGAAGAAAATTATTCATGTTTAAAATCGTTTAAAATAATATATTTAATTCTAATATGGGTTTCGATTATTTACATTAGTTTTTTGCTTAATTAACAAATCATATCATTCGTATCACCAATTTGGTGATAATTTTACATTGGGCAGTCCTTGGAATACATTGCTGAGTACCTATAATACTAGAATTATTACTGAATGTAGTGTCTAGATTACTCTATCTGTAAAACTATGAAAATCTATTTTTTATCACAAATCAGTACCTTCACCGAGTACCTTTGTCGCAAATAGGGTTATTACAATCCTGTCCTAAACTAATAGACACAAAACTAATTTTAAATTTGCTATTGTGCAGACGTTATAAAATAAAAGATTTTGCAAAAAATTTAAATTATGTTCAAAATTTCCAACAGATATTGCTTTTGTTTAGCAAATGATTTTTTATAAATGTCTAATTACGATTTATCAAAAAAAGATCTACGGATCCAATACATATCTCATGGTTTTCGGAACATGACTTGGAATATTTTTTTCTCATTTAGCTTTCTGTATTTTGTACTTCATTTTTTTCGAAGTTGGTTTTCATGCGACTTCTGACGTAAGTGCCTTTTTGTATATTAAATTTTCTATACTATTTCTGAGTATACAGTCAAAAAACTATGTCAATAACGAATATCAATTCTTACAACCAGTTTTAAATCTCAATTTTCAAATATCTTCATACATATCTGTTAAGGAATTTCAACTCTGTATTGAAATGCTGTGTTTCTATTTTCACATCTATTGGAATGATTATTACCTAATCCTCTACGCTCCTGGATATTTTTTCAATTTCTTCAATTTTAGGTAGCTTTTAAATATGTAGGTATAAAATTGGGGATGAATGATATCCAGCTGTAAAAATCCATAGCACCAAATAAATTTAAAAAAGGTACAACACTTAACAAGCGAAATCCCCTTTGTGAGAGGGTCAATGCTTATGACATCAACCCCTACTATAGGTTCCAGAATATTTTTTAACAATCTCTACGGGAGAGGGCAGATCGTTTCCAGGTTCCGATTACCCTTTCGAAATGTGCGACGTTACCGATGGAGATTTTTTTTTTTATCTGAAAAAAAAATAAACTTAATTACAATCAAATTAAGAAAGAATTACTAAATTTTACCGTCAGTTGCGGTGAGTCCAGAAGGCCAGATGCGGGCTTCATCGTGCAAAGAAGAAATCACGAATGGACATTTGAAAATCTGAAACAAAAGTAAATCCTGGATAAATATTAATTGGCTAGAAAAAAAAAGAACTATTTCATAAACTTTAAATAAAGTTTCAAAAACCAACCATTTTTCCAAAAATCTTTGATTAAAATTTAAAAGTACATATCTTAAGTATACATTTAATCTGGGAGCGTTCATATATTGATCTGAGATAAGAGTTGATATTTTGTGGTGACGTAACGAACCTACATTTTCGCTAAATTTATTGATATTTCAAAGAACGGAATTTCTGATTAAAAGTTTCGAATCAATTTTTATTTTCCATTCAGTGAATCAAAAACATAAAAAACAGAAATTTCAATTTGAATTGTTTGAATGTTGTATCAGATTTTTCAATCTCACGACAATATTTTAAACTTTGATCTATTGTTTGACTTTGAATCCATATTATTTTATTTAAATACATTTAATGAGTTTTTTTTCGATTTTTATACTGATTCTCGAAATAAAATTCTAATTTTGCTAGTTTGTAAATTAAACCTACCTTTTCTTAAGTCCTTCAAAATGCTGTTGCGATATCGGCGGAGAGGAAGATGGCATGGAAATCTCTACATGGCTGTGTTGATGGTGTTGACCGCCACGTTTTTCTGCCTCCTCGTTCATAATTTATTCCTACTGAGTCCATACCTTGGCGATAAAAATGTTGCCCACCTTTCCGACAATAATCGTAGCTGTTTTTCATCAGCACCCGTCATGAGCGATCACTTTAACAAATTTGTTTTTACTGCTGCTCTTCCGCCCGAACTCGCTATCGCTGCTGCCGTTGTGGTGCTCATCCAGTGAGATGGTTCTTTTGCTGGACTTTGACGAGCTGTATGGATGGATTCGAAAATAGAAATAATTCAACGGAAATTATTTTTTAAACGAATTTGATATGGTACCTGCCAGGAGCTCTCCTGCTTTCGTTGTTTCTTTGGTGCATGGGATGCTTATTCTCCCGATTATGCGACATGGCTGAAGATTAGCAACAACCATCTCCAATCATCCGACTCGTTCGAGGTTGTGGTAACGGCCGAGCCCCCGACAAGCGAATACAGCTTGTTCCGGAAACGCCAATTCAGCGAAATCAAAACTAACCTAAAAAAACACAAAATCACATAGCAAATTAGAAAACATTAATCATCAAGTTCAGGATAATCTTCTTAGCTTTACCTACGTTTCTGATCTGAATTTGGCTCTTCCTTTGGAGAACATCTAGGAATTCTTCCTTCCGGTTCCGCTTATTGAAACATCTCGCACTGACTACAAAAACAAAACAAAAAATTATTGTAAAAAATCGTGATAATATATACAATTTGCCTACCAATTTTTCTCCCAAAAGATGGCAGATCCGGTAGAAAACCTGGTACAATCGATGCCAAACAGCCACTACCGATACACGTCGAGGGACTCGGGTATCCCGTGAAGGAACGGCTATCCAGGTTCCGATTAATTCCGGTGACAATCACTTTTTCGAGAAAGAAACAGTGAAGGCGCGTCTCCTACTGTAGTAAAGACGCACGACACTATAGTTTTTCAAACTGTTAACTGTATCTTTTAAAAATAATTTGGAATAATCTCTAGCGTATACGGATAAGTTTGGACACACGAATAATGATTTTACGAACAGCAACGATTACCGTTATCAGATCAGTATAATACTGACGATTGGTTGTACGGTTTTTGATTATGCGGGTTATTTCTTAACATTTTTTCTAACATGATTCATCAATTTTAGGCATCGGTTAGGTCTGTTCTCGATGGACTTTTGTACTAAAATTCATTTCTGACAGCTCAACTGAGTTCCCCGCCCGGCAAACTGCACGCTAACTTTTGGCTACCCCTTAACGAATACTTTTGACCCGTTATTGAATAAGACTGGGAGAACTCCTTTTTTCGGATAAAACCCCTTTACCCTTTAAGGGGTACTCAGTATGATAACGCCTTAGCGGGTCAAAACTACCCCTTATTTGAAACGCTTGCGCTGGATAGAGATGTGAGCAGTGGCTTGTTGAATGGAATAAAAAGCAATGAAATGTCTAATCAAAATAAAACTGAATTACTATATTTAAAAACATCATGTATTATTTGGAATAAGATTGTTCATTAATAATTATAGGAAGTTTTTAAATGCCGGTCCTCCGTTACGATTTTTTTGTCCGGAATTCCCATTTGCCCTGGACGTTTTCCTAGCGGTAGCGGTATCGAGATGACGAAAACTGAAAGAAAATTAAACTTTTTGTAATATGAAAATTGCTTAATAAATTTGAAGGAAAATGCTTACGTTAGAATCCGACAACATCGGCTGGCTTGAAGTGCCGATACGAAACCGTCTTTGTGCTGCAAATTAGGTGATGAAACACCATTTCCTAGTTCCAAGATCATCTGTAGCGGGAATTATTCAAATTAATATCTTAATGTTCATGAATAATGTCTACATTAAATAATAATAAAACTTACCACGATTCACGACCGCAAATGAAACGTTTGAAAAATGACAAGATTGAAAACTACCCTTTTTGAAGGGAATCAAGCCTTCCGAAATAAGGGGTAATATTGATCCGTTAAAATGACCCTTTATTTGACAGATAGTGGAGGTTCTCAATAACGGGTCAATTTTACGCCTTTAAGGGGTAGCCAAAAGTTAGCGTGTGTCAAAAAGTTGTACTAAAAACATATCCCGATGAGTTACCAATGAGATCCGGCAGCAGATTGGCCGCTGCGGTGCGAAGGAAAAGTCGCGAGCCAACGACGAGCGCAGACATCAAGCAAGAAAAGTAGTGCAGCACCAAGAAAAAGATGGCAACCGCCGTATTTGCTGATGGAATTTTTGGCTTCCTCTGAAGACCGATAATCTCCCGACTTCGAAAGCGAAAAATCGTTCCAGATAAACCGGAAACCTGTGGCCGTGTATTGCGGGAAAGCTTCCGGTCGGCTAGCAGGTAAGTGCAGCTTGATTTGGGGGCGAAATTTGCCATAGGAAAACGGGGTTCTCTTTTCGAAGAATGGTTGTTCGGTTCATGTAATGCTGCTCATTTTGGGAGGGCTACTGTGATTGTATTTTTTCCGCGAGGAGAAAATTTTATATCTCGGGGAAAATTCAAATTATCAAAAATGGCAGCCGTGATTATTTGATAGGGTATTTAATTGACGGCTGCTTCGGAAAAGTGGATAGAAATTGCATAATTTGCACTTAAAACAAGCGCCCTCTACTCATACCGAAATTACTTGGGCGGAGAAACATAAGAAAGAAGTAAAAACGCGACGATAAAAATATGCTGATGGAGGAGTAGTGAAAAAAATGAAGTTCAAATTCCGCTGTACTAATTGCAATGCATACGGTTCGGTACGCTGAATATTGAAAATTTTATGCTGAGGTTTGCCTTTTTATTAAATCGTATCAGAGGAACACCCCACTTTCTTTCACCATTCTTATCAATAAACTGTGTATAGATAGACCCATAATCTTATATCGCTTCTTCACATCATTTCAAGTTGTACTGTTAAAAGTTTCTATAATACCCATTCGTATTCTTTTTTTAAAAATTTATTTGAAATGCATTCTCAATTCTTTCACCAACAGTTGGTAGTAATTTTCCAATCAACCTTTATTTACCAACTCATCGCTGTTTCATGAATGAAGAAAAAACGGGAAGCATAAAGTGAAAAACGAAAGCATATAGTAGAGGTAGTAGGCGTCGAAACATAGCAGTTGATGTTTGCGTTCATTTTCGCTGCACACCAAACCAGAATAATATGTTGTGTCCAGACCACATACATATCGCACATTGAGCGGAAGATAACGCGAAAGTACACCAGAGCCAGACCAAAACCAAAATGTAACGAAATAGGCTGTGCTGTGCTGTGACATTGCTGTTCTCGCTCTCTCTCTCTCTGCGTGGTCTGGTGATGGATTACCTACTTTGATCCGTTTCAACGTTTGGTGTTTTTTATGTTTCTAGTCTCGCGTATGGGAATCAAAGCGTGCCTGTTTCTGTCATCAATTCCGAGAAGTCGTTAATTCGAGCATATACATCTTCAAATGGTTCGAAGTGCTCCTCGTTAAAATGGTTAATTTGTTCGAGATAGCTTTTCCCTGGAATCGGCGCTTGTGTGCCCGTATGAGAAAAAGCTCATTTTCTATTGCTTCTCTATTTGATTTTTTTATTGTGAATATTAGTGAATTTATTTTGCTTTTTAAAACAACTTAATTATTCTACTTTTTTTTTGAACGTATTAACACTTATTAAGAATATTTCAATTTTTAATGGGAGAAATCACCGTGAATTTGTTTTTTGGAAATTTGGAGCGGCTTTATCGATGAGAATATAAAGGATCATTAATAAATATTATTATTATTTATCGATGAGTACTATAGATTTGAAATGATATAGAGCATAGGAAGAAAGTTACTAAGGTGTTGAAAAGAGCAAAGAGCATTTTGAATAGAAGCTTGACTACATACTGAAATGTTTGCCCCTCACCAATCAACTGTATCCGAGAAAAGGTACCGAATAGAGCCGGCACTTCGTGCTGCATCGTAGAACGAAGTGCCGGCTGTATTCGGTGTTACTTCGATACACGATACCAGATTCGATACAAGACTCTTCGTAGTGAACAACATACGAATCCGACGCCTGCCTCGGTTAAATATCGCACGACTGAAGCAACCCGAGGTCGCAGCAGACTACACGCAATCGCTCAAAGCAGAGCTGGACGAAGCCCCTCTTGAGGACTGTTGGGATACCATCAAGACAGCCATCAACAGCGCTGCGGAGACGGCCACGTGTAACGAACACTGTTTCGACGAGGAGTGTAGGAGGGTGATGGACGAAGAAAACGCCGCGATGGTGGCAGTAGTGCAAATTAGCCCCGTCGGAACGTGGAAAGCCACCGACAGCGGAAGAGGCAGCGAGTCCGAATTTTCCAGGAGAAAAAGCGCCGCCTGGAGAAGGAGAAGCTCAGGGAGCTAGAGCGGCTACATCGTTCCCAAGAAATACGAAAGTTCTATCTGAAACGCATCCCGCAAAGGCTTTGTGTCGCAAGCCGAAATGGGCCAGGACAAGACGGAGGCATCCTGACGGACCATCTTGAGGTGATAAAAAGGTGGAAGCAGCACTTCGATGAACACCTGAACAATGCACATGCAGGAGACCAAGACGACGAACGACGAAGAGGAGCCACTTCCAACGATAAGTGAAGTTAAGGAAGCCATTCGTCAGCTGAATAGCAACAAATCGGCTTGAAAGGACGGAATCGCAGCTGAACTTTTCAAAATGGGCCCGGACAAGTTGGCCGATTGCCTAAACCGGTTGATGGTCTGGATCTGGGACACAAAACATCAACCGCTGGAAGGAAAGGGTAATATGCCCCATCTACGAGAAGGGCGACAAATTGGACTGTTAGAAATAACGAGCGATCACTGTCCTCAATGCCGCCTACAAAGTGTTGTCTCGAATCCTACTATAAGCAAACAGATTCGTGGGAAGTCATCAGGCCGGCTTCATGGAGGGACGGTCTACGACGGACCAGATATTCACATTACGGCAAATCCTCCAAAAATGCCGTGAACACCAAGTCCCTGCGCACCATCTATTCATCGACTTCAAAGCAGCATACGACACGATCGACCGTAACGAGCTATGGAAAATCATGGACGAGAACGGCTTTTCCGGGAAGCTGATCAGACTGATCAAGGCGACGATGGATGGAACGCAGTGCTGTGTGCGAATTTCGGGTGAATTGTCGAATTCATTCGAATCGCGCAAGGCATGATATTCAACGTGGCGCTAGAAGGTGTTATTCTACGAGCGGTGGACGAAATGCGGTGCACATTTTTCAACATTTTCAGTCAACTTATCTGTTTTACCGACGACATTGATGTAGTTGGCAGATCATCTGCGGCGGTAGAGGAAATCTATTGCAACTGAAACGCGAAGCAAGAAGGATTGGGTTAATGTTTAGGACTTTGTCTATCTCGGCTCACTGGTGATCGCAGACAATGACACCAGCCGTGAGATTCTCCGGCGAGTTATCAGCAGAAGTCGTGTCTACTACGGACTCCACCAGCAACTGCGGTAGAGAAAACTTAGCCCCCGCACAAAGTGTAACCTGTACACTACGCGCATTAGACTGGTTGTCTTTTACGGGCACGAGACGTGGATATTGCTCGAAGCGGACCTGCGCACACTCGGAGTATTCGAGCGAAAGCTGGACGGATACGCTGGGCAGGACATGTTGCAAGAATGCTGGACAACTGTCCTGCACAATAGGTGTTCGCTGTTGATCCGGTAGGAACGAGAAGAGCAGGGAATAAGCGAGGTGATTAGACCAAGTGGAGCGTGATCTGGCGTATGTGGGATGCCCGAGAAGTTGGAGAACGGTTGCCATGGACCGAACGGATTGGAGGAATATTGTTCATCATGTGATGCCGTGAGACGGAACACCAAATAAATAAAGGCTAGTCCACACTAGAAGATGGCTCGTCTCGAGACAGTCTTGACATCTCCCATCTCAATAAATTCTGCAAGTGTTTTTTTAAATGAAAGACATACAAAATATACTTACCGTTAGAGAACTGATTCGATTACCTCTGTAAAAAAAAAACATAGCTTTCACCTTCCTTGAGTTCCTCAAGAATATTTTGCGTAATTAATGTTAAGTTAGTCAAAGATTTCATTTCCATTACATACAGTTTATTTTCTAAATAAACCCTATATGAAAGTTAACAAAAAAAAACTAATTTTATATCGTAATTGTTGCTTCCCGCAGCCTCAGAACGTCAACAGGTGAAACCTCATAAAAATGTCAACTGGTAGAGATAATTTTCTTATGCCCAACGTACCGTACGGACATCCGCCGTCCAATCCATCGTACAAATCGTCTAGCTCCCTGGATCCAAACAACTACCACTTCAAATCACTGCCGGTGGAAGGTGGCGCACCATCCACAAATCAGCAACAGCAGATAATAATCCACGAATTCCTCAACGGTCAGCACTCCGGAACGTTTCCGAATCAACCGCAACCGATAGTAGCTGCCCCTGGCATCGGAAGTCCCTCGAGTACGATCAACAACAGCTCGATAACAATTTTGACCTCGCACCAGACAAGTAACTCGTCCCCGCCGGGTCCGGTTGGTAACGGGAATATCCACAAGCAGTCAACCATGGTGCTGGACCGCATTAACATCTGTATCAATAACCATTACAATGAGAGCCATAACAATGGTACGGCAAATGAAGAAGAGATCGATCCTACAAGAATTATTACCAACGAGAAACGGGCTAGCACGGATTTGGAACCCGACTCGACGACTTCCTCCCTCGGGCAACTACCGGTGACGCCGGAGAAAAACGGACCCTCCAAATTCAAACCGCAAGAGGATGTCCTGGTGGAGCACAAGGATGGCAAGTTTTATCTGGGCACCATCATAGCGATCGGCAACAGCCAGTGTTTGGTGCGGTTCAACGATAATACCGAGTGTTGGTCCGACTTTCGGGAGCTGACCAAGCTGAGCAGCGGCAACGAAGCGGACGATTCGCCGGCGTGTGTCGTCTGCAAACGACAGGCCGAGGGAAACCGACCAGACGATACCGTGGAGCTGTGCGAAAACTGTGGCCGCGGCTATCACATCAAATGTATGGACGGGAACTTCGAGCGAAGCGGCTACTGGTTTTGTCGGATGTGAGTTGAGCAAACCATTGTTTAAGCTTTCTTTTTGTTACTGTATTGTTGATTTAACCCTTTTGCAGGTGTATGTCTCCAAATGGTAAACGAAGGGATATTCGTTACGTTTGTTCCGGAGTTATTTCAGAATCCTTAGATCCCCTTACGGATAAATCGCAACTACCGTACAATGTAAGTACTTAATCAAAACCGTTCAAGCTGTGGTACAAAAAAATCTAAATTTTTTTTATGTAAAACCAGATTGAAGAGCTTATCTGGGATGTGCAGCATTTGACCAACCGGGAACAGCAGTACTGCTATTGCGGCGACGACGGCGACTGGCTGAGAGAAATGATACAATGTTGTCGCTGCCAGCAGTGGTTCCACGGGCGCTGTATTCGCAGCCTGCAGTATCCGATCTTCCTGGGGGATCGGTTCTATTTCTTCATCTGTTCCATCTGCAATCATGGTCACGAGTTTGTGAGGCGTCTGGAAGTCAGCTGGCCGGATTTGATCCATTTGGCCTTGTACAATCTGATAAGTCGCAATGGGCGTCGATTCTACGACGTCTCCAAGGCAATCGTTCCTTACGTGGAGGATAACTGGAAAACGCTGCAAATGTCGGATCAGGTACGAGAAGATTCATCGTTTTAATTTTATGAGTTGCATTACTTAACAACATATTTTCTTCCAGATGACAAAGCTATCGCCGAATGCGCGCAAAGAAATCATTACCCAAACACTGTCCAATGATCCGGTGCGCTTCAAATGTGGCGGCGAGGTTAAGAAAGCTACAACGATGTGGACGCTGCGAGTAGCACTGCCACCGAACCCTCCAAACGTACTACTTCCTGCCGGGCAAGTGATCACCGAACACATGCTCACCCAGATGTCCGTGGAAAATCGAGTATTTCGTTTCCTTCCTCGAGTGTAAGTTTAATTGGCTCATGTTTAGAGAATTGACGTTCAAAAATAACCATATTCTTTTTTACAGAGCCCTAGAAAAATCGTTCGTCAACGATGCGTTGAGCAGGGAAAAAATGACTGGAGTAAACTTTTGCTCTCCACTAGTGTCCGAAGATGAAACTCCGGAGCAGCTGTTTGAGGAAAACAATCAGGAGGAAAATAGTTCCGATTTTGATGGCCCGGCCGGTGCTGGCGCTGGCGGGGACATTTGCGACGGCGGAATCCTTCCAGACCGGCTGAGTAACGGTGCAATATACAACAACAACAGTACAGGGAAAAGCGCTAGTTCTAATTTAAGTGATTCGCTGTTCAGTTCCAATGCTAAGGATGGTTTCCATCTACTATTCGGCAGTGGTACCGGTTCCTCGTCCAAACCACAAAGCGACGCCGGTAGTGTAGCCAGCGGTAACCGTAGGGCTTTTAAGGCCCGGCTCAAAAAAACGGACAGCGAGAAATCGTTCGACATTTACGATTCCTCCGATGACAGCACCAGAAACACGTTGGATGTGATTATCCCACCGCCCAAAGATTTCACCGGCAAAAACAACCCGTTCCATCAACCATCCGCGGTTCCCAGCTCGGTCGTCAACAACGGAGCCGGCACCGCGAGTCTGTCGAAACTCAACGAAACAAAAGACTTGACAAAGAAGGCTAATAGCAGCAGCAGCACCACCACCGCCACCAGTAGTGTTAGTCATTTAAGTAGTAATTTGGTGAACGGCGAGATACGCGTAGCGCGTATCGTCAAACGAAGACTGAGCGCCCGGGACATTTTGAATGGGACAAAAAACAAGCGCCGCAAGTTCAGCAAGAGCACGGTAAGTTTTTCACTATATTTTTTTTTAATATTTGAAATTCTTTAATTCAATTGTTTGAATAAAATAAAACTTGCGGAATCGTGGGATAATGGGAAGATATGAGTGAAATTTTGAAAGGAAAATTCAATCCAAAAATCACAAGATCAACCATTTTCGAAACGGGATAGCTTTGAGGTTAAAACAGTGCTATTTTTTCCTATGGTGTTAGCACAGATTGTTTAAAGCTCATCTGTTCGAGGCTTACCAAGGCCAGAATCGAGAAGCGCATCCCGTTGTCCACTTAAAAACTACAGTGACAGGTTGTTTGACAACCTCCGATATAGTTCGTCACTCGACATTAAATCTGTTTTAACTAGAAACTTCGTTGTGAATTCTGGGACTGTAGTTCGTCATAGCTCTACAAATACGTGGTTGATGAAAACGTTGTGATCTCCGTTGACGAGCTGGCAAGTTCCGTAGCTGATAGTTCTGAAATATCTAGCTTCCTGTCTACAGAGGTATGTTGGGATCTTTATCTGGATAACTACCGCCCAAAAGCAGTTTCTACTCCTTTTGGCTTCCTGGAACTCAATCTGTTAGATCGAGCGTCCGACCTACTCTAGGTGTACTGTTGAATCGATTCTAGAATCAATTTCTTCAGCACTTTTGTATCCACATATAGTAGGCATATCGGCCTGTGTGGCCTCGGACGCTCTTCACCTTGAGACCACCTTTTGAATTAGTAAGACTAGTGCGATCTACCTGAAAGATTCCCACATAACTAAAAATGCTATGGTCGCATGCTGACTAAGAGAGGGGGCTCCGTATGCGTCTCTTCTCCATGTCAGGGGCGGCGTGCGGAGTGCAACAACGTCCTGGTGGTGATATCAAGATCGTCCTCGGGGATTTTAACGCTCAGGTCGGCCACGAGGAGGAATTCAAACCGACAATTGGAAGGTTCAGCGCGCTCCAGCCTCCAAATGAATGACCGTACGAAGTACCCTTTTCCAGCACCGCACACAAGTACATCTGGAGATCACCGTACCAAACGCAATCACAGATAGACCACGTTTTGAAAGACAGTCGGCACTTCTCGGGCATCATCGACGTCAGATTCTTTCGAGGTGCCAACATCGAGTCAGTCCACTAGCTGGTGATGGTGAAGATGCGCCCAAAACTCTGTCAACATACGAAACCGATGCTCGCTTCAGTTAAATTTCGCACAGCTGAAGCAACCTTAGGTCGCAGCAGACTACGCGCAATCGCGCGAATCACATTGAAAGTAAAAGTAATGATGACGTTCTACGAAGTATTCAGATTTGTCAATATGGGTTGGCAAGGCATTTTGCAGGATCGGAAAAGATTCCATTTGGAAAAGATTCCATAATAGTCCAACGGAAAATTGTTCATAAGTAAACTAAAACGCATCAAATGCATGATGTTCAGATTGAGCGGAAACCCTTTGGGTAAAAAAATAGGCCGAACAATTTTTAAAGCGTGATGAATTTCTGCATTGAGATTAGTCGAATCCCTTATAGAGTGTATTTAGTAGGATTGCCAAGCAGGACTCGGCATCGTCGAAAGGAAAGAATGAAATTGAAATTTCCCTTTATTCGTCTCACTCCAACAAATTTCAATTTCGAGCAGTTCACTTTCATTACTCGAATGAAAGTGAATCCTCTCATATTCACTGCTCGGGTGAAAGAAAGAAATTCAAAAGTCAGCAGAAGAGAATTTCAATGATGCTTGAAACTGCCCGCAATCAGTAAGTCATCAATTTCGACGTCAAACGAGACTTTCAATGCAGCAAAACAGGCAGCAAATAGCATACACAAACACACCAGTCGCGTGACAACAGATTTCTTGATGTGCCCCGTGCAATTGTTGGTATTTTTGTTGATGCGTTTACCGGCCATGTCGGCCTGGCACCGTGTGCATCTTCAAGCAATTGTTGGTGTCTTCCTTGGGCGCCAGCAAATTGTTGTTTTCCAGCCGGCATCAGCCGGCTTTGTTTTCGGAGGTATGCGAGTATACGCAATGAAACTTTCACTGAAAGGGATATGCTCGAATTTCGTTTTGAAATGAAATTGACGTTTGCCAGTTTCGAACGAAGGAGACCGAGGTGAAAGCGGAGTGAAATTAGCGTTTGCCGAATGTGAAGAGAAGCTGGTGTGGGAGGGAATTGACAGTGAAGCTCTTTCGAATGACGCGTTTTGTGCTCATTTTTGAGTGAAGATTGACGATTGAAAGTGAAATTGCCAGGGCATGTTGCCAAGTTACAATTTTAAAGCTAACAAACCTTACTTTTTCGGAAAAGAGCATAAATTTGTTCATGGATCAACTTCAACGCACATTTCAGACATTTCCAGTTTGAGATAATATCCTTTGGACTAGAAAAAGGTCCGGAAAATTTTCAAAGATTAATGATTTCCCACCAAAATTTGAAATGAGTCGACATAAAAAATGTTCATGAGTAAACCTCAACGCACATGACAAACATTTGTAATTTGAGAAATCAACCATTGAAACGAAATAGGTCTAAAATTTTTCTCCAAGAATTATGACTTCCTACCAAGTATTGAGATGAGTCAAGACGAAAGTTGTTCACTTCAACGCACATACCAGACATTTTTTGTTTGAGAAAATACCCTTTGGACCAGAAATAGCTCCGGAAAATTTTCAAAGATTAATGACTTTCCACCAAGTATTGAAATGAGTCAAGAAGAAAGTTGTTCATGAGTAAACTTCAACACACAAATCAGAGATTTTTTGTTTGAAAGAATACCCTTTGGACCAGAAATAGGTCTGGAAAGTTTCCAAAGATTGATGACTTTTCATCAAGATATGTTAGGCATTTTCAATTCGAGAAAATACACTTTGGATTAGAAATAAAGTCTGCTTCATTTAATATTGGAACAAATTCTTTTGCTCATTGTGGCGCTCCTAGTGGACGGATTTGGAAAGTTTTTTCACCCACGTGTCGGGAAATTCATTACCTTTCACCATGTATTTATGTCATAACACCAAACGATAGCATTTTGTAAACAACCGCCATGGAAGCCGAACGGAGAGATCAAATTGTGCACAGTTTTCTTGAAAATCCATTGTTGTCGGCATCGAAGCTAGCTAAACAGTTTAAAATGCCCAGCAATACCGTATGGCGTGTTATCAAGCAGTACAAGGAAACATTGACGACGGCTCGGAAGCCGCATTCGAAGCGTCGGAGTCAAGGCCGTCAAGAGGAATCCCAATCTTTCAGACCGCGATTTGGCCAATAAGTTCCAGGCCGCTCACAGTACGGTGCGACGAATTCGTCTCCGGGAAGGAATAAGGTCATTCCGAGCCAGCAAACAGCCAAATCGGACGCTGAAGCAGAACAATGTGGCCAGAATCCGTGCTCGAAAGCTGTACGACCAAGTGCTGACCAAGTTCGACGGATGTATTCTGATGGACGATGAGACCTACGTGAAGGCGGACTTTGGGCAAATCCCAGGTCAAAAATTTTATTTGGCGACGGCTCGGGGGGATGTACCTGCAAAATTTAAGTTCGTGTTTGCGGATAAATTCGCCCGCAAGTACATGATTTGGCAGGGGATATGCAGTTGTGGACAGAAAACCAAAGTCTTTCTCACTGACAAGACAATGACATCAGAAGTCTACAAAAAAGAGTGCCTACAGAAACGGATTCTGCCGTTTATTCGTGCCCACGACCGTCCAGTAATGTTTTGGCCGGACCTCGCAAGCTGCCATTACAGCAAAACGGTTATGGAATGGTACGCAACGAACGGGGTCAGCGTAATACCGAAGGACCTCAACCCCCCCAAACTGCCCCCAGTTCCGGCCGATAGAGAAATACTGGGCAATCACGAAGCGGAGGCTTAAGGCAAAGGGAAAACTTGTTAGGAACATGACTCAAATGAAGAACTGGTGGAATCAAATCGCCAAAACGGTGCACGAAAAGGGTGGGCGCCGCATAATGTGCCGTATTACGGGAAAAGTACGAGAATTTCTTCGAAACAGCAATGAATAATTTTTTTAATTTTTTTTTATGAAAGAGTAAAGAAAATGCTACATTTGTATGAAAAACAAATTATGAATTCGTTAATAAATGACTGAACTACACGCAATTGTTTGTGTTCCAATATTAAATGAAGCAGACTTTATTGAGATGAGTCAAGATAAAATTGTTCTAAGTGAACTCACATGCTACACATTTTTATTCTAGAAAGTACCCTTTGTACCAGGGATATGTTCCAAAGATTGATGGTTGCCCACCAAGTAAATTGTTCATAAGTAAACTTCAACACACAAACCAGACATTTTCAATTTGAACGAATACCCTTTGGATCAGAAATAGGTCCGGAAAGTTTTTAAAGATTGATGACTGTTCATCATGTATCGACAAGAATGAAGATAAATATTGATCATGATTGAACTTCAACGCACATGCCAGTCATTTACAATTTGAGAAAATACACTTTGGATCAGAAATAAGTCTGGCACGTCTTCAAAGATTGATGACTTCTTACCAATTTTATTTTTCTCAGAGATTTGAAACCAAGTATAAATTCATCCAGAGACTTCCCACCAAAAATTGAGATTAGTCAAGATGTTTAAATAACCCTCATCTTCTTCTGTTCTTCCAGGTTATCGGTACTACAATAACAACTATTCCCACCCCAAGTACAACCATTCCCGGGTCAAGCCTGATAGCATCGCTGTTCGCGCAACCGGTCGACGGTGGCAGCTGGACGGGTGGCCAGCTATCGTTCAACCAGCTGCTCCCCTCATCAGCAACGGGTACCTCGAATTCCTCATCGACCTCTTGCTCCTCCTCGGGAAACAGCACTCCCGCCAATTGTTCATATCCCACCGCTGCTACTGCTATCCCTCAACCGAACGTGGTAGCTCTTCCAACGTTTTCGGCGGCCACAAACTCCTCGTTGCAGCAACCGTCGGCATCTCAGTTCGCATCAACCTCGCATTCAGCACCAAAACGGAATCCGGCCCACGGACGAAGACTGCGGCAGCGGCAGGAACGAAACTACGCCGAAAACACCCGGAAACCTCCGACGACGACAGGAAACTCTCAAACACCGGTCAACAGCTTACCGGGATCTCCGGTGAAAGGTGCCGGTGTGGTGGCGCCCACTGTTGGAGCCGTCGTTGCCGCTCCTAGCAGCTCGACAAACTTGCAAACCACTCTCAGTCACTACTTTGGTGCCGCTCATCGGATCATGAGCGGGGAGAAGTTCACCATCAAGGGTAAACGGGTTTCAATGTCCGGCCAGGTGCAGTATTTGATCGAGTGGGAAGGTTGCGCGGCGGCACCGGTTATGTAAGTTTGTTTAAACTATCTTTAAGGGGAAGGGAGGAGTTGCTGCAGTCATCGAACGTATAGGTCTATGGGCATTAAAGATTGTACAAAATTGTTGGATTGGAAAGGGAGGGGTTATTGAGCGTTTGCTCCTGTACGGGAACTAAGGTTTCGACATTCCAAATTGGAAGTTTAGTTTTCTTCAAAATGTAGTCGTATATTTGGTCTCATGAATTTCGATGGAAAGTAGAATATTTCCTGAGTGTAATGTTATAATCATATCATCGAAGTGAATTGAGAGTCCAAAAATAATTGTGAATTATACAATCATATGTTCCAACATGTGCTGAACAGTTTTATTCGCTTAGTATAGGAATTTGAATTTGCATTAACATTGAAAATTATTGTGTTATTGCAACCCAATTAGAAAAGCTTTCATTAGCACAACTTTAGTTAACAATTGCATTGATGTATTACTAATTCTCCTTTGCGTATCAAATAACTTAATCACGGTCGATCTTCATTAATTTGAATTATCAAGAGATTGAGCTACTTGTGACACTCTATGCAATTTTTTTTTAGTAAATTTTAATGATGATTATGGTTAAACTTTATTTTAAAAATTAATTGAAATTTTATATTTGTCTTATTGTACAAAGTTGTAATGCAAATTAATTACCTTTAAATTATTACGAACAACGGTTTTGAATCGTTCTCAGATTAAACCACATGTTCATAAGTTTTATCAGGAGTTCTAAAAGAACATTTTTATAATCTACTTCTGACAACGCGCAAGCAACATCAAATGGAAGGAAAGTTTCTGAATCAGTTGCGTACTTCTGTAATAATGGAATTATGAGCCAAATAAATTAAATGTCGAACATTTCTGAACTGTTGAAATTCAGATGGTAATTTCATTCAAATGGGTATCCGTTTTTCTTCGAGCGTGATTTTATCTTGAGATACTAACTTGACAAATATCGAACACTGCCCGTTAGAGTGTGATACATAAATTTTAGACAAACATAACTTTAACGAATACCGTGCGCACCGTGCGATGAATGATCGACTCCAAAAAAGGGCACACCCCAAATGGACGGATCCCTTTCATCTCTCCATTATCCCGAGAAACAGTAGTTAAATTTAAGTAATAACCATTGTAGAAATTTAAAATATTAGCAACACAAATTTAGTACGAAGCAAAAAGCATCGATTTATTTTCTTTCCGGGACAATAAACCCCAAAAGTTAAGGCTTTTTTCCATTGTGGAACGAAGTTAGATATACTTTATTTGATTATATGGATTTTACCTTCTTATATCTATCGAAAGTCACAATGCACACAAATTGTTGTGTCGATCGCAAGGCTGCCCTAAAACAAATTAGATTAGATGTTGTTTAAATTATTGTAGTTTCCTTTTTCCTTTTAACAAACAAAAAAAACATAATCTAACTTCTGTTGGTGAAGTTTGGGGTTCAAAACTCAAAAAACGCTCCCACCTACCGCGGGGAAAAGGAAATTCGATTTTATATTTCATTATTCGATTATAGATAGATTCTGTTGAACTTTGTGGGGTATGACAAAAACACTTGAATGTATGTTTTTTTTTTATATCTAGACAAACGGATTACCAATTAGGTAGTAGGAAGGTGTATTTTTCGCTTTTAATCGTTTGACCAACCTAGCCAAACAAGTTTCACCGCAAACGAAAACTACATGGTCGTATAGTCTTTTATGAAAAGTATATAAGTATAATTAATGTATAACACAATAAATAATCAAACTATGAGAGATGGGAGATGATTCCATATTTTTGGGATCGATAAACACAAACGATAAATTAAATCTGATAATTCAAACATAATGTCGAAACTGTATGTAAATTATTCAAGCAAAAAATCCACTTCGGATTCCAGTCGTGAACGGAAGTTTCGCACCAATGAGAAATAAAAGCAAAAAACAGAAATCCTAACTTAATAACCCCTGCTAGAGTGTCTTCCTTCTCGTTCAGTGAATATCACGGCAATTTAGCGTCTCTTTTGGGCTGGCATTCGGAAGCCCTTACGACGGGATTTCGCCTCGATGATCATGTTAGCCTGACGTTTCAGGTAACTCCTCGACGGCACCTCCGCTTCATCATCCGACAGGACAACGGTCGCTCCAGGACCTGGCGAAGCGGATGAAATCTGTGCCGTCGTACGGCCCGCAATCAGATTGACATAAACCGGAGGATAGGCCGGTGGCTTCTCACGATCTTCCTGCACCGAAGATGTTCCTACCGATGGGCTGGCAGTTGGAATTTGGAGCGCACTCGATGGCCGCGGACCTTCACTTTCCTCGTCCGAAAGGCCACTGTCGACAGCCTCCTGGCCCGGATGCCCACTGGCAATCATACCCAGCTTGATACGCTCCTCCAACATGTTCCCCAACTCGTCCACCGAAATGTTCCCGGACGAGAGTTCCATCAGATCCACTTGTTTTGTCGGAGTTATTCGGAAATACTGGGTATCCATGCTATCGTCTATTTCTCGCAGCTTCAACAGCAGCTCCACGAGTGCGTCCTTAATGGTATTGAATACGTTCTTCGTGTAGTCGATGGCTTTCTCACACTCCTCCCGGCGAGCATTCTGCTCTTCGATGGAGTTTTTAACCTTTTCCAGTTCCTCCTGATTGCTGTAAGTTGAATATAAAATTACAATTTTTAAACTATGGTGAAGAAGCACGAAACAAAAACTTACACATCGCTGTCCTTGACGTCGGCGAACTTGAACGCGTCCAGCTGGGCTCCCATCAGCTCCCGTTGGGCCTCCAGCTGTTTCTTTTCGCTCTCGGTAACGGTTCGGAGATAGTTGAGCCGGGCCGACGCTTCCCGTTGGGCGAGGAACCGATCGACGACCTCGCTCGCTGCGCTGACACCTGTTGAACGATAAAATAAATTTTGCATACTTTTTTACTACACTTCAGCAGACCTTGAAAAGTTGTACTAGGAATTCGCCTAAATAATAAAACATTATCTACTTCGATATAAGCCAGCGGGTCTCGAAAGTCAATGTCGGAAGGACCAAGTCTATGGTCATTAACACAGAAAATCGTTCCTATTTTGGGTAGCTGGACAACAGGTTGAGAAAGTAGAGTGCTTCCAGTACTTTGTTAGCTAGATAACGCCTGATGGTGGTAACAAGAAAGACATCGAAACCCGGATCAGGAAAGCTCGATTTGCATTTGCGAGTCTCCGGAACATCTGGCGCTAACGCCAGATCTCTACGAAACAAATCCGAATCTTCAACTCAAACGTCAAATCCGAGAACGCGAAAACTGCAAGTTCTTGTGAACCGCTGCCTACGGAATATTATCCGCGCTTGGTCGCCTGGCAACTGTATCTCAAACGTGGAACTACATCGCCGGCGTCATCAAAAGGCGCTAGAAATCGAGTTTCGGGAACGTAAGATGAGATGGATTGTACACACGCTGCGAAGAGATCAAAACGAGATTTGCAGAGAGGCGCTTGACTAGAATCCAGATGGGTATCGAAGAATTGACATGCCCAGAAGCTCGTGGCGGCGTAGTCTAGCCGCTGAAATCCACACAGTTGACGAAAACCTTGGCTGGCAGCAAGTAAAGCCACTGGCTCCGGATCTCCAGCAGGGGAGATCTTTTATCTCAGCCCTATGCGTCGGTCCATCGGAGAACTTCTATTTAAAAGAAAGGAGGAACGACTTTCATCAAATCCACTGCTTGGACCAAGCGCGTGGACGTGGAAAAAGATTCGTCCAGAGGGTCATCAATCGAAAAGCCGATGTACGGCCTCAACTGACATTCGCAACGAGCAGCGACCTTTTTTAGAGGAGAAACCCGGATAAATTGCAACACAGCTATCACGAGATATCTTGTATCTTTGTAAACGGCAATTTTCAATGACGGCCCTTGAGAAGGTTTTTACCCCGAGGAAAGATGGTCCTCGAAATAACCCCTTTTTATATTATATATGTCCACTGTCTACAGAAGACGTAGAAAACGATATGACTCGGCGATTTCCCGAAGGTGGAATTATCCTGGACTTGCTTAACGTCACGTCGAAGATGTCTATGGATTCAAGGCCGTGCAAGAAAAGTTCAAAAATATCGTGCTTTCTACCGATACACTCTTCACCGTACATAACGACAGATTTTGGTTCTCAGAAAGATCACGAACCTATGCCGACGTACTGAAGGCCATCAGGCGACAGAAACCTACATTGTTGAAGGTCTGTGCCGGAATTACTCGTAATTACTCGCACTTCCCTGGTGAAGATCAACCGAACTAGCTGAAGAATCAACCAATCTACTAATCGGTACTTGTTCTACGGCATGTCGTCGAACTTTGGACACAATTCGGTTTCAGCAGCATTTTTGATTACAAAAAAAAATGAGGCTTCATTTCGAGCTCGGAGTGAACCTTGACCTGAACCCCTTGACTCGCTTGACCTGAACCCTATGGACTTGGCTGTCTCTAGAGTGTATTGAAGATCGAAGTCTGCTCTACAAAACAAGATAGTTTGGAAGTTCTGGAACGCCATCTAGCTAAAGCCTGGGGTTAATTACCCACAATGAGCTCTGCAGGCCTCGTAAGATATGCGTCCCATTCGTCTGCTACGAGTGGTTAAGTTCAATGACAAAAAACCGAATGCTACCAATGAATTTTGAAAATCTGATTTGTTTTGAAGTAAAATTGATATATTTTACTATTATACCATAAGAATCTTCAGGTTCGGCATAAGCCATTGTTGTATATCGATCTAATACTGATGCACGATTAAACGTCGGAGACTATTCAATTTGTTCCAATTTTGAATCAATTTTGTCGAACATTCCCTCACTAAAAACCTGAAGGAATAATGCTTTCTAGTATTCTTTTTTTTCTATCCAATTCTAGTTTTTGTTTGCACCACCTTTATTATTATTATTTATTACAGTACCTCCAATTGTCCCCAATGGATTTCAAGTTGTTGTATGTATACATTACTTATATTACTGTTATTACCATTACATTGATGAATTAAATAAATGATGTTTAAATTAAGTTTTAAGTTATTGTTTTCTTTTCAAAATTATCATGCAGCCCCCTGTAGATGTTAAAAGATGCTAGAAAGATTCGATTTCGTTTTTTTAGCTATTCGCCGTAGATTAATATCAACCTAAACAAAAATATTTATGGTTACCTAATGATTATCAAAAGTTCCTCGGCAAATGCGATACCTACGTTACAGTTCGCCAAATCGTTTGTTACTCATATCAGTATGTTCAACGTATCAAGGCTTCTCTGGCGTATTTCAGCACGTTCGGCGTGCCTTCATTAACAATAAACGTCCTTCTCGATCGCTTCTAAAGGGACGGTTCGGCATTCGATGATATATCGCATATTCAGCGGCCTCTGCACACAACTGATTTTCTAGAAGTTGAACAACACATTTGCAAGACAGCTCCACCGTATCGCAGGACCGAAGAGGTCGCCAAACCTGTTGATGCTGATCAGCATCATCTAGGTTTTGTGAAGAACCAACCGCAGGCCCGTCGAACACAGTTTCTTCATGGGCAGGGGTCGTCACTTGAAGGAAAAGGTAGTGTTCCGCAAGAAAAGGTCAAATATAGACCCTTGTGAGACAAACTGTGCCTTTAAACTATGCAGACCTCAAAGCAATCAAAGCGGTTTGAACGTTGCGTCATGATAACCGGCGAAACAATCGAGGAGGTAGAAGACTTCGCAACGGTGTCTATAGAAAGGGTCGGCATCTAGATGGAAGGAGTTGAGCTTCAAATAGCCCGCCATAATACCGAAGTTCTGCTTGTGACCAACAAAAAAACTGTGCCGCACATGAAGATTATTTTTGGAGGACACACGACATCCTCGAAACAGTCGCTGAAGTACCTCGGAGTAGTGGTCGGCAACTGCTTAAGTTTTGGTGCGCATGTCAAATAGTGTCGAAGGATCAGCAGTGTTACGATGCAAGAACTTCTAGAGGAATGCTTAAAGTTCAACGAGCAGCGTTAATGCCCAAGTGGCAGAAGCAATGGGACGCATCGAACAACCCTAGATGGACGCATAGGCTAATCTCGCGACTTTCAGACTGTGTAAATCGGAAGTATAGAGGAAAACTTACATCTGACGCAGTTCCTTTCGGGTCATGGGTGCTTAAGCAATACCTTCATTGGTTCAAGCTTATCAGCTCGCAATAGTGCCCAGAATGCGTAGATACTAAGGAATCTGCAAAATATGCTATCTTTTCTGCCCCAAGTTCGTTTCAAGGCGTCAAAAACTTCTAAATTTGAACGCTGGAAATGTTGTTCGCGACGAACATTCGTGGCGTGCTATAGTCGACGAAATCTCGCTAATCATGCGCGATCTAAGTCAAATCATGAGAAATGATAAACGGAGAGAGAGAGAGAGAGAGAGAGAGAGAGAGAGAGAGAGAGAGATAGTCAACAAAACTTGACAAGCTAAAGGAAGGCCTTGGATCTTGTATGACACCACACATTACGTGTGGTGAGGCTTAAAAGGTCTCACGTACTCAGCTACGGTCTTGCCTGCAGCAAAAAACCATCCGGTGTGGTCGTGACGGGATTCTAGCTTGGTAGTTCCTCATTCGGCTATGCTTTGGTGGATAGAAATCCTATGGGAGTGGATACTCTGACGTGCGTGAGTTACTTTGAATACATATCCTAAGTCTTTTGGAGAGTTTCCAAAAACAATCATGGATATGAAAAAGACTCTTACAAAAACCAAAAATAAAACAACCCAGTACCTGTAGCCTGCATCAGCTTCTTGAACTTCTGCTCCATCTCGGAGGCGTTGTCCTTGTCCGGTTCGTCTCCCTCGCCGCGAGGGCCATGATCCCCAGAAGCGGACAGGACACTCTCCTGGTGCACAATCGTCTTGCCGGTGGAGAAAATTTTCCGCTCCAACCGCTCCAGTTCCACCTTACGCTCCTCGACCTGCCGTCGGAAATCCTGCGCCTGCTTCTCCCTAGCCTTGTTGGCGTAGTGCGTTGTCTGTTCCTGTCGTTGAAGAATCGCTTTTGTGTTGTCTCGCATCTGAATGGCTTCCTTGTGTACGCCTTCTAGCTTTGTTATTTCTGCTCCCTGTTCCGTGATTGCCTGTTCCAGTTCTAACAGAGAGCTTTCAAATTTTTCCGCGTCTCGCATCAGAGACGCTTTAATGCCACGGTATTTCTTCCTTATGTGTTCAGCTTCCATCCACTGTACCGAAGTGCGATGAATTTCGTTCTCCAGATGGGTTATCAATTTCCTATTCGCATCTTCTTCGACCGTTTCTGGAGGGTTATTGCCATCGGCTTTGGAGTTTTTGTAACCCAGCAACGCATTGTATTGCTCCATTAGCTTCCTGTAGTAAAGTTCTCGCTTCTTGTACCGAGCCTCGCTAGCGTCTGCTTGCTTGTTCACGTCAATGATTTTCAAATCTATGATTTTAAGAGCTTCCTGCACTGTTTTCGCTCCCGGTGGCAAACTTACTCGACGTTTGATTTCCTGCACGTTTTTCTGAGCCTTTGCACTATTGGGATTGTAGATGTAGGACAGTTTATTGGTCAAATCGCGTACTTCTTTCTTCAGCTCGTTGATCTTCTCATTCTGGGACTTTTTTGAATCGGCCCATTCCTCGGTGTAGGCTTTTTTCTGACCCTCTGGAATAGATTGTGAAAAAATTACCCAATCGCATCCAAGAAACTTATTTTTTCAAAATTACCGGCCAGCATAACCTTTTTCTTCAGTTCGGCTATCTTCTTGTTGGTCAGGGCCAAATTTTCCACATTCAGAATAGGTTTCGGGGTAGCCATGGTGGAATTTTTTAACGTATTTAAACTTTGCCAAAGTGAAAGGAAGAAAAATTACGCCACACAACCGAGTGAAAATTCCTTGATAGACTCTGCCCTGGTCGTATCGATCAAACAGTAGGTAGTTAGCCGGGTAGAGCCGGAATGTTACCAGGTGACCTTACGATGGGCGTCACAGGTTGTTTGTTTGGTGGCGGTATGTCTCGTCCACTTGTTGTGCCTCGATGTGTATGAAGGGAATTTTGTCATTCTTGTTAAACTTAGTGTCTTCTAGTCACTTCAAAAAATGAAAACTTTAATTCGAAATTCAAATTTATTGATAATGGCGAATACCTCCGAAAAGAGAAAATTATTACCTTAAGTCTGTTTTTTTTATTCATACACCCCTTTCTTTTCATTTTAATTTGAATGATTTTGAAAATGTATTTTAATGATTCACTAACAAGAGATCCAAGATTCATAATCTGGAATCAATTAGGCAATCTGAAATAGGGATGAGTTTGAGAACAAACAATAAAAAATCCCATTGGAATAAAAAAATATATATTATTTTGAGCCAGGATACAGAACCAGAATTTAAAATTTTCAGAAACATAAAATTTTAGTTTAGTTTTTACTACCATTTTTTAAAACTATTTTATCTCAATATACTACTGATGAAAGAAATTGATAACACGCGGTTAGCGTGGTGACACGGTAATCGCAGTTTCACTTGTGACATGGGTTCGATTCCTATACTGGATGTACTGGATGTTAAATTGTTAATCTTAAGTTGTCCACGTTTATTTAGTCGGTAAAACCTAAAGCGGCTAAGACGGTGTATACCTCTAAGCGGGCCGCGTGTTGCATCCCTGCAATAAAAGTTTTAAAACTTTTGTGACACTTTAGTAGAGATACACTGAAGGGTGCCCACGATGAAATTGCCACACACAAATTTGATTCGCAAAATTCGAGTTTTCATCCGATAAGCATCAAATTTTCAGGGCCTGAAAAATAACTATTGAACTTCATTTTATCATTTAACTCGTATTTTATTTACAGTCCATAAGCAAACGCCCGCACCTTGACCTTAACCCCGGCCATAAGGTTCTGCACAACATTTGAATCAATCGTTTTTTGCATGTAAACCCATACTTTCTTCAGTTCCTCGACTGTCTTCACTACCTTAGGTGGTTTAAGAAAGTGCTGCTTCATAATCGCCCAGTACTTCTCGATGGGGTGGAGCTTAAGAGTGTTGGGAGGGTTGAACATTTTCGGCACGAAATTGACCTTATTGTCGGCACACCACTTCAGCACGTCCTTGGAGTAGTGGCATTAGACACCGTAGAATTCGCGATTCCCAACGTTTTAGCGAAGGGACGATGCAAGACATCCTTGATGAATGCGCAAGATTTTACCACGCACGAGCTGTTCTTTCGACTCCATTTCCGTGAGTTTTGATCACAGGACTTCAAAACTTTCAGGATGTAAACAATGCACTATGAACTGAATCCACCCAAATTTTCATTACATTCTACGGTTAAAAAGTTAAAGCAATTTCATAGTGTGGCAATTTCATCGTGGACACCGTTTAGGCAGATTAAATAAGAAGCAATCGATGAGATGTATAACAACACACGCATGATCTTTGTTTATCATGTGAAAACAATGTATAAGTGATCATGGTGATTGTTTTGTATAAAAGACAGATACAGTACCGTTCATAATTGTATAGAAATTGGAAGCACGCTCACTGTCACTTCGACTTTGAACTTCCATAACTTTTGACTCTGATGATATTTTTTGATCGAATTTTCTGCGTTAGGTAGATCAACTATCACACTATTATATCAGAAAATTTGAGCTTTCTGGAGTTTGTGTGGCCTGAGATACAGTAATTCTACGAAAATCGGACTTTTTGGACTTTTCTCATTCATACTGCAATATCTCAGGAACTATACTACATTTTTTGTTGAAATTTTGCAGAGTGATTGTTGAAATATAAAGTACGCATGTCTGAAGTTTTTGGAAAGTTTTATTAATGGGATCAAAAGTTACGGGAGGTACAATTTTTCAGGCATGAACCTAAAAATGCTATTTCTATAGAATTTTGGACGATTCATGAGAACATAATCGTTTCCATCCACAAATCAGTCAGAAAATGTCTGGCAAAAGCAATGATGAAATGAAAAAATGAAATTAAAGATCTATTTGTGTTTTGAAATCAGAATCTCGCAATATTGTTTTGATTTTTTGGTTGAAATAGACTTACTGGTTGTTAAACATAAAATAGGAGTTTCCTATGAAAACAATCGTCCAAAATTCTATAGAAATCGCATTTTTAGGTTCATGCCTGAAAAACCTCCCGTAACTTTTGATCCCATCGATGAAACTTTTCAAAAACTTCAGACATGATAGCTTTACATTTCAACAATCACTCTGCAAATAAATTTTCAATAAAAAATGTAGCGTAGTTCCAGAGATATTACAGTTTGAATGAGAAAAGTCCAAAAAGTCTGATTTTCGTAGAATTACTGTATCTCAGGCCACACAAACTCCAGAAAGCTCAAATTTTCTGATATAATAGTGTGATAGTTGATCTACCTAACGCAGAAAATTTGATCAAAAAATATCATCAGAGTCAAAAGTTATGGAAGTTCAAAGTCGAAGTGACAGTGCGCGTGCTTCCAATTTCTATACAATTATGAACGGTACTGTAGGTGAAGTATTTATGGGATGAATCATGAGCCGAACACTTGTGGAAGGGGGGAGAAAAATCAGCAGTGGAAAGCCATCCAGTCAGGAAACCGATTGAAGGACAACGAGCAGAAGTCAACTGGAAAGTCGTTACAAAGCTTTAGGTCCGAAACCATTGGAAGGTTGGCGAGCCGGAAACCAGCGAAAGGTCGTCGTTCCATTGCAATGGTGAGGTGTAGGGCTAAATAAGGAGCGTCGAGCCAAAACCAAACAAGTCGTCGGGCTGGACCCATGGAAGGTCGTTGAACTGGAGCCACGACACGATCGTTGGGCCAGAATCACTAGTAGGTCGTCGAACTGGAGGATTTACGAGCGGATTACCGTGGAAAGTCGTCGTAGCGCTAAGTGGTGGCCGTCGGCTAGAACTTTTCTTTTCTCAAGGGATTTTAAGCTCCAGTGGCTTATTCATCCCGAAGCAGGCTTACTAATATTCGCTTCGTTTGCTTTAAAATTTTCAATTGTTACCGACGTAACCCTAGTAACGACGTTGTTCGGCTTTGGCTCGCGAATGAATCAAAACATGCAACATAAGAGCGCCGGCTCAGTGAACTATCTATATATATAAAAATGAATTTCTGTCTGTCTGTCTGTCTGTCTGTCTGTCTGTTCCCTATAGACTCGGAAACTACTCAACCTAATTGCGTGAAACTTGGCAGGTGGGGGTATTGGAGGCAGGGGAAGGTTCCTATTGTGGTTTGAGACCCCTCCCTCTCTCATGAAGGGGGGAAGGGGCCTCTCAAACAAAAGACAATTTTTTGCATAACTCGAGAACCCATCAATCAAATGGTATCATATTTGGCATGGGGTGGTATTTGGGAACGAGGAATATTTCTATGAATATTTGGTACCCCTCCCTCCTTTCAGTGGCATGATAGGAAGGGGGGTGGGGGGCTACCTTACAATTTTTCATATAACTCGAGAACTAATCAAGATATTGGATCCAAATTTGAAATGTGAAGGTATTTGGATACGAAAAATATTTCAATGATTATTTGAGACCCCTCCCTCTTTCCAGTTGAAAGGGGAAGGGGCCTCTTTCATATTTTTATATAGTTCAAAAACTAATAAAGCAATTTGAACCAAATTTGGCATGGGAGGGTATTTGGATACGAAAAATATTTCTATGATAATTTGAGACCCCTCCCTCTTTCCAGTAGGGAGATATAAAAGGGGAGGGGCCTCTTTTATAGTTTTTAACATAACTAAGAAAGTAATTAAGCAAATGGAACCAAACTTGGCATGGGCGGGTATTTGGGAACGTGACATGTTCTAATGATTGTTTGAGACCCCTTCCTTCTTACAGCGAGGAGGAAGGAAAGAGGGAGGGGAGTTTCATACAATTTTTACTGCATAACTCAAGAACTAAAACAGCAAATGGAACCAAATTTGGCATGGAACGATATTTGGGTACGAGAAATGCTTCTATGAATATTTGGTATCCCTCACTCTTTCGAAGAGCTGGATGAAAAGGGGGAGGCGAGGTCTCCCTTACAATTTTCAGTATAACTGGAGAGCTGATCAAGCAAATTGAACCATATTTGACATGTGAGTGTATTTGGATACGAGAAATGTTTCTATTATAAATTGAAGCCGTACCTTTTAAGTGGTAAGATATAAAGGAAGAAGGGGGGGGGGGGTTCCATTTTTTTTTTCCATAACTCGAGAATTAATCGAGCAAATGAAACCAAATTTGGCATCAAAAAGTATTTGAGTACGAAAAATACTTTTATGAATATTAAGTTATCACCCCTCTATTGAAAGAAGAGAACGGAAAGGGGGATGATACTCCTTTTAAGTTTATACAAAACTCAAAAATTTACTACGTAAATAAAACCAAATTTGGCATGGCATGGAATATAGGAAGGGAAGAGGGAAGCTTACATTTAACTTTTATTTTACAAAATCCGAGAAATGGACAATACTTAACATGGAAAATCATTTTGGTATGACTCTATGATTATTTGACACATCATCCTCCTTTCAGTGAGAAGGTACATGGGAGGAGGGAGGAGAGCCCAATACAATTTTGTTAGCATATGTTCTCAATTTATGCTTACGATGCCAACAAAAGGTAAACAAATATGGCATGGAAAGGTACTTGGTTACGAGATATGTTTCTACGATTGTTATAGACTCTTATGCTTTACAGTGTAGAGAGGGAAAGAAAGAAAGGGGCTCCATACAATTTTTGTTGTAAAGCTTAAATACTTATCAACCAATGGAACTATATTTGATATAAGAGGATTTTTGGGAACGAAAAAAATATTTATTAAAGATTACAATCTCCATTCAGCAGGGGGTGAAGGGAAGGACAGGGGGGCTCTCTTATCAGTTTTTTAGCATAAATCCAAAACATATCAAGCAAAAACAACCATTCTTTATAAGTTAGATTATTTACGAACGATTATTTTGGGACCCTTCTTTTTAAGGGCGAATCTTAAGGAAACAGATGAAAATTATCAGATCTTTAAAACAAATTTATAAATCAAGATTCAGAATATAAGTTATGGTTTGTGTTGCAATTTGAAACTCCAGCTGAAGCTCTCATTTTATAGTGGTTGCTTATTAATTTCGTCATAATTTGATTTAAAATAATACCAAAAACAATAAAAATTTGAATGACTTCTGAAAATATCATTTGATTCTGAAAGGTGTAGCAAAGCACACCGGGTCAGCTAGTGTCCAATAATTTTTCGTTCTGTTTGTGTTGCCTAGCGTTCCTTGTTGATTTTCTCCTCCCGATTTGCAGTTATTGTTTACTCCAGCAAACATTTGCTTCGCAACTGAATCAATTCTGTACCAACACGCAGGGTTGCCAACTGTTTTTCGAAAAAGTCTGGAAGATTTTGAAAAAATGTCTTGAAATATCTGGAAAAGTCTGGATAGCTTACTTTTGAGTAGGTGGTGACTTTTTTTTTTGGTCGCCAGATCCCAATGTTGCAGATAGCCACTAATCGTTTGTTTCTGACACTATCACTTACGTGTTCTGTTTGACTCTCAATTTAACGCACAACTTCTAGCATTTGCCATTATTCCTATAGCTTTCAACCACTTCTGCATTCAAAATTTATTAATTCTAATCATTTACTGCCATATTTTACCATGACCATTTTGAACTTTCATAGTTTCTTAGAACAATTTACGTCCTAAGCCAAAAGTCTGGAATTGTCTGGAAGAAATGTCAAAAGTCTGGAAGTCTGGAAACCTGAAAAAATGTCTGGCAAAAGTCCAAAAAGTCTGGAAGATCCAGACAAAATCTGGAAGGTTGACATCACTGCCAACACGTGAAAAGGATGTATCTCCATAAATGGCGAATCGAGAAAAACGCGTTTGAAGAAAATACAACCTTTTTTAAATCGCTAATTAAAAATCACTTGAAATGTTCGTATTTTATGAAAGACAAACGATGTTTAGAAGCATCCTCCATATGTTAGAATAGAGGAATATCAATTTTAATGAAAAAACAACGCGCTATTGTAGATAGCTCACGTAATATTTTGTCTCCCTTGTTTATACACCCTTTGCTATTTTCTTATTTTTAGCTTTAGTTTTAAGCTCGCGTTCATTTGTAACTATGTTTTTATGTTGAATAAAGTGACAAATCTTTACCAGCACATAAAAAGCATCTATCTCCATATATGGCGTATCAAGAAAAACGCGTTTGAGAAGAATACAACCTATCTTAAATCCCTTATTAAAAATCACTTCAAATTTTTGGTTTTTATGAAAGACAAACGATTTTTAAGAAGCATCCCATGTTAGAATAGAGGAATATCATTTTTCATGAAAAAACATCGCGCTATCGTAGATAGAACCTAGCTCACGTAATATTTTGTCTAACCTGTTTATACACCCTTTGCTATTTTCTTATTTTTAGCTTTAGTTATAAGCTCGCATCCATTTGCAACTATGTTTTTATGTTGAATAAAGAGCCGAATTGATTATTTTGAGTTTGTTTGCGGAGTAGTAGCGAAAAATTGTTCCGGAGTAAAGGGTGTATATCCATGTGATGGCAGTTCTGGTTTTAGAATGTTTATAGATCCTTTACTCAAATTGAGTTTTCAATGTAACGGAATATTATTTTCTCAAAAGGGATTTACCGTTAAGTAGGGCAACTGTTGGCCTATCATGAGGTACTGAAAATGGTTTTCGTTTACTTTTGGAGATAGATCCTTTTCACGTGTTGGTACAGAATTCTTTCGCGAGTTGATTCGACGCGACGCAAATGAGTATGACCCAGAATCAATGCCCAGACTCAGACCCTTAGGGAAGCATGCTTCTAAGAGGGACTTCCCGGGATAAAGACCGTGACACATATTTGCATTTAACTCCCCCCAATCTTGGCATAGATTTGGCTTTTGGGCAATCGTTTTGCACCATGAAGCATTCGTGGAGAAGCATGTTCGACAACGAATCAAAAAGACGTCGAATGATTCGACGCCGTCTAGGCGCAATGTTTTCATTAAGAGCGGATGGTGATTGTTTGATGGTTACCGATAGTAACTCAGAAAATAACTGATCACTAAGAGCAAGTTCACTGGTGTTGGGAAAAAGTGGTAGAAATTTTGACACTTACGGCACATTCTGAAAATTTTGCCATGCAAAAACATTTTCAAGATCTGTGGCGTTCTAGTTTTTTTAAAAGACATACACCGTCTTTGCAGACTGAATAAATGACGTGGACAACTTAATTAACATTTAACACCCAGTACCGAGATGGGAATCGAACCCATGCCATCAGTGGGCTAGCGGTTAAGGTCTTACCACGCTAACCACTCGACCACCGAGACGTACGACACGTGTTGTATTTTCGCATGCTGTGATGCAAAAACAGCAATATTTCTATCACATACGGCTGAAAAAGAAACAGTGTTGTAAAAAAAATACAACGCCCCAAGATCTTGAAAACATTTTTGCATGGTAAAATTTTCAAAATGTCAAAATTTCTACCACTTTTTTCCAACACCAGTGAACTTGCTCTAAAGAGGGGAAGAAAAACAAACGACGCTCGTTCGATGCTGAAAAGCGTCGTTTGTAAAGAAAAATTCCATGGTGAGGAGTTAAATCGTTTAAGACTAGTATGATGGTAAAAAATCATTCTGAGCGAAGATCAGCAACCTTGTCCCGAAGTAGGTTGTTTGACGTCATGGAAGTATAAATATATTTTTTTGTATTCTTGTTTTTTTTTCAGGAGGGAGGGGGGGGGGGTTATATTTCATTAAGGTGTTTGGACTTTTTGAGGTCCAAGGCGGACATGTTACCTGTGGCAGCGTCAATACGGGTAGGCTGACAGTTGTTTAAGATTGTTGGGTTTTGAGCAACAGCAAGATTTTCTAGGTAGGATCCTTTGTAGGAGGTGTGGGAGCTTCCCCAAAAGGTGGAGTGTGCATTGAGGTCGGTCATTATTATTATGGGTGGGGGTAATTGTGGGAAGAGATCTTATAGTTTGTCGACGAAGTCATGATAGTACATTTGAGGGAAACAGCAGTTATTTCAAGTGGTGCTTGTAGATGAGCGCGTACCGCGTTAAGATCGGTATTGATGTTCAATAGCTGATGGGGGATGTTATTTTTAATAGCAAGTCCGGCCCCTTGGCTGGTGTTCGAGTTTGAGACGGTGTAAAGGTGGTATCATCGAATGAGGTTTGCGGGTATTGTGGTGTTGCTACGGATATTCTGTATAGCTAAGACTAGGGGGGGGGGGGTAATTCTTGATATTCATTTGGATTTCTGGAAGCCTACAAACAAGACCACGGGTGTTCCACTGTATTGCAAAATTGGTGGACTTTTTCTGGGTTCTGGGTTTTCTGGGTTCTATTTTTGTGTGGGTGGCTATTAGGGTTTGAATTGGCCATTTGAATATGAAGTAGGGAATGTGGTGTGTGGGTAAGAGGGTTTCTTTAAAGTGACGAAAGGACTTACCGTTTGGATGAAGGGGTGGGTGGGGGTTTACCTGCCGCTTGTGGGGGTCGGGCCTCGGGAAGTTGGTTCTTTTGGCGACTCACCTTCGTCATTTGTCGGGGGGACTATCCATGGAGCTATTGTGTTGGCTACGTTTTGGAGTTGAGGTGTGGCACTGCATGTTGCGGGTCATCGTGTGACGTTCAGTGTTGGATCTTGAGTCTTCGGATTCGGAATCTTGGGAGGTGGTAGAGTTGCCTACCAGAGTGGATTCGTTGTCACTTGTCACGTTTCCTTTGTTTGTTGCTTCAGCTGCTCCTTCAGTTGGGAGACTAGAGGCTCAAATTCGGCTATTCGGAGGCCCTTCTCGTTGTTGGCAGTTTGGGCAGACGGAGCATTTTCCGGATGATTGTTCGTTTGTTGGCGGAACATCTTCGTTGCTGATGATTGAGGCCGAAGTCAACCTTCAGCCGGACGATGGATTGTTCTTGTTTGAAGAGGGGGCAGGAGCGATTCATTCCTGAATGGTTGCCTATGCAGTTGGCGCAGTGTGGGGGGTTTGGGCATTCATCGTGTGGGCTTGATTCTCCGCAGTCGATACAAATGGGGGTGTTGGGGCATGGGTTCTTGGAGTGACCAAACTTTTCTCATCGGTAGCACATGAGCGGCCTTGGGTAATACGGTCTGGTGGCCACTCGGAGGAATTCAAAATAGATATGCGGGGGAGGGACAGAACCTTGGAGTTGGTGGGAGTGGTTTTATCTCCCGTCTTCCTTAGGAAGCGGAAAACCTTGGTGACTCCTTGATCAGCCAGGGATTTTTGAAGTTCGTCGTCGCTGAGGCCGTCGACGCCATTGCAAGAGACGACGCAGGGACACGAGTTTAGGGTTGGGTGTTGTTCGATGTTGATCGGATTTCCACCGGTGAGGCAATTGAGCTTCATCACTTTCACAGCTTGGGTCGGATTCCGTACTTTGAGCAGGTAGTTGAAACCGCCATCGATTGGATTACCTTCTTCGATTTTACCCACTAGCTGCTCGAAAGAGGTGCAGTTAATGAATGGGTTCTTTGGCAGCTTGGAAGGGCTAACAGATTTTAAACGAAGAAAAAGAATTTTCCCGTGTTCGCCATGGGAATCCAGCCATTCGGGAACCGTTCTTGCGTTTCGATTATTGGGCCGGAGGGAGGAATGCCCCCAAGCCGGAGGAGGGTCCCCCATCTTGTTGGAGAAAAGGCCCTCTGGGCAAAGAATATATCGAAAACGATACACTAGAAAAGTTCTTTGTACGACGCGTGGGAAAACTACTAAGAGGAAAAAGAAGTCCGTGATTTAGAAAGTCTTGTAAAACTGACTGAGAGAAATTTACGGAGCAAAAGAAAAAAAAGCAACCGTTTTAGAGTGCGTTCAAAACAAGACTGGTCGGCTGGAACCACTGGAAGGCGTCAAGATGTCGGACCGGAAGCCACTGGAAGGTCGTCGGACCGGTGCAATAGTAGGTCGTCGTTCCAAATCCCGCTGGAGGTCATCAAACTGGTGCAATGGAAAGTCGTTAAGCTACAAAAAAGGCTGTGATGCGTGCGTTGAACAGGAGCGGCGCTATCTTCAGGAGGAGTTGCCGAAGGCAGTTAGGAGACTGAGGAATGCCTGTGTTGAGGATGAGTGTTGAGATTCATTTCATCGTAGCAACCGATAGCATCATATTACACCGGGCTGTTATGGTTTGAAGTGAAATTTCCACCTTATAAACCAACAAAGAAGTCATCAATATCTGAAATTTGAAAATGCTATTTTTTACAAGGAGAGCTCAAATCTCGAGTCACAAGAGTAGAAATCAGGTCACGAATCTTGAAAAGGAGAAATATTGCCGGGAGTTATTTCATTAATGAGTATGCCGTGCCCATGTTAGAAGGCTTGGAAGCAGTATTATATGAGAAGCAGTATTCGAAGAAATCTTAAAATTTTGGTCGGGATAGCAACACTATGGGCTTTCAAAGTTCCGTATGAGCTGAATAAAGGTTTCCAAAGGAAATTGTTGTCCAATTTGAGGAATTTTTATGGGTCTCATAGCGCTCTGCTCAGTCCATTGTCTCTACGATTTTTCTTCACAACACAAAATGCAAATGGATAAATACGACCGCAATTTTCGAAATCATCAGTTTCGCCTTAAACGCAGTCAAGCTGTCCCGCTTTGACAGAAAGAGAGATCTTTGTCTCGGAAAAATGTAAACAATAACAAAGCCCAATTAACGTAAACAAACCCCGAGCGCTCAACAAGTTATTAGGTTTTTATTGCAGTACGTACCTGTATAGTATAGTTGCCGTTTTGAATAGTACTTAACTTTGGGTAGAACGAAATGACCAACCCTCGTGTAGTTCTGCTGTTTTCGGGGAAACGGAAATCCGGCAAAGACTACCTAACGGAGCGGTTACTTGAAAGGTATTTTTGGTGGTTAACTTCTAGGCCTTCAAAGCTGCTACGTGGCAATCCGGAATGTTTAATTAGAGAGAATACATCTGGGATAAACCTATTGAAAACTGACTTTGATCGTTAACCATAGTAGATCTCTGAGAGTTGGATGTTTTAGCAAGTTATTGAAGGCCGGAAGTTACGGATAACGTATAAGCAAATGAGATCAGTGTGTTTGTTGTCTCCATATGGCAGATTGTCGACGCAGCGGGCCCAAATCATCCGCATCTCGGAACCCATCAAGCGGAGCTGGGCGGAAAAGTTGGGTCTGGATCTCGGGCAGCTGCTGAGCGATGGACCGTACAAGGAAAAGTACCGGCGGGAGATGATCGAGTGGAGTGACGAGAAGCGGTCTCAGAATCCGGGGTTTTTCTGCAAACGTGCCTGTATGCAGCTGGACCGGGAGATCTGTATCGTGAGCGACATCCGACGGAAGACTGATATCGATTATTTCAGAGAAACTTTCGGAGATAGGGTTCGAACGATCCGCATAGTGGCATCGGATGCCACCAGAATAAGTCGGGGTTGGCAGTTCCAATCGGGGGTGGACGATGTGCAATCAGAGTGTGATTTGGACGATTTCACCGGGTGGGATTTGTTGGTTGAAAATGAACCGGGTAGTGGGGTGGAGAAGATTTTGAGCAGCATTGAGGCCTTGTTATGAATCTCGTGGACGGTTTCTCGGAGGCATATTTTTAGATAGGTGGTTCAAGGTATTTCTCTATAATAATTTTCTCCAAAGCTACGCTTAGTCTTATTATATTTATTTTGCATCATCATTGTTAAGACATAAATAATAAGAAAATATATTTAGTCATTTACCCTCTTGGTTTTTTCACGGGTCAATAACGTTGTGTTTAAAAAGTTGTGAAAAACACCATCACTGAATCTACTTTGCGGGTTCGGTTTTTTTTTGTTTTGTTTTCAAATCGTTGCACATTCCTATGATTTTTTTTATTTTCTTATTCATTGAGAGAATGGATAAGAAGTTTTTCTAGACAAATTTTGTGTAAGATGCTTACAATTTTTCAAGTCACGAGATCCTCCTAAAAAACTGATTGTTTCGGTTTAGCAAAAAATAACTTCATTTCAAATAGAACTTAAAACTTATAAGAAAATGGTCAAACGTAAACGTAGCGGCAATACATTGCGCTTACATTTATTTTAGAAAAGCGACAATATCTATCTAATTATGAAAAACATAATGAATTGCGAAAATGATTCAAATCAGATGTCGCTCTTCATCTTCTCGCGTATGATCTCTGTCACGTAATCTTGAACAGACAAATTGCTCCAATACCTCTTAGAAATTTGTTAAACTACTGTTCTATAGCCGGCGACAGCACTTTGAAATGATGAATCCAATCCCAAGCCTTGTGGCTGAAAATTCTTTTCAACTGAACCCGACGGACACAGACAGAAATGGTTGGTTCGGAAAACGCTACCGAAAACCTATCGGTAGTACTGCGAGGAGGAGGATGATGATGCTGAGGATTGATTCCAGGAGGGTGGTGGCGCCGTCGTTCCGGAACCGGTCCCCCCAACCGAACTGGCGATGGACGAGTGCTGCGGTGACGATTGTTGTTGAGTATAGCTGGATCGACCTCCACCGCCGGTCAGATGGGCCGTTTGGGGAGCTATCGACATACTGTGTATCAGTTGGGTAGCTGTTGGCAAAAAAAGTCAAAAATCTAATTAGTACCACTCAATTGCTTCAAATATCACTCAACTCGATTGATCATAGTTAGGAAAAAGGTTACTCACATGTTACTTGTTTTTTCTAAGCCAAAACTCACCGGAATTGGTTGAACCATATCCACTGGTGGCGTAGTTCAGTTCCCGATCCCGAGCGGAAGCTCGTGGTGAGTTCATTTGTTCGCTGGAATTTTTCCGAACCGGGGAACTTCCAACCCCGGCAACTACCGAGGACACCTTGGGGTCCAGAATCTGGGACGACGGTGTCACCGGTCCCGTGATGGATTGTTGCTGCTGCTGGACCACCGTTAGCGGCGGTGGAGGGACGGGTTGTGGTGGATTCGTGACATGCCGATGGTTGATGTGGGCCTGAAGATCCCGCTGCGAAAGGTACGTTCGTCGGCAGCCGCTGCTACCGTACCGGGTGCCTCCGTGGGTGCACATGAACACGGTGCCAAGATTGGTTTGTTCCACCCGGACCGCTTTCTCCTTGCAGCGGGGGCAGATTTTGAGGTTCTCCGAGCGGGCACAGCGGAGGCAGAACACGTGCTTGCAGGGAATCATCCGACCGTAGATGAGGATGGGTTTGTCGCACTGGTCGCAGATGTAGATCATCGGGTTGAGGACCTGAAGGAAAGGAAACAACCAAAACCGATCAGTCACAAACAGTTTTTCGGATAAAATAGTTCAAAAGTTAAGTTGCAGCTACTGTAGCTACTGTAACAGTACAAGATGATCCCACAGAGCCTCCGTGGATTTGCTTAGGACAAACATAAAATAGAATTTTCCCCCTTGGTCAGACCGATGAACCAACTTTGAAAGTGACCGCAGGCAAAATGAGGCATCATTACGGTATCCAAAATTTTCATGAAAATGCGAAGTTTGTTATCACTAAATCATAGTCATTTTTTAAAAGTTCAAATTTCTTAATCGCTTTAAATTTTTTCGTTCTTAAACACCATTTTTTAAGGTCACCTTCTATGGTTCCTAAAAAGTTTTAAACATTTTCTTACCATGGTTTGGATCACCGAAAAAAATCACTCGCCTGTGATAACGCCAAAGATCAGTCATCTCTTTCCCTTGGAAAAACTCAACCGGTATACGCTTTCCACCTCATTGGAGAAAACTGCCCACAGCACATACAGGGAATCATAGTAAATTTGTTCACATTTGAATTTCTCCGAGCTGTTTGAGGACTGAATCTAATCGCAAGTGATCGTCAATCGCAATCCAGTAAATGATTGCATTTACAATAATCGCTAAACGATTGTGCTTCGATGGTGTTTATTTTAGTAATCGGAGAATAATAAACTAGTCATAGTAGTCCGATGTTTGAGAATTTTAATAAAAATCTCTCTTGTCAAAGATCCCGTTCAAACCACTGGTGTTTTTACTTCTCTGCAAGCAAGGTTCTTAGATACACTAGGTTCTCCGACTTTCACAGTAAGTAGGCGAGGAGTGAGCGGGGCTCTCAATGAGTTTGTTTATTTTTTGCTCAGCTTTTCTATGGTTTGTTGGTAAACAAACTTCATGAGTTCCGCGTAGTTGCATAGCCTACATAGCCAAAATGGCTGAATCGGGAATTCGTTATTCGGGAACACCTCCTGAATATATACCCACCTTGTCTGCAAATACATTTTCCATAAGGTTATGAGCCCAGAAGCAGGTGTCATGACAACGGGATAACAAGTTGGACAATTTCTCACAAGTGGTGAAAATTTTCGGTGTTCGATAAGAGGACGACTGAACAAAGCGGCCCGAATGGCCAACAAGCGCGAAGCGGGGCAATTTCGAGGCCAGCAAGCGAATTCCTTAGCAAGTATTCGAGCGAATCGATTGCAAAGGCGCACATTGCAGGTGGCAGCATTTCCCTACCTTTGTCGGAGCGATTGCGTGGCCAAGAAAATTACAGCTCTTGGTCATTTGCGATGAAAATGGTGCTCATTCGTGAAGCAATTGTCATATGTCATTGTCATGAAGCATCCCAGCAATTGTCGGAAAGCGCTCTGACAACCATCTGTCTGAGTATCAAGCCAATCAATTACAGCTTGGTACAGAACGTGCAGACAGCTAAGGACGCCTGGAATGGTCTGAAAGCAGCCTTTCAAGAAACCGGATATCTTCGGGAATCTGGTCTACTTCGGCAGATCATCGGGGTACGGCCAATACATTGTGAATCGGTCGGCGCATACCTCTATTTGCTGATGACCACGAGGCACAAGCTAGCTGAGATCGGGTCCGAAGTCAACGACCGATGGATGTCGAACATTCTCCTGATGGGACTTCCGAAGCAGTATTAACGAATGGCGATGGGTCTCGAGGCGTCAGGAATCAATATGACAGCAGACACTATACGAGCAAAGATTTTGCAGGACGTCAAGAGATCGAATGATTTAGCGACGAGTTGTGAGAAAGCGTTTTATGGTAACCATCCAAATCAATCGAAGAAGTTGATGCCAGACAAGTCAGCTATCAGTGCAAACGAGTGTCCACAGAAATCGGGCAGGCACTTTTCGTATATGGTGCCGAAATGTTGTGTGAAATCGAACAAGGAATCCATCGTCGTAGCTAACAATATGGAAAGTTCTGTTGTGCCCTAGGGAAGAGTTACATTCCGAGCAGATGCCTTAGGAGAATGTAGCACTTTGAACATAAAGGAAGTTATGTGTATTCCAGATTTGGAGACGAATTTATTGTCCGTAAGCAAGATATGCAGTTACGGACATAGAGTTGTGTTCAAGAGAGATTCGTGCACGGTTAAAAACTCTGAAGACAAACTTATTGCGTTGGCAATGGACAAGATGATCCTGGTACGCGCACTTCGAAGATGTTTTCAAGGAAGACGGCAAGCAGCTTGACGACAACGCAAAGGTGAAGTTGCTTCTCCGTAAGTTTGGCACGCAGTTCCACAAACGCTACGTGAATAGCATCCTGCCAAAGCACCCCCGAGTATTCCGTTTCGAAGAAACCGTGAAGAAATTAAAGAAACTTTTCGGAAGGCAAACATCGCTCTTTAACGCTCGCAATCAGTGTCTTTAGTACGTGAAGAACGATGCTGATGACTATTCCACCTACGCGACCTCCATCAACAAAAATTGTGATGCGTTCCAGTTGACGAAGTTCTCCAACGATCAATTTGAGGCGCTCCGGTTCGTCTGTGGTCTCCAGTCACCACGCAATGCTGACATCCGGACACGATTGATTGGTAAGCTTGAAGCAGAAAAATCCGCACCCGTCGGTGATGGAACCACTCTGACGCTGGAAAACTTTCTGAGGAGTGCAGTCGGATCAACAATGTCAAACAAGACACAAAAATGATCGAGAAGTGTGGAAACGACAAGAACGTCAACAGCATCACCGATCATTAGAAGCCTGCTAGCAAGAAGGTCCCGAAAACACCCTGCTGGTTGTGTGGAGACCAACATTACGCCAAGAATTGCCCATATCAACATCGTTATTGCAGCCAGTGCATGAAGAAGGGACACAAATCAAATGACACTTTGGTTAATCGATTGGACCACTCCACGAAACGGAAATACATCAAGGGGATCTCAACAACTTCGCAGTCCAGGTACAACTAGACTGTGCGCGTCGGACATTACAATCATCTCCGAACAGGTCTGGGAAACAATTGGTCAACCAGTTATTCAAGAGCCGGAAGTTGTAACATGGCATCACCAAGCAAGGCCGAGTTTTCATTTCAACCAACCCGGAGCTTAACGTCTTCGGCATCGAGACGATCGATCAGTTCAATCTCTGATCGATCCCATTCAACACACTGCTCCAGTCCGTGCAACAGAAATCCAATATTCGACGTTGCAGAAAACCAATCTGTCATGGCCGATTCTAACGAAGCCCCGAGAGCGCATCCATGTCGACTACTCTGGTCCTACCTAGCTATCGTTGACGCATATTCCAAGTGGCCCGAAGTTTTCTGTACCCGTGGTTGAACAACCACCGCAACACTGGAGATCTTTCAAGAAACCTTCGCAAGGTATCAGGCAACAGTTCCCAGTTCGTGAGCTCAACGTTCAAGCAGTTCTGCGAATCAAACGGAGTCTGCCACCTGACCACGGCTCCGCATCACCCGCAGTCAAACGGACAAGCTGATAGGTTCGTTGAAACACTGAAAAGGAATCTTAAGAAGTTCGCCAAGGGGGAAGTAGGGAAACTTTCCAGCATCTTCAAATTCTTTTGTCCACGTACCGCTCAACACCGAATCGAAAGCTCCAGAAGGAATAGCACCTGCTGAACTTTTCCCTGAAAAGACCGGTTCGAACAACTCTGCATCTTGCTAAGCTGCAGATTCCGAGCCCAACTGAAGTGAGCACGAAGCGACGCCATGATAGTTTCATCCAGCCTGTCACTATCCATTCCCAGTCTCCTGACCGTCCAGTCCAAAATCTTAGGCTTCCCACTTGGACTACAATGCACTACGATTTCTCTCAAAGGGGGAGATATCAAGGAATAGTCAAGTTAGCCATGGCTTGCTGTCATGACTATGCAGTAACAAACATGAAAATTGGACCATTCATATTCTGACAACGATAGAAACAAGTTGTAATGAATACCGTTAGACAGTAATCCTCTTGTTTCACTTATCTAAGAATACAACAGATCGGTATGGCGAAGACGCCAGAGCCTAGGACAAATGAGCGAAAACAGAGAGCTGTATGTAGAATTTTGTGGTAACAACAACATGGTGATCGGTGGATCGCTCTTCCCCCATCGACCAGCACAAAAGGTCAGAGAAAATCAGATTGACCACATCTGCATCAGCCGAAAATGGAGAAGGAGCCTTCTTGATGTCCGCAACAAACGAAGCGCAGACTTTGCATCTGACCATCACCTCGTCCTTGGCGAGATACGACTGAGAGTTGCGCGTGGAGAAAAGTCGGGTGTCGATACGACGTCCGCCAGTGCGAGAATCCAGAGGTGAAAAGGGCATACGTTGAACAGCTTGAATCCCGAACTTCGGAACTGCCGACAGGCGATACAGTCGGACAACAGTGGTATAGAATCAAGAAAGCCTTTATCACGATGAGCCATGGTACTCTCGGTAAAGTTTGTGGAAGAAGAAGTGGATTGCCGTGGAATCCTTCAAAAATGGAGCAACTAAACGACCTTGACCTAGCTGACGATATTGTTTTGCTCGCTACTAGACCGATTGATATGGAATTTGACATGATGTAGTTTTTCGAGTGAACAATTGTTCCAGTGATGTTTTGAGTCCCTGCCATCTAAGAGAGAGGGGGTTCCGTACATAATTATCGGAAAGTACGATGAAATTCATTTAAATTCAATCGATTGACGAGTGGTTCTCGTCAAGTTTTGTGAAAATGTATACATTGTACACATTTTCACAAAACTGGAACATTTAACTCCAAAAATGCTACTCTTCATGCCCAATTTTACATCAATCGGTCTATAGTAGTTTCTGAGTTCTTGAAGAACACAGTTACAAATTCTATCTATTTCTCAAGGTATTTTAGCGATTTTAAATAAATTTCAAACAACGATTGAACGCTTTAAACAAAAAACATACCTCCAGTTTTTAGTATTGTAAAAACTGTAACATGAACATTTTCAGGTACAAAGATGTACCTACCAAGACGAATTCAATTCAACAACATTATATTTGATGCATAGTACGTATTAATCAATTCGCTATAGAATAGCTTTTAATGAAAAAAAGCAAAAACGAATATTTACTTTAATTTTCTTTTATTTCTTCCATTTTAATGCCCCTCATGTTTTTGAGTCGATTATTTTCTTCCAGATGATGTATTTACAAGATCTTTTTCAAGTAGGGGACTCTGATTTCCAAAACGTCACCAATGACTGAAAGGGCATCAGATGACTTGTCGCTTCTAGAGCGTTTATCACTAATTAGATTGATTTCCTGTGAAATATGGGACAAAACATGCCGAAACAAGAACCAAGCAACTTGAAATTGCTTATTTGATATCGAATTAGATGAAGGTTAAATTTGAACAATATATTTCAAAATAGTTGATTTAAACAAAATTTATGTTCATTTTGATTTTTTTCTTCAAAAATCCCTTATGAACAGAAAATCTTAAAAACTTCAAAGTGAAGTTTGCGATTATTTATTTGATATGTGCAAATAATCTGAATAAATCCGGGAAGTTTTAAACAATATCTGGGCATCCCGGCCAGATTTGACTTATTTGAATCCTTCGTTAGATTTAGGCAAGGCTGAATATATAAAGGAAATCTTGAATAAACGATAATCAAAGTATAAAGCGATACTTTTCAGCAATCTCCTGTAAAATCTACAGTGATTCACCTAAGATGTTTTACTGAAACTATAATTTTTTTATGATTGTGAGTCTGTTATTGTATTAAATTTTAAAAATAAATATTCGGCAGAATACTTAGTTCAACTTTTCGGTGAGCCGAACATTGGACCTAACGGTTTTAGGGCGATATGCGGCCGGCCGAATATTCGGTTCATCTCTACTTATAACAATTTATAACTATTTTTGTTATAAAGTTAAAAAAAAAAACTTACCTTCTCCCCAATCAGATTGACCTTGTGGTCCCAGTCCAATCTGAGCATCGGTTCCGGTGGCCCTCGGGAAATGGTGGTGAAAGTCGGTGCCTCCAGCTGTGAAATATCGGCCTCCATATCGATAACAATCGAACCAGCCCCGGCCGTCGTCGTGGTCGGTTCCTCCAGGGACAAATCCTTCTCCAGCATCGGTTCCGCCATCAAATCCCCTTCCGTTTGTGATTTGTCCTTCGGCGGGGAAGCGATTTCGGCCGAATCGTTTGAATCTTTCTCCGGCTCCGGGGAACCAATGTCCTCCTCTTCGTCGGAAGAAATAACACGGGAAGCTTTCTTGCCGCGTCCCCGGCCACGTCCTCGACCCCGAGCCCGTGACGCACCCCGAGAACCACGACCCCGACCACGTCCCTTACCCTTGGTTGTGCTTCCATCATCAGAATCCATCCCGCTCCCAGCCCGGGTCACTGGCACTCGGGTTTTTTTTTTCACTTCCAAACTTGTTTACCTGGCAATATTGACGGGATTCACACTTTTTCCGGCACCTTCGATTTCCACTACCCTGGCACCTCGGACAGACACGCACTTATCTCAATTAACTTGCCCGCAAGATCAATTGCTGCTTCTCCAAGGAATGGTGTAAATCAATAGCACTTTTACACAGGAAAAGTTAAATAACTTTCATGGACAGAATTTAAATTTTCAAAATGACCGAAACCTTCCGCCGCATCGTCTCCTTTTCAAGCCGACGACGACTACACCGCACAAAAAAAACGGGATTTTGACAGTTGTTGGCGGTGTAAATGATTTGTAGCGGTGTAGCGAGACACGATCAGAACAAATCAATCATTAGTGAGTTTTAAGAAGCAGGAGACGAAAAATTTATCATTTTTTTACTGTTGTTTAGTGTAAAAAAAGACTTTTTTCAGTTCAGCTGTATAATTCAAATTTGACGGTGAGAGAAAAATAGCGAAATTGTAGCGTGAAATTGAAGATTAGCTAAATTTTTGTGTGAAAATTCTAGCGCGAGAATAAAATGGCAATATAATAGATACCTCTTATTTTAATGTACTTTGCTTTCACCGTTGCAGTGAATGTGTGAAATGAGAAAATTTCTGCCGCTCACTCGAGCTCTCATTCTCATTCGGAAGTGCTGCCAGACTTTAAGATTATAAAGGCAAATAAATGTTTAATTCAATTGAAAACATCTTATATTTTGAAAAAAAAATCTAAATACCTTAGTCCAATTTGCCACTGATAGTGCTCATGACAAAATGGGTGTTTCACCACAGGTTTCACTACCACCTTTAAATTTTGGGAAAAATAACCCTAAAAACGATCGCATTTGCCGAGCGGCTCTCCGTGTTTTGTACTGAGAAAGTGTTTGAGGTTATATTTTTCCTGTTTCCTCCGTACACACGCAGTAAGGGTGCGTGAGGAAAGTCGAAAAAAACTCTATAGATTTTATTAAGTATATAAACGCTTCCCAATTGTTAATTTTTTTTAATCATTTGGCCCACGTTTTTCGAACGGATTTTTAGAACTCATGCTACACTTTTGAAATGTTTTGCATTTGTCGCATACTAGCAAGATTACGTGAATATTACGTTTACCTTCAATTTTGTAAACCAGTAAAATCTCCGAGCAAAAATTAGGGCAAATTCTGTGTCATATATTTGGACGAAGGGTTGAAACTTTGACTCAAAATTAGACAAATCAGGGTACCTGGCAACCCAGCTGCTCACGTCTTCTCACTTCTCACTCATCTTCGTTTTCGCATCGGTTTTTGTTGGTCCCCCCACAAGCAAGCAGACATCATCATCGCGGCCCCAAACCATCGCAGATAGGATTTTACTAGCCCATCGGACGGTTCGCGTATTTTTTCTGTCGCGTCGAAAGTATTGACGGTCAAGTTTCTGCAGCAGTCTCCATTCCGTGCCGTTTTAGGATTGGTAAGCTTTTTGGGAAGTGTCGCTTTCGTAAGATCAAGAATTCGTCGCAGTGGAAACCCCGATTGCCCCGGATAACGGAATTTCGGATCCTCTATTCGGTGGAGCTGAATCAAATTAGCTTCGGCAGAAAAAAAAGTGTAAGTGTAGACGCGTCCAAAATGAATGTATCTCGAGTGAAAAATGGAAACTCCCCTCGTCGCTCTCTAATTCAAGCTGCGGCGCAGGAAGATGGCGAAGGGAGGGTTTAAAGTGGCCTGCAAAGTATCTGGGATAATGGCAGCAGTAATTTTCCGAGGGGGGCTCATTACTCCACAAAGTTCGGGGAACAAGTGGCACTGCTGCCTGGCTGCGCCAATGTTCCTGTGATAAATATTGATTTTATGTCTCATACACACACCCCAAAAACTCAGAAAGGGAAAATACCAGCTAATATCCAATTCCGGACAACGAAGACGACGACAATGATGATTGCTAGCTGGTGAATTTGTTCCGAAGAAAATTGACCCTTCGAATCCGCGCTGTAATGGATATTTAAACACCGTCAATCATCCGGTTGATGGGTGTGTAGACAGACAGGGAACCCAAATGCTCCTTATCTTTGTCAGAGTTCGTATTTACCTCCCCGGGTGAATATTGTGCAACCCTGCTGCAAGCCGGAAGTGGCTCCATAAGGTAGGGGGAGTCCCCTTTCGATTCCCGGGCTTCAGGCGAAGGCGCCGTCCTCGTTGTTACGCATTTGATGGAATAGAATGGGACGAGGAAGGGGACTCCCGAAAGTTTTTCATTGATTGATTGATTATTTTTAAATTTGAACCAGGACAAATTGTTGCCAAGCATTTATTTACAAACATGAAAGTTGGGTACGCAATAGTTGGGCGTTTGGGTATTAAAAAACGGCCAGGGGATCTGAATCTTCGTATTTTCCGTTTTTTATGATGTCAGAAATTGTATAGAAATTTAAAAATATTAAGGATACTAATTTTTCAAAGCGTTGTATCTCTGAAAATACAAAATCTAGGCGAAATCTGATTCCTTTTTTTTAATTAAAATCCATACTATTTCCTAATAAGCACACTCGAAGAGAAACGAGATCTGATTCCTTGTTTGAACTGAAGATTATCAAAAGATTATAAATCTTTTTTAAGTTTCACGCAGGTTCATTAGTTTATCAGTTGTCAAAGATCGATTTAGCTAAAAGCTGACCATTTTTAAAATTGTGTCGAAGTGGCGAACACAAACTATATAAACATTCATGAAAAATTGTCGATTTTTAACACATTTTAGATTTTGTGAGTTTTGTTTAAAAAACATATATTTACATTATTTTATATTATCATGTTAGAACCGAGAAATTTTAGCAGTTTTTTTTTAATTATTGGCAAAATTGATAAAAAAAAATTAGGTTCTATGAATATTCTTGAACAAATCTTTTCTATATAAGACGGAGTCTATTTAAAACGATTGAAACACAAAAAAATCAGATCCCACTTTAATCTCATCTGTCCAACTTACTATTCCTGAGAAAAAAAAGTCATTGGATAGTCTAGAACCACTTTTTTTGAAGTTATTGGGACAAAGGACACATTTCTCTAGTCAAATTTCCACTTATAATAATTTCAAGTAAGTTTGATTCATATTTTAAAGCTTACTATATAGAAATTCAGCAAAAGAAGATATGTATTACACATAGTTGAGAAAACTTTGTTTAATTCTGAGTTATGATAAAAATGTACAAATTTACTAGGTTATTTAAAAATATAAAAAAAATATACAAAATTCACTAGAATCAATTTAAAAATTTTCTTCAGAACTTCAAATTTCTATATTTAATCTTTATACTAGATTATTTACACATCAAACTTCAAAAATGGATTTTCATGCAATAATCAGCTACCATCATTTATTTTTTCGTTATTCAAAGTCAAATGGCGTATTTTTTTTTTTGATTCCGGATTTGGCTCTGGAACTGTCAGAATAGAAAAACGAGTTTCGGGTTTCGAGTTATTCCATACGTAGGTGTGCGTGAGAACGAGCGCAATGTTTACAAGCAGCTGTCATTTTGTTCTCCCTTCTGGATTTCTTCATTCAGTTCTTCACATCCGGATTGCCGTTTTTCGTGTCCGGATTGCACTGGACTGCAGATAGTACGATTTTCCTTGGCTGAGAGGTTCAAAATCGCGGCAATAATCATTTCTTCTTCTTCTTCTTCTTTCTTTTTGGAGCTTTCTGCTCCAGATAAATGGGCCAGTGACAACGACTATATGCCCAGCAGTCCATACATCTTTGTGCGATTTGACTCTTTGTCTTCTCATAAATCAAGCTTTGCTTCTGTTACGTAATTGGCTACCTATACCTCCCTAAATAGTTCAATGTTACCAGTTTGAAATAACTCAATCAATGTTTGGAATTTATTATCGAACGAGTGAATGCTTCTAAAGCTGTTGTATCTTGGACAATGAAGAATAACATGTTCGGCTGTTTCATCTACTTTACAAAGCTCACATTTCGAATCATTTTCGATGTGCCACTTAGCTAACCAGTATTTAGAGAAGTCATGTCCTGTCATAAGGCGGTTTAACAGACGCACTTCTCTCCCCTTGAACTGTTGCTTTTTATACCAAACTTCTTTGGGCCAACTTGGTTGTATTGCGAAGTATTTTGCTCCTTTCTGACTCGACTCTCTTATGTACCACTGTTCAGTTTGCCATGTAAGTCTATTTTGTAAGATATAGTATGTGTCTTTGAGCAGTAGTTTATTATCAAATAACAGTGTTTCTTCATTCAGTCCCATTTTCGCTAAACCATCCGCGATTTCGTTACCAGTTACTTGCGTGTGACTGGGTATCCATTGGAATGCAGTACCCCATCTTTCGGCTAGTTTCAAAATTTCCGCAATCAGGCTTTCACCTTCTCCTATTGCCCTGGCCCTTTCTAGTATCTGGCAAGATGATCTTGAGTCTGTGTAAACTACAAAATATAAGTACTCTTCCTTCTCTATTTCTTTCATAGCATACCAAATAGCCGTAAGTTCAGCTGTTGTTATAGAACAATCTTGGGTCAATCGAAAATAGTGCCTTTTGTTGGAGTATTCTATGTACACACCAATACCGCAACGATTCGATTCTTTCGAAGCATCAGTGAAGATTCTCCCTCGATTCTTGAATTTACCATACATGACACACAGTGTCATCTGTTTTAGTCTCCTTGTGCAGGTATTAGCTTTGACTATTGTGTCCTCGCTAAGATGTATATTAATCGTCACGTTCGCGTGTTGTTCTATTTTAACCACTGGTGAAATTCTGCTGAACAACTCCTTATCAGCCATATAAATTCTTTCCATGTATGTGTACTTGCTTGGATCATCTATCTGATGGTTTGACAACATGCTCAATTGTTGACCAACAATGTTATTACGGTGGAAACATCTGGCGATCTCTCTTCCTGTAACCATGTTTTGTCGCAGATGTAACGGTTCCTGTCCACTTAGGGCAGCTAACGCATTCAATGGCGTGGATCTCGTGTTTCCGGTGATTTTCCTCAAGCATTGATTGTTAACAACGTCCAGTATTTTCCTTGTTGTAGCTGATGCATTATTGTGGACCACACAACCGTATTCTAGTATACTTCTGTTCAATGGTGGATAAAGCTTAGCCATGACCTGTGGATGGGAACCAGATTTTGTTCCACTTATAATTCTTAACATGTTTTGGCGATCTTTTATTTTATCTCTTACTGTCTTAATATGAGCTCCGAAATTAAGGGATTTGTCTAAGTACACACCCAGATAGAGGTGTTTTTCTACAGTTTCGAGTTTGGTACCATTAGCAAAAATCGTAAATGGTCTTTTGGTGCGACCAATAACCATTACCTTGGTTTTTTGGGGATTAATACTTAAGTTCAAACGCTCACAGGCCTCTATGAACAGGTTAATAAATGCTTGAGCTGTATTCTCTAAAATTTCCCATTTTTTTGCCGTTACTATGATTTCAAAATCGTCGGCATATTGAACCAGGGTCACACCTTCGATACTTATACTATGCAGCTCTGCCGTGTAGATATTGAATAACGTCGGGGAAAGAACGTCGCCTTGGGGCAAGCCGTTACTTATCCTTCTAGATATAATAGTTGTTCGAGTATGGAAATTTATTTTACGATCGGTCAAGAACGAACCAATCCATGTTGTAAGGTCTGCTGGAACGGCGTATTTGCTAAGTGTGTTCAGTAATGTGTCTGTTCTGACGGCGTTGAAAGCGTTTGAAAGGTCAATACAAATCAACACTGAAAGGTTGTTTTCTCTGCTATTTCTTTTAAGTTCATTCACAACGTAACAAATAGCGGTGTTTGTGGACATGTTCCTTCTGAACCCGAACGAGGTTGCTGGTAGGATCTTATTGGTTTCTAGATGCCGTTGTAGATCTGTCAACACAGCTGAGTTGACGATTTTAGTGAGTGAGGGTATGAGTGATATTGGCCGTTTTCCTTCCGGACTTGATTGGTCTCTACCAGGCTTAGGAATAGCCACAACTTTGATTGTTTTTAGTTCGTCATTAGGAAACCCTCTCATCCACATTTGGTTAAGTTCTGCTATGATATTTGATACTACCGTTGGATTAAGTTTACGTAAGATTTCATATGATATACCGTCTTCACCGGGAGCAGAATGAACTTTTTTTGAATGGAGAATTTTGGACCATTTACTAAAGTTGATGATTGCGTTGGTAGCGATAGGATACGGATTAATCCAGTCGTGATGTTCATGCGGGCCAAAGTGCTTATCCAGAAACAGGTTGGCCGCAGTGGGATCGTCAATTAGAGTGTTATTTTCAGTTTGTTTAATTCGCTTACCTGTGAGTCTTCCAACTTTGAACCAGAGTTCTTTAGAACTCGTGAAGGGTCCAATTTCATCGATAAATTCGTCTAATTTGGCCTTCATTTCCTCCCTTTTCCGTCTTTGAAATATCGCAGATTTTCGTTTAAATATTAATAGGTTTTCTAAATTCGACTGTCTATTAAATTGCCTGCGAGCTTCAGTTTTTTGTTGCCAAGCTTCCTCAACATCTTTTGACCACCAATACTTCGGAACTTTATTGTCTTTCCTTCTGTTTTTCTTTTTAATTTTTGAAATCTGGTTTTTAAGATCAGTTATATTTGAAACCTCAGAGTCCTCAAGCTCTTCAACCTCTTTCAATATATTGCCTTTATTATAAATGTATCGAATTTGACCTTGTTTTTGATATTCTATTATAATTTCAATTGCCATATGATGACTTCCTCCTACACCGTGGGATAGAACTTTCCATTTTGGCTGGCAAGGTAAATCCAAGAGACAAAAACTTAAATCAATAGCTGATGGTTGTTTATTGAGCATTACAGGAACAAATGTTGGTGATCCATCATTCAGAATGGTACAGTTCAGTTCGCTGATTTTTTCAAGCAAGAACAATCCTTTCTTATCAGAATGACTGTTGCCCCAGTCTTTATGATGTGAGTTCAAATCACCGCCCAGGAGAATTTGTCTAAATGGCTCAATTTTATCAAACAAACGGGTAATATCATCTTTGAAGTCGTTGAAGTGAATCGAGGGACTGATATAAGCCGATACTAGAAGTATTTTTAAACTTAAAATTGAAACAGCGACTATCTGCGTCTTTTCAGATAAATTGGGTACTTTAATTTCTGTGAAGCTATAACTTTTTTTTAGTAGAATGCTTGCTCCACCATAACCATCAAGTCGAGAACTCGATATGTGATGGTAACCGTTAATTTTGTATTTATTCGTATTTTCCAAAAGGGGGTCAATCCAGGTTTCTGATAGTAAACCAAAATCGTAGTTACCATCTACCATAGATCTATAGACTTCGCACTTATTTTTGTTTAAGCTTTGGACATTGCATTGAAATATTTTTAGTTCGTTATACATTTTGTTGATTGAGTTTTTACTGGTTTGAACTATGGGGGTGCTTACCTTCTTGGTGACGATGTAGGATTACCTGCTGATGACTTCGCTGGCCAAATCGAAATACTTCCTTGTACACTGTTTGAATTTTGCTTTCGCATCTTCGTCGTCGCCGACTTGCGCGATGAAATCGGCGTAGAATCTCATAAGTGTTGATTGTTGTTCATTTCGAAGCTTGTTGAGCATTTGCTGCACAGTATTTTCAAAACGTTCGTTGTCGTCAACCTTGTACGGGTTTCCTGTAGCTGCTCCCATCCGACGGTTTGAGCTCGTTGCCTCGATGATAGCATTCCGTTGCTCTGTTGTCTGGAATGCCCTGGTATCCTCCTGTTTCCTTCGCTTAACTCCTTTCTGTTGCGTTGACTGGCTAGAATTTCCGATTTTGACTGCAGGACGAATGGGCGTCCTCTCGTTGTTGGTCTGCGCCCATTGCTCCACTAATGTTGAGCTGCTTCCAGCAATACTTCGGTAAGATTCGTCCAATGTTGGAAATTCGTCATTGTTGAGAATATCGTACATGTTTGCCCCGTATCTAGGGATTTGTTCACCTGCTTCCACAAAAGTAACGTTACGCTTGGACATAAGGGATTTGATCCGGCTTTGTCGTTTAATTTCTGGACAATCCGGACTCATTGAAGTGTGATTTTCACTTCTACAATTGGCACATTTCGTTTGGCTCTGGCAATTTCGAAAATCATTTTCGCTGTCATGCTTCTCGCAACAGTTCTGACAACGCCTTGCGCTCTTGCAGTTGTCTGTTCTGTGATTGGTCCGTAAACAATTTTGACAGACCACTACTTTCTGTATGAGAGGTCTCACTCGTGCTGCACAACAGAACAATTTGACACGATCTGGTAGAGCATTAGCTCGAAATGTAATGCTCACCCTATTTGACGGAACTTTTTTTTTGTCTTGATATCTGCTCAGTCTCTTTACTTCCAGGACTGGTACATCACACTCGATGTCAGCCAAAATATCCTCCTCTTTGATTGATTCCGGTATGCCCATCAATACACCTGTGATGCACACCAGGTGTTTTGGTACGTAAGCTCTGTAGGGTTGGTCAGGTTCGTTTAAAAACTTAACGAGTTGATTCGCCCTATTGAATGTGCTCATGAAAATCAAAATTTTGTTCCGTCCAGCATATTTCATATCCGTTATGAAACGTTTGAAATATTCCTTTGATCGCAGCATTGACCCGAGGGTAAATTTGTTAATTTTTGGTGTCTCTTCCGTGGGGTTCCGAAGTTCAACATACACCCTGTATGGACCGCAATCCATGTTGGTGTAAACAAAATTTTCCGGTGTCTTCTTATTTCCTGCATTTTCGCCTACTGACTCATTCGGTGGGCTGGGGAGTTTGCCCTCCCCAGGCTCTAGTACACTCATCTTTATCACTTAACCTCACTTTGTTTTAAGCGTCCTCCCGCACTTTGAAAAAGTTTTTCTGGCCCGTGACAACCAAAAACAACTGAAAGTTTGTTTCTCTATAATCACTATTCCAAACTATACTTCCTCGATCCAAAATCACGATTTTTAGAACGATTTTCTAATTAAACCCCGAGAATAAAAATCCAGCCGAAAAAAACAACACTTTTCGTTGACAGCACAACTGGGAATCCGGCAATAATCATTTGCCCGTTCATTATTTCAACTGTTTTGTTTTCAGTCAAAAACAGCTGTTTAATGTTTTGACAACAACGTTGAGAGTATTGGTGAACTTCTCGCAAAACTGACTTTTTTCTCAGGGCGACTCCGTCCCTTTTTCGAGCGACCCTAGGTTGCCTCTCGAGCAATAAATGAGCACGATGACAGCAGTTAGAGCGAACCTAGGTTGCCTCTAGTTTGCCTCCAGGTGAAAAAAAATACGGTAAAAGAAAAAAGGCAAAAAGCATGCTTCAGATAATCAAAAAAAAAAAAATAAAAATAATGCCTAAAAATCCATCTAATGCAATAATAAACTGAAGTTAGGAGCTACGTTTGCCTATAGAAATTGTTAAAGTGTTTAGGTCTAGATCATTCTTGTTTCAAGAGAACTCTTTGACTTTTAATGAATCATCATTCTTGAAGTGGCTTCTTAACAGAAATAAATGATATCAAGCGTAGCAAAGAACTGCTGCAGAGGCGTGCTGTACAATTAACCTTATTATTAACCTCATTTACTTAGTTTTGCCCCTCCGCTGGGACTCGAAACTTTATCTAATAAGAGAGTAGCTTCTTGCGTCTCCCAAGACTGGTCTCGTCTCGGTTTCTCGGGTGCAGAGGAATCTTCCCTTACAACAATAATAACAACGACTGAAACAGTCGGCAAACACAAAATCGTATCCAATGTGTCACCAGCTTTAGTCAGTCAGTCAGCCAGCCAGCCAGCGGAATCGGCCTATAAAAGTTTCATTTCGCATTGTCACATGACGACGACTTTTGAACAGCAACAAAAAAGGAGCGGCACCAGTGAGAGAAATTTCCCTGCTCGATTGGAGGCATTTGTCTTGTATCGAGGACGGGGGGGGCAAAAAGCGCAGTTATGACGGCCAATCCATGTCGTGGGGGCATGTCAGCCAGTACACAGTATGATGTGAAGCATAAATTTGCTCGCTGCTGGTGTCACTAGGACAGCTAGCGGAAAAGATTGTTGAGAAATTGGCCTCTATGGCCTATGGTTTAGTTCAGCTAATGAAAAGAGCGAAAGCTTCAACTTGGTATGAACTTATCCGGAGCGTCAAGAAGAAAATCTTCCATATCAAACCAATTGTGAGGGCAATGGCTATGTAGAAATTTGATTAGAAAAGAAGGTCTAAACTTAAAAATGTGGGTCCTTAAAGTTAAAATACCTTTAGCTTCTTTGGATCGGTTAGAACAGTGATATTCAAGCTTTTTACACTCACCACCCTCCTAACTCGCTATTTTTGGAGATCACCGCCCCCCTAGGAGTATTTTCGAATAAATTTTTATAGAAATTCAACAGAAATTTGTTTCGGCCCCCCATGGGGTGTTAGGGCGCACTCTGAAAGTCACTGAGTTAGAATTCAAAGCCAACGTTTCCAATGACAATTGCGAGGCGTAAAATCAGCAAGCAATCAAAATAAAGGATCATATCAAACCTCTCAAATGTTAAAAATGTGATGAGTGACGTTAACTTCAACCTCGATTATATTTTGTTTCAACCCTTTTTTGTTTTAATTTCTTTGAACATGCGATTACATTTCTACTTGTCGCACCACAAACAATCTGCTTGCTCACATATTCGTAAATCAATAAAAACAGTAGTGAGAATTTCAAGTTTTTTATTCTCTGACGAGTTTCTGAATAGAGTTTCGAGCATACACAGTAAGAAATACCGATTTTTTTTAATATAGCATAAATGTAACAAAATTCTCCTAAAGGTTGTAAATGCATATTTAATTATACGCACTAATATTCTATAGAATACGGGTATCGCATGTTTTAATTCGAAGTTCTCTATGAAAAAAAGTAATATTTTTTTCTAAGGAAGTCACTTTTTTGTTCTTTTTAAAAAATTTCCTTCCATGCTATGCAAGTGAAATTTCTATTTATGAATTTTGGAAAATTCTCTGGCTATAACTTTGCTGAAGTACGCAAAACGATTGGAGAGAAAACTGTTATTACGTCCCGAATAGCGAATTATTGTTTATTTCATTAAAAGAATCTAGCAACACTGCCGAAAAAACTGTACACGCAAAAAAATCTGCTCGTAGCGGCTACGTGAAAAACAACATAATTTTTATACAATTGATTTTCACGTTGATGCTACGAAATTAATTCACAAACGTGTCTCTTTAAAAATCCGTCCTTCATGAAAATCACCTACCAATTTACGTGAATTTTTAGTGAGTTCAAGGCGATGTGTTAATGTATGATACTGGGAATGTTTTGAGTATCCAAATTAACTTGAGGTTAGTTTTTTTTCATTGTTTTAAATGATCAAACTGAACTAAATTTCATAGAAATAAACTTTATTTCCGTAATATTTTGCACTACACGCTAACTTTTGGCTACCCCTTAACGAATACTTTTGACCCGTTATTCAATAAGACTGGGAGAACTCCTTTTTCAGGATAAAGTCCCTTTACCCTTTAAGGGGTACTCAGCATGATAACGCTTGTAGCGGGTCAAAATTACCCCTTATTTGGAAAGAGCTCGATTGCGGGATGTGAGCAGTTTCAAGTGACAGGATCAATCATGTTTCATGCAAGGAAATCAAAATCAAAACAAAACCAACATTTTAATGATAATAGTTATTTATTTTGCAACTAAGTATCACTAGCAAAATTTTTATAAATAGTTTGCGTATCATTCATTGTCCCAATTTGGCTGCTTGGGAACACACAAAGTTGAACCTTCATCATGATGACGGAATCGAATTCTGAAAGTCATTCAAATTTTGTATTATTTGGTTTTACTATTAATTTAATTATTTTGTTTGAGCTTACCTTACAACCAGCCAAAGATTGGAAGAGATGTTGCTTAATTTTTCACGAATCCGCAGCTCCCACATAGTTTTCGCAGTTTTCCTTCAACTGGCTCTGTGACCATCTGTTGGGAAATATTTTTATTTATTTGATTGAGAATAAATTCGTTGAAAAAAAAACTTACCGAATCCTCCTCATCCAGTTCAGTTCCCCTTGCACAGGTAAATTTTCACAAGCGCAAATAAAATTCAAAAATTTACAAAGTTCCAAGACTACCCTTTATGGCTGGACTCAAGCTTTTCGAAATAAAGGGTAATTTTGATCCGATAAAATGACCCGTTATTTGACAGATCGCGAGGGTTCTCAATAACGGGTCATTTTTACGCCTTTAAGGGGTAGCCAAAAGTTAGCGTGTATATATCACAAACACTACACTTTTTCTTAGAAATAAGCACACTTCAATTTTTGCAGCTTGGTTTGTGAAATCCTGTAGAAATTGAAAAGTAAGCATTAATGACAAAATAATGAATAAAATTTACAATAATTTACCTAGTTCGTTGTTGCGTAAATGGTGTTCAGAGCTATTGCTAATTACCAAAGGATTAACAAACTAAAATTAAAGAATTAAAATAAAGCACCATTATCATTTACCAGAAGACAAGAAAAAGTTAAATCCAATAAAATCCTCCTTATCAATGCAGTTCTTCTTCTGGAAAATGTGGAGAATTTTTTCCTAATGATTCACTTAGATTTTACATGAAATGCATGCTCTAGTTAGTTAGAAGTAAAGGAGTTACTACAAACACACAAAATCTCAGTTTTCGTGATAAATCTTGTAGAACTGATTTCTGAATTATTTTTAGTGTTTAACGGTCAGAAACATTGTTATTACAGTGAAATTATTGGAGAGTTTTGAAAAGTTTAGACAAATTGATCTGCATTAAATTGTCTGAACTATACGGTTAAGAATAGTGGTTTTCAAACTTTTTCGCTCACCGCCCAAGTAACAATTTTAGCTTTATTATGGTCAGCAAAATGTCGTTTGGACCATAGCATTAATCTTCATAAAAAGCTAAAGTACATTCTATAACATCACCTGGACTCTAATAAAGCCAAAATTAGGCTATTTGGTCCTATCCTAGGAACGTCATCATGACCAATCATTGTTAGTCATCAATATTGGTCACCAAAGCTTTTAAAAAGCTATTATAAAACATGTTAGAAATTTTTGTTTTTTCGGTTCTGTCAGTTCTCGGAGTTTTTTTTTTTTGTTTTTTCCAGCAACCGTAATGGTTGATGAATGATGATTGCATTATTCAGATATGAATCTGGTAAAATTAATAGCTAAAAAACCAATGTTTTACCCATATAATGAGCGTCTTTTCTACTGCCAGTCAAGATTTTAGGTAAAATGTATATGAAATAGCATCTTAAAATAAATGCGCCTCGTCAAATCTGATGGTCAATCATGATGGGATTGATGGAAAAAAGGCCTGAAAAAATATTTTCCAATGCTGGCATTGTGAATCCATAAACATGGCGTCATTTTGTACCCTTCGATTTTGCAACCAACATGGCGTGAGTCAATTCATAGTTTTATTATGGTTTAATGATGACCCCAAAAAAAGCTACGATTTGACGTTTCTCTCGCAAGCAAACCAATTACACGCTAAGGTTGAGTTCCTCATTTCTGAGTTGTTAATCATTAGTACAGTAAATGAGGACAGACTTTTTGAATGAAAAGGGATTGGTTTTCAATGACCCGTGGAATAAATCATGAGTTGAAGTCAAATTTCGTTGTCTGACGCCATCTTGAAATCCAAAATGGCGGCTTCCGCTGAACTTTAAAATGGTGACAATGACTTGAAATCGCATGAAACCCCAACAAAATGGGTATCGGGTGAAAGTGCTAAACGAGTAGAAGTCGAATTTCGCTATCCGACGCCATCTTGAAATCCAAGATGGCGGCATCCGCTCAACTTTTAATGCTTAATGCTGACAAAAAGTCGCATTAAACCACCACTATACGAGTATTGAATGAAAGGGCTAAGCTAGAAGATGTCGATTTTTTTCTTTCCGACGCCATCTTGGAATCCAAGATGGCAGCTTCCACTGAATTTAAAATGCTGTTAATCAATGAAAATCGCTTGAACACAACTATTTTTCACGTAATACTACATTAAAACTACTATTTTAAAACAATTTAGATCATTTTAAATCACTTTTATAATTTTTTCATTATGTTTCTAATGCATTTAGAACTTTTCTTGTTTTGTTTATAGTTTTTGATTTTTTTTTTGCCATTTATGTAATTCTTTTATTCCTATCATGCTATTATGTCTAAATTTTATTGATCTTATTCTAGCGAAAACTATAAGGTTATGTTGTTTCTGTTAACCGTCTGATTTTGGCACATGTGCCAAATTCGATGTTTCCAAAATCGAATGTTGCCAAAAACGAACGGGGTCTGTATTGTGGTAGTTTTTGTGGGATTTTCAGTCACTTACAGATTTTTAGAGAAACGCGAAAAGAGATATTTGACTTCTATCATTTAGCCTTAGCACCCAATACAATATATTTAGGAGTTTCATGCTATTTTCATTCATTTACAGTATTTTTAAGTTCAGCTGAAGCCACCATCCTGGATTTCAAGATTGCGTAAGAATGCAAAAATAAACTTTTTATAGCTTATCCCAATTGACAAATATCCATATTTTGGAGGTTTCATGCGATATTCAGTGATTTAGAGCATTTTTTAAGTTTATAGAAAGCTGCCATCTTGGATTTCAAGATGGCGTAAGATAGCAATATTCGACTTCTACTCGTTAATCCCTTTCACCCAATACCAATTTGGGTTTCATGTCATTTTAAGTCATTTACTACATTTTAAAGTTTAGCGGAAACCGCCATCTTGGATTTCAAGATGGCGTCAGATAGCGTAATTCAACTTCTACCGGTTGATTTCTTTTAACTTATACCCCTATAATATAGGTTTTATGCGATTTTCAGTCATTTACAGTATTTTTAAGTTGAGTGGTAGCCGCCATCTTGGATTTAAGATGGCGACGGGCAACGAAATTTGACTTCTTCTCGTTTATTACTTTCACCTTATAACCATATTGTGAAGGTTTCACGATATTTTCAGTAATTTTCAGCTTTGAAAATAAAAGAGGAAGCCGCCATCTTGAATTAATGATGGCGTCAAGCTTTTTTTTCCTACTATTTGGGCCCTTTCACTCAATACTCATATTGTAAAGATATTCATACCACTTTCGGTGATTTCAAGTTTTCAAAGATGTAATTTTTTAATTTAAACTCAAAACCAACACGCATAACTTACCAAAAATGTGTAAAAATGGGAGTCCCAATTCAAATATGTGCTGTCTAATCTGAGCGTGTCCTGTTTTGACATTTTGATCGAGAACTGTCACTAAGTTTTATGGCGGTTTAATAATCAGGCACTGAGTGCTATTATAAAACATGCAAAAGAAAGCTTGGAGCAAACTTCTAAGTTTGTGTTTTATTATAGTTTTGAAAAAGCATTAATAACTCTTTCAAAATAACTAAAACAGTATGTTTAATAAAAGTTTTATTAGCGTTTTCAAAACCATCTGCAAACATATGGTCGAAAAAAAATATAAGCATTCTGCATGACCATAATAAAACCGTCATAAAACGAGCTGCACAAAAAAATGCCATAATTAAACCATAATAAAACTTCCTAATGCTAGTTGGCATAATCTGTGTTACTTGGGCGTCCCCTGCAGAGGTGCCAGGTCGTTTTGTCAAAAATCAGGACACCGCGAATAAAAAATCAGGATTTTTCAGGACACCACCAAATTGGTGAAAACAAAATGCAGTTCTGCTTAGATTGCATAACTAAAGGCGAAATATAGGTGCTGAAAACGCCTCGAATTATGCAACTGAAGCGAGAATAACCTTGGATGGCCTGCAAGTCATATCGAAAAACCTCATTTAAATGACATTTGAATCAAAGAATCTCATTGGTTTAACTGGTTAAATTATTTTATTTAAGATTTGTTTTATTTTCTCATAATTTAACAATAAATTTAGTCATGATTTGGATATTTTTTAAAAATCAGGACATTTTAAGGGCCAATTTCCAAAAATCAGGACAATTCAAGCGTTTTTGAAAAATCAGGACGGTCTCTCGAAAATCAGGACAAATCCTGATAAATCAGGACACCTGACACCCCTGGTCCCCTGTCTTGATATTTATGAGTTCACCGCCGAGGACTGCAGATAAAGAGAGAAGATACGTCAATATTCATACGAATTGTGCAGCCAATGATTGAAATTGTGGTAAATTGGGACCAATTGTGCGGGAAAATGAGTAAATTTGAGTAAAAATGAGAGAAATCAGTGCTCAGAAAGAAAGAGAGAGAGAAAATGTGGCAACTTGTTGCAATTTGTGAAGCAGTTGTGGGATTTTGATAATTACCATTCCAAATGCAAAGAATTTTCTCTCCATTGCAATCCCTCGCAATCCCCCGGCTCACCGCCCCTCTAATTGTATTTTCGAACAAATTTGTTCGGAAATGCAACAAAAATTAGCAACTCTGAGCCCTTCAATTATTTTCTTCCAGTAAGTTCTAGTGTAATCTGTGGTTCTAGTTCTGAGCATATACTCCGTTAAAACTGAAAGCACGCGGGAGATTTCTTTCTACCGATAACTATAAGCTCCCACTCTTCCTGCTAACCTAAATGAATGGTGAGAAATTTCCTCTTTTAATTCTTTTTTTTCTCGATTAATTTGATAACAGATTTATTTAGAAAACTTGAGTTTTGGTATCTATTATTAGTACAGATTCTGTACGTGCTAATTACATTATTTTGGTACAGCTTTGTACAGATCTTTGGTGTTCGATGTTATTCATAGCACTGTGATTTCAAATATGCCAAGTAAATGACTCTGACTTGATGAAATATTTATAGTTTATCAAAGAGATAGGTTTATGAGACTTTAAACGGTTTAAGTATTTAAAACTGTATCTTTTACAAACTATGGAGTGTTAGAAATTAAGAAATCTTTGTGATAACTGTACGGAGCTTCCATATATCGTGAGTACAGATTTTGATAAAGATTTTTGTCAAAAAAGTAGTTGAAAAATATTTGTTTGCTCGAAATTACAGTTTTGGATGTGGCAACGCTGATCGCAATGCACTACTTATCGAGAGCGTGTGTGTCCTGATAGTGCAGCTTGCTTTATAGACCAGTTCACTTTTTGCGTTTTTTTTTCATTGATCCATGTCGAACTCATATGGTTCTTCCTTATGCATTTTCAAGAATTCCTTGAAATGCATGAGCATCAATCCATGAACAAGGTTGCCAAAAAAATTCTGTGTTTAACGAAAAAAAAATCTGACTTTACCGAAAAATTCTGTGACTGTTTTCTGTGATACTATTTCCATTATTTTAATTCAAAAGTCATGTCAAATTGAATCTTTTTTACATTTTATTTAAGAAAATATAATTAACATAACCAATGATATGATATTTTTTCAATTCAAAGGTAATAATCCAAAATTTAAATTAAGACAAAAAAATTTTTTTAAAAATTTTGAATTTTTGTTAAATCTGTGAATTTTTCAAAAATTCTTTTTTCTGTAGCACTGATCCTGTGATCAAAATTTTGTGAAATTATAGATTTATCTGTGATTTCGGCAACCTTGAATCCGGTATAGAAATACCGATCGAATCTATTGAATGAAGCTAGCACGTTTGGTTAAAGGTGGAGCCAAGTGTTCTCCGTGCTTTGCAGGAATGGAATTGCCAATACTTGCCTTAAATGGATACATTCATACTTATATGAAAGAACTCAAAATGTGAAGCTGGCGAACGTCAGATCCGTGGCATTTTCGGTCAACAGTGGTGTGCCCCAAGGTGGTCATTTGTGACTTCTTCTTTTAATCACTGTTGTGAAAAAGTTTCCCGAGGTAATGCAGGATGTGTTTGTGCTGATATACGCAGATGATCGGAATATTTTTAGATATTATTTGTTCGCCACTCGAAGGAATGTTCGACTTTGCAAAATGCACTGTACCGATTATCAGACCGTTGCAAAATCTGGCTCAAAATTAAGTATAACTTACTTTTCTCTGAAATTCCAGATATCATGTACGACTATCCCTTGAAAACAGCTTGATTATTACTGGGAAGAGCTCTGTAAAGGAAATTGAAGTCGAGATAGACATAGAACTGAATTTCACGAAACAAATAGAGCAGGTGGTGGCCAAATCAAACTTCATGTTTGGAATGGTCAGTAGAATTTACCGTGAACGGATTGACTCTCACACAATCGTCTCAATTTACGTTGGATTAGTTTGGAATACGATGGAATAAGCCAGTAACCCTACTACAACATTTACGTTAACAGATGGGAAAGAGTTCAAAATAAATTCAGCAAATACGCAAGAAAAAATGCCAGATTATCGAGCCTTGCGCATGCTGGTGGGATCGGATCGTCGGAAATCAATCGACGCATTATTTTCAAAGGATTTAACAAGTGGAATGTATTACTCACCACCGTACATACATTCATAGGTATCCCCCAAGAATCAAGGTCAATTGAGTGACAGGCCCCAACAGGTATAGCCTTAGGACCATTACAAGAGACCACATCTATGGAAAGCGGACTCTAATCCTTGAGTTGTGACTTATAATGTGAATCAGGGTAAGGCAGCCAGCATAACAAGTCTCGATATCACTGGTGTGGCATTTGCTAGTGGAGACTAATGAGTTACTAAGCTCTCCGGAAATAGAGGAACTCCAAGCCATGTACGAAATAAGGAACCTAGTGAGGGTTAAGGACAAAATATGACGCTGTTTATATTTACAAACAAGGCATCTACACTGGTGAGCACGTAACAGGCAATAATATTGATTGATAATTAGACCATGATCATCAACCGAATCAGTTATTATCCACTGGAGATGAGAATTCACTCGAATACCGTTCGGCTTCTAAAAAGCATCGAATCGTTTTCAAAGAATTGTGAAACACGTATTGAGTAAGCTTGTTTTAATGAACAAATAGACTGCAAGATTTTACTCCTAAAACTTTCCAAACTGATAAATCTTATTCTTATTAGTTTGTGTTTCACCCCGTAGTCCACAACCTTCAAAGAAAAAGATTTCGGTATCTTCCGACCAGATCCGCCCAAGATTATAAGCATGTGATTTACCTTCTGTGAATTTTCAGTCACTTAACACCGCCCGCGCGCCGCCACTCTCTTCTCCGAACCCAATTACCACTGAATGGATTGTGGACCGGATATGGGGGTGGAAGTTTCGCGTTTTGAGCAGTTCATTCCCCATTGTATGCAATTCCGCGTGGCGAAGGCGGCGGGGAGCCATCGCATAGCGTAGAAGAGCAACTTTAAAATAAAAATCGAGAAGCAACTACATGCAGCACGAAAAAAACTAACAATACACAACCACCCCAAACCAAATGTGGTGTGGTGGTTTGTTGTTATGCGATTGCTGTTGTTGTTGCTGCAATATTTTGAAGCTTCACCACTGCAGCTGCTGCTGTGAGTTTCTGTTATTTACTGATGATGCTTATTGCTGCTGTTGCTCTGCTGATGCCTCTGATGTAATTGAATTAAATTAAAAGTGAAAACCGACATCCGACGACGTAGCTTTTCCGTAAATTAATTGACAATGGAGCGCGGAAAAAGTTGCTCAGCGAACGTAAGGTTGATGTACGCCCGGGAAATTTTATTGTTCTTGATTTCTTTTGGAAAAAGTTGTACCTTTAGAATATATTGCAATATAGAAATAGTTAAGATATCTTCGGAAATGTTAAAGTACCAACAAAAACAATAAATTTTATTACCAATAAAACAGAACCCAAGAATCGAAAAACTGACTTCCACATACGATTCACTAATAATGTCTTAAATGAAGGAAACAGCGATCGAAAGTGAAGGGAACAAATATTGATCATCACCATTGTTGGTAGTGGCTTGTGATATAGCTCAGTTGGCAAGTCTGTTGTCTCCTGAGCCGATGTCCGCGAGTTCGAGCCCAAGAGTAAACATCGAACACAGTTGTACCGGATAAGTTTTTCAATAACGATCCGCCAACTGCAACGTTGATAAAGTCGCGAATGCCATAAAGATGGTAAAACGACTAAAATCGAAACAAAAAAAAAAAAAAAAAAAAAAAAAAAAAAAAAAAAAAAAAAAAAAAAAAAAAAAAAAAAAAAAAAAACGTGTTGGTGGACGCATTTTGTCAGCAGTTAACGATCGTCAAAACAAAAATAAAATTAAAAAAAAACAACAATTCACATTCTGAAATCGAACACACAATATAATCGAGAGCTAATGATAATCGTCTAGGGTAAACGGAAAGAATCAAAACAATTTCCGAAACAAGACACCTAAATGGAACTCTGAGAATTTCAGCTGTAATAGTTATGAAATGAAGCACTCCTCATGGAAACTGTTTGTTTAAATTCAGTAATCTTTTCACTGGAATTTACCTATAGGTTAAAATAGCTCGTCAAAAATAGTTAGCTGTTCTGAAAGCAAGAATATTTTAAAATGGATCTCAGAGAACTGTCTTAGAAGCAATTGAAGCTATAATTCGTCGAAATTTGTTCATGAGAGAGAGCTCAGGAATTCGTGAAAATTTTCTGAATTCGGCTCGATTACCCACTGAATACGGTTTTTTTGCTATCGAACAATACGCGCCGAATGACTTTAGATTTTTCCTAAAATATCTGGTTATCATTGAATTTTATTAAATTTTGATTACTGCGAAGCTTGAATAAGTTAAGTTTTGATAAATAACTTTTATGGCGGTAATTGATAGAGGAATTTTATATTTTGTACGATAGTGCATTTTCTTCTCAAATCTTTGGAAAAAGAGCTGAATTACGGATGAAGAGATAAGTTTTTTTTATTTATAAATAATTTGTTAAGGCATTAAACTCATAATTTTTTTTGTGTCGAATATTCACTTCAAATGTGTTGTGTTAGTAAGAAAGGGAGCTGTTATTGTCGCGGCGACTCAACTGTTATAATAAATAAGTGAAAACAATTAAAACTCATACGTTGAAATCAGATATTTTTTTGATTTAATTCACATCTCGAAAACAATGATGTTCGTAACTTCATCAGGAACTCATTTTTTTCAGAAAAAAGGTTGTTCTGAATCGAAACTTGAAGAATGAGCCGCCATGTAACAAACATATTTGAAATGGGACAACCATTTTGAAGAGTCCGACCAAAAAATCGAATCAATTCGTTTGAACAAATAAAGATGAAATGTTAATAGAACGGAAAAAGATTGATATGAATTTAGTATTCATTCAGTCCTCACTCACCTGTAAATCAACTTACTCTCTTGAAAAGTTAAATTTTACGAAGGTCTTATGATCAAATGTTGTTTTTAAATAATTTTACAAAAACAATTTTTTTACGTTACTGTTTTAGGCTGTTTTGAATTGAGTTCGTGGTATTATTATAAAAAATCGCAATATTCAGTAGGTACACATTTTAATTATAATTATACTCAAATATGCCCCCATGGAATCACTTTGAAAAAAACTTCGGAATTTTATTCATTAAAAATTTATTCTCCAAGTCAGAATTTAAAAAGCAAATTTCACCTAAGAATAATTTTTAAAATTTGGATTACAGTTTTTTAAATAGAAATATACAGTTTTAGGTCGCACTGGAAATTTATTCTCAATAATTTGATAAAGCGCCAAATTCAAAATTCCGCACTGAACACTCAAGATCTTAAAGCGTATTTTTTAAAAAAATAATTAAAAGTATCCAATCAAAAAACCTTATTTATTTTTAGATTAAGAATCGAAAGAAAATTTTACAATGCTTAGTAAGAATAAGATTCAGTGGAATCTGTTCTTAAGGAAAAATTGAAATACCAAGAAATTAACATCAAACTTTATATGTGACTCCGGAGCTAGATATCGGAAATTAAAATTAAACTTCGAATTATGAATCCAAACATTAATTTAAGTTTTGATTTATACATCTGTTATTTAATCCGAAATTCTTGAAATATATTAAAAATTTCAGAATTTAGAAGACACAGCTAAATAGTAAATTACAATTTGAGAGAATATCAAAACCATGTTAACTATAAGGATTTCTTCTTAATGAAGCTAAGTTTTTGCTAAAGACTGAAAAGAAGGTAACAATTTTTGACAAGATTTCACAGGATAAAGTTGTGCATAGGATAATAAGAATTATTTACTTATCCTTTTTTATTTTATTCTGCTAATAATACTGCAATTTCCTGTAGAAATCCCTACGAACATCACTGTAATCTGAATTTTTTTTTCAACTTCAAAAATCAATTGCGGAAAATTAACGTTCAACTTTTATAAAAACGGCTACTATTTTTTTCAAAAAATCTTATAAACAAATTTATTTAGATATATTAAAACTGGAAAAATCAACCGGGAATTTCAAAAAGGGAACTCGTTGGCCACCCTGATTTATGATAAGGAGCAATTTTTTTTCCTCTGCTCAGGTGGTTCGTGTTCGTAGTTAGACAACTATCTGATTGTAAACAAAATTCAAGTCATTCGTACCGTTTATCGTGATCCACCGGGTATCGAATCAAGTGTTGTTTGTTAGATTTACTGACTTTAAAGCTTGAGCATTGAGCCAGAAAACAGTGCAGAGGATTTTTTGTCCAAGTTTTCGGCAATGTGGCCAGATATTTTATTTTTGGAGGGATCAGACGTCGCTTCTCTTACATGTATGTAGGTTCACAATAGGTTCAAAAGAAATAAAATTCCGATACGCTACACTAGATTGACTCGATTTGGGGTAAATTTTTAATTTTTCAAACCCTGGGGTTTAAGATTCTTTATTTTGGTTTAAAACTTATCCATGTTTTTTGCAGAATTTTTAATTAACGTTCACATCAGAAATTTTCCGTTGAACAACATCGTCCAACATCGTAACTTCGTATCTTATCATATACACCGAAAAAATTCTTCACATGAACGCTACGTGAAAATGTACATGGATTTTTGCCACCATGAAAATCACGTGGAATCTACGTGAATTTCAGGTAGCAAACAGAGCTCGCGCAGCAAGTAGAATTCACGTAATTTTCATATGAGTGGTATGTGAAATCAACGTTGATTCAATGTGCATAGGGATGCGTTCGCTACATGCAAATCACGTAGATTTCATTGTAATATTAACGTAGGGAGGTTTTTTCGAATATTTTAACATAAAATGTTTTGATTTTCAAAGTAAACTTTATTATTCGACAACACTACATAACGCATATGCACTTTCCGCTTTTAACCTGGCACTTTTTAGAATGCACTTCCCTTAATTAATCACACATAATTTCGAAAAATGGCTGTTTTGTCCTTTGGCGGTTGCTTGGCCGTCTAAGCTGCCTTAATTTCAAATCCTGTTGAAAAAAACAAAGATGGAAATAGCAACCACACAATAAAATTTTAGTACTTACGAAATCAATATCAGCTTCTACATCTCTCAGTTTTTTTGTCTTTATAAGCACCAACTGTCGGATCCGCGCCATATTGCGAACTGATATTCTTTCACACAGATTATACGTGAATGAGCCATTCAGGTTTACGTGAACATCACATAGAATGCACCAAATCCCCCTGTACTTGGCGGATCATTGGATTTTCACGTAAATCTTATGTGTCCTTGCTTTGACAGCATTCAACTATGTGAATTTCACGTGAGGATGATGTGATTTTTTATTAACTTCTGAGTGCTTCACGTAAACCAAGCAAAAATTCACGTAACGATTGGCTACGTGAAAATCCAGGTAAATTCAACGTTCTTTATTCGGCTGAGTGTACAAAAAAGTTATCAGGTATTGAATGGGGGCATGTCTTTTGACATTGAAAAACAATTAATTCATTTGACATCACTGCTGGGTGCCTACACTGAGCAAAATCGAGCTATAAACTGTATTGGAAATTCTAGTATTTTTGCACTTATAGAAAATCCAATACTTTTTATTAGTAAGCGCAAAATTTTGCGCATATAGTTTAGCGTTCCGATAAATTTTATAGGAATTTCCAATGAAAGTAATTCAATCGTAATTTGATAAAAATGATTATTCTAGACAATGAAATGAATTTTCAAATTACTGGATTTTCTAATATATTTGATTAGGATTATTATGCTCATGGAATTCATTTGTTTTTCCTATACTTTGTGGTATGTTTTTCATTAATAAAATACACTTGTAGAATTTATTGGATTGTCCAATAACTTGTACGTGATAAATCATTACTTTGTATTTGAGCGATTAAATTTAAAAATTATGGAAATGACCCAGTAAATTTTATTTCCAGATTTGGTTTAGTGTAGAGAGGTTTTGCATGAATACTTTTAATGCAGTAGGTACTTCGCGAGGCCCAGCAGTGATGTCAATTGAATTTATTGTTTTTCAATGCCAAAATGCCCCTGTTAAACAGCTAATAACACTAGTTTACAACATTTTTGAACTAAGTAAACTGAATATCATTTTCTATGTGAAATCGGGCGCTGAATCTGAAAATAAAATTCAAAAAAATCTCAGTAGAACAGTTTTTGAGTTATGCTTTAAATATGAAATTTTGGAAAAATAAAAAAAAAAGTACTTGAACTTAGATTCAAATATCTCGGATAGCGTAACATTAATTTGAAATCTCCTTTTTGCATATTAGAAATGAATAAATTTTCTATCGATCACCTGAACTTCATTTTTACGTATGATCAAGAGTATTGTTTATATTAGTGACTTTATGATAGAAATAATTATAAAAAAAAACGTTTTTTTAGAGAAAATTTTGTTTCAGCGATAGTTTTAGACTTGATGGTAAAATTTAAAAAATCTGATTTTCTATTGGTCTTAAATGCCAATTCAAAACGAAGATTTCAAATGGTTATTTTTCAAAATCGGTTGAAAATTGAAGAAGTTATGGTTACTTTACTATAAAATTATTTTTTGCATTTAACGAATCGCAGTCAAGTCAAAATTGATCCTTAGCTTACTCGAAGCTCACATGCCAAATTTCAAATAGATCTGACCATGGGAAGGGGTTGCTGGAGCTTCAAACGTGAATAGAATTTTAAGGTATTTGGCTCGGGAGGAACAAAAAATACTGGTTTTCACAAATAACAGTTTTCTTCACTAGCCGATCGTATAAAACGCAATGCGTTAAAAGTACTCATTGCTTGTTAGACGACAATTTGCAGCCAAAATCCAATTTATGAACTACAATAACTTTTTTGTTTCAAGTCCAATCGGGTTGCAGTCTTCGAGTAAAATATTTGTCTCAATTTAGACTTTTAGAAAATTGTCCATAAAAAGCGATCGGCTTGTGAAGAAAAAAGTTATTTGTAAAAAATCAGTATTTTTTGTTCCTCCCGAGCAAAATATCTCAATTCTATTCACGTTTGAAGCTCCAGCAACCCCTCTCTATGGCCAGGTCTATCTGAAATTTAGCATGTGATCAATTTTGACTTGGAGCGAGTAAGATTTACTATGTTTAATTCTTCCTATACTATGATTAGTACACTGCGATTCGTTAAATTATTAAAAAATGCGATTATTACTGTTGTGGTAAAGTAACCATAACTACTTTTTTCTATCATAAAGTCACTAATATAAACAATACTCTTGATCATACGTAAAAATGATTCAAAGTTCAAATGATCGATAGCAAATTTATTCACCTCTAATATACAAAAAAGAGATTTCAAATTAATGTTACACAGTCCGAGATATTTGAATCTAAGTTCAAGTACTTTTTTTATTTTTCCAAAATTTCATATTTGAAGCATAACTTAAAAACTGTTCTACGGAGATTTTTTTGAATTTCATTTTCGAATTTAGCGCTCGGTTTCACATTAAAAATGTTGGTCGGTTAATAAAGTTCACGATTTTTTTTTAAATTTTGTAAACTAGTGAATTTTTTTTTTGCCTAAATAAATACGAAGTTACGGACTTCGACACAATTTTCCAGCGGAAAATTTTCTTAAAAGAGTTTTTAAACTGACACAAAAACCATTAGTAGGTTTGGTTCCACGGAAGAAACAAAAATGATGTTGATTTTTCAGTACAAAATTTTAAATTTTCCCGTACAAACCTGAAAGTTCAAATTTACTTTTATAAACGTTACTTAAAAAATCTGCAAATAATCATGAATGAGTTTTGGACCAAAACAAAGGGTATGAGAAATTCAAAAATGACACCAAATCGACTCAGTTTATTGTACAGTAACTCCATGTCTTGTGTTCGTGGAACTTTTCTACTGAAAATTGGAAAAAGTGAAATATGTACCTTTTCGCCTTAATATCCTTTGGGCCTTCTTACTTACATTGTCCCTGATTGAATCATTATTCATGGTTTAAGGTCTCGAAATAGTCACATCCGAAATCAAGATAAACTTAAATGCTCAGTGGTTATCGTCTCGGGAAAAAACTGCTACATCATACCCGCAGGGCTGAGGACAGCCATGTAGTTTCATTGATTATTGTTACAAGTCATTCCCTAGAGCCGCAACACTCTAACTCTCCGCTGCCTGTTGCCAAAGTTGGCAGTGGCCAATATTGAGCTGTCTGTCCTCGTATGACCCGGCCCGAGTGATTATTTATTAGATAAACGCGGCCAAAGGGGCTGATTCATCAGGTAGCGGTTCAGAACTGTTCCATCAAGAACTACCCGTAGGAGCCGAGGGTAGTGTCACCACAAACTTTTCTAATTCTTTCCCGTGTTCTTATACCTTCTTCAAGAGTGAACACTCATTGATCCATGCTTTCTCGGTTCGGATAAGCTTGCACTGGTGTGCTATTAGCTAACTGGTGCTGAGTAATGAAGCAATTAAAAGGCGGCCGTTTACCAGCCTGATGATTTCTGTTTTGGAGCCGTTTTGCGATGTACTACAACTACACTACAACATCATTATTGGCTATACCTAGTTTTAAAGGAACATATATTTTTACGACACTCACTTTTGTTTTGAATGAGTTTTCGAAATATATAGGTTTCTACAGTTAAACTCGATCGATTCGATGGTGTTATTGGGTTGGATGTAACTAGCCGTGAACAATAATGTACTCTGTTGTCACTATACGTATCGGGAAAATACTCAACCTCAACATTACGTAATTTTTTAGTAACAGATGAGTTAGTTCTCCTGACAGTGTGTTTGTTTACATTTTCGCATATCTGCCGCCATTGTTTTATCGCAAATAACTGAAATTTAAAATGGTGTCAAACATCTGACGTTCAACGAATTATAGTCTAAAGAAATTAATCCCTATCAACAATAACAATGACATAACTAGCCATTGAAAGTTCAGTTACTTGGGCATGGCAGATTACATACTTTGAGATGCCAAACAGCACAGCTATTGAATGTAAATTAGCGCCGTAAGTCTGACTGGTTCAGTCTAATATACTTACATGAGGCACTTAGGGTCGGTAGAAAGCAGGCTTGAGGCCAATTCCATAAACCTGTACTCGGTAGCTTACGTATGTACGTTTGAACAAGTTAAACCGTTTTCCCACCAGCATACATGAATAAAACCGTCGTCACGTTCATGATGGAAAAAGTTCAACCTTACACCATCACCTTGACTTGAGGGATGATGTAGTGAAAAGTTTTTTTTTGCACCGTACCGAGAAGGTTAACTAAGGGCGTACTTTGAACTTCGTCGGTTGAGTTGAGAGCGAGTTGGAAATTGAGTTCTATTGCGATTAAGTCATTTCTGTTGGTTATGTGGTAAGACGTCTTTTAAATACGATGTCTTGTAAAGTGAAACTTGAAATTAAAATTTTGTATAGTGTTTTTAGTTTACTTCCCTGAATTTTGAATTTCATTCCTTGGTCTATTTTGAGATTGTTATTTTTTTCATTAACTTTATAATCAGTTCCAAAACAAAATTCATCTTCGAGTTGGAGTTTTGGGCATTTATATAAAGAAATTGAATATATTTGGAAATAGATTAACTGTGTTCGATTTCGTAGAGAAGTAGTAATCTATACAGTTTTTCACCTCATCTTGGCTAGATTTTATTTAATTTTTATGCTGTTTGTTTCCTCACAACAGCATATCTCACAAAAGTTGGAAAACAAATATAATTATAAGTCCATTTCCGAGGTTTTTCCCTGTTTTCCTCTCGTCGAAAGCCATTAAGTAATAAAGGGCTTCCCCTTCCTGTTAAGTGTAAAAGTACCGTGGGAATGCGCATTTAAATATGAAACGCATTGTTCTCGTTAAAATGTCCCCATTATACTGTACGTCGAGTGAGAGTCGGTTGAGTCATAAAACTTTATGATTTAAATTGAAAAAAAAAGAAATGTGAACGATCTTACTAAAAAAGATGATTATGATGACGGGCGTCGAGTACCCAGGTTCGGAATGTTATCTGCTGTTGATAATGTACCGGAGTTTATTTACTCGAGATTGTTTGGTGACTCAGAATGGTGTTATAAATATTTTGCCTGACGAATGGTGAACTATTTTGATGGCAAAATAAAAAAAATGGTTCAATATTTGCAAATTATGTTTAGATTACGATACATTCTTCTGTACTAAAAGTGTAAGAACAAGTGTTAAGCGCTAATTTCATTGCGTATTGCACTAAAACTTTGAGTAAGGCTTGTATCACTTAGGCCGGTCCCAACGCACGGTTGCCGAAATCACACACCCATAGAAGAGGTTGCAAAAATCCAATGCCTTTTTAGCAAATCTCTGTGCCGATAATGCTCTGAAATGTGCACTGTGCCGAAGACGGTATGTTTGAAAAACCGTAACTGGCATAAGGACTCGGCTCCCAACCAAAATGATGACCACTACATTCAAGCGAAACAAGAAAAACATTTTATGGGATTTCCTTCCTATTGGATAATTCATCCCAGAAACAAGAAAATAAAAATTAAAACCACAGCGCTGTAGAGGGAATCGAACTCACATTACCAATTATATCGTCTTGCCAGTCCGACATTCTAACCAGTGTACTATTCGAGCTTCATGCAGGACGAGGTATATTTGTCATAAGCTTTCTGTTACCGATCAATCACAAAAAACGTACAACGGCGACTTCCCGGCGTTTGGCCTCCTTTCAATGCATTCCTCTGTCTTAAAATGGAAACGGGAAAGGGAACGGGAGTGAAGGAACGGGAAACCCATTGAATGAGAACTGTGCTTTGCTTACTGCCTGCTATTACATACACACGCTACATATACACAGCTGCTGAAGCCGGGCAGCTTGGCCGGTGTTGTTTGCCGGTGAATTGAAATAATGTGTTTGTTGTTGCTTTTGCTACATACACACGCACAGCTTAGCCGTGTTTGCCGGTTGATTGAATTAGAAGTATGTTTTTGTTGTTGCTTTTGCTACATTCACACGCACAGTGCTCGGTTCGCTGGCTGCCTGGTGTTGGCCGGTATTTATTTCCATCCTTCTTCGGCTTGTGATGCGATGGGGAGGGACGCGAAAACGTTTTTATTTTGTTTCATTCAGACATACGCAATTCGGTTACGCTGGGAGGTTAATGCCGGTGGGCGCAAATCGAATCAGTGCCGGTCGCGTTATCTTCTTGTACCAATGATGCTATGAAATTGACTACACGCCATTGGCACAGAGGCTGAATTTTGGGTGCAGACAGAACTATAATTTCACAGAATTTTGAGCAAATTTCCATTACAGATTTTGTGTCACAGACCACAAAATTTTTGAGATATTCACAGATACAGTGAGGCACAAAATAAAGTGTCCAAATTATTTTTTATCGTTTCCTTTATTTTTCTGGTTAAATAAAATTCAACGAAAACACATCGTTGTCATTTTTAAAATATTGTTTATTATGTACTTTTCAATTTTTGTTAATGTTGCGTTGGTAAAAAAGAAAGTTTTTCTGTTAGAAAAAAAAAAGTTAATATTCCAAAAAAATAATGGGCAAAATAAAGTGTCCAATTCAAAAATCAATATAATTTCGATAAGTTTCCATCGCGAGGCCCCTCGAATTTGTTTGTTTTGTGTATTTTGACGTTTCATAAACAACTGGCAACTGGCAACACTTGCACAACCTTGTTAAAAGTACACACAAAAAAAAAGCATAGTAAAATTACTAAATCCGTGGTTTAAACGAACAACAGGCGACCATATTTTTGAGTCAAATATGTTTTGTTGTTTATAATACCTTACGCATAGCTATTTTACCATGTGCTCAATTTGGCTGCGCATAGTAAATTCGACTACGTTTTAGTAAAATTGTCAATGAAATGATGCATTGTTTTACTTCGTCCCTAGTAAAATTAATATGTTTCACGATGAAACTAGTATGTGTTATGTTAAAGATTAGGAGGAGCGAGGAGCTTGATTTAAATAGTAAAATTACTATGTATGTTTATTTGTTTATTTGCATTCATGCATTATGACATTATTTGAAACATGAAAATTCACACTTCCGACACACGTCGGTCAATGTTAGTGTGTTTCCCCGATGCTCTGGAATGATTTTCAAAGTTATGTTACTATAAAGCAGCTCAAAATTAGTTTTTTTTACAAACGGGTTTGACGATTAATGATCCTGAATTAGTGTAAACAACAAGAATGTTAACCATAGTAAAATTATCATACGCACTTATGTTTTTGAGTCAAATATGTTTTGTTCTCAAAAGTACGATGTGCGTAGTATTTTGTTGATATGAATTGGTGCCACAATGTCAAAATTACTATGCGGACGGTAGTTGTGATAGAAATTATGATGAAATTATCATGATCATAGTATTTTCGACAACAAACATTGAGAGTTATCGAAAATTACCAGGTACATAGTAATTTCAATATTGTTTCATGCACACTTTCACAAAATCGATGTTAAACTTTTCGTGGTTGAAAATACTATAGCGCTGAAATGGTAAAATTATCATGACAGCGTCTTTGGGATGACCACTCAATTTTTTTCCGTGTATGCCGAAGCACTTGCAGAGGGTGTTGTAGGCTGAAGTAGAGATTGTTAAATCGTTCTTATTTGCCTTCAGTTTGATTTATTTGAAGCTGTACTGATCTGGACACTTTATTTTGCCCCTGTTTTTTTCTAATATTAACTTTTTTTTCTATCAGACACAAATTTGTTTTAAACCAGTGAAACATTAACAAAACTTGAAAAGAACATAATAAATAATAATTTAAAAATTATTACGATGTGTTTTCGTTGAATTTTAACCAGAAAAATAAAAGAAATAAAAAAAAATAATTTGAACACTTTATTTTGCCCCTCACTGTATCACAGATGTTTTCAATTATGTAGGTATTTCAAAAAATATATTTTTGTGTCAACATAAACTGTAGATTGTTTTAGAAAATCATGAAAAGATTGTTAATTTTTATTGATTTTTGTCAAGTGAAATGTTAAAAGATCCAATTTGTCTTGACTTTTCAAGAAATTTTATGCTGTTTCCATCACAGAATAAAGTTCACATGACGCCTTAGATTTTTGGTGTCACCCTGAACTGCGATTATGCTATGCTTTTAAAGTGGGAGATCAAATACATACACGCTAATGCATTCCACGGCAATTTACTCGTAAAAAAATTCACTCTCAGTGTGTACTCTATATTCTATAACCTCTCCTCTCAGTGACTCAGGGCCTGATCTCTCCTCTCTAGCGACTCAAGGTCCGACGTCTACTTGTGATGATTAGAGCTTAGGAGAAAATTATTGATCACCCAGACCTCTTGACGCCAACTAGTTCATTAATTGCACGCAAAAAAGGAAGTAGGCTGAAAATACTGTGTTCAAAATGAAATTAATGTGTATTTTTGTACGTTCCATTAGAATTTTTACGAATTATTTAGTTAAGACACAAACCTAAAGTTGATGTTCAATCATATATCAGCCATTCAGTGACAAGTGAAGGGTGTCCACGATGAAATTGTCACACACAAAATTGAATCGCAAAATTTGAGTTTTCATCCGATTGCCATCAAATTTTCAGGGATCGAAAAATAACTATTAAAATTCATTTTACCATTTTACTCGTATTTTATTTACAGTCCATACGCAAATGGCAGCACCTTGACCCTAACCCCGGCCATAAGATTTTGCACAACCTGTGAATCAACGTTTTTTGCATGTAAACCCATACTTTCTTCAGTTCCTCGACTGGTTACACTTCCTTAGGTCGTTTAAGAAGGTGCTGCTTCATAATCGCCCAGTACTTCTCGATAGGGCGGTGCTCCGGAGTGTTGGGAGGGTTGCACATGTTCAGCACGCCTTTGGAGTAGTGGCATGAGGCCAAATCTGACCAGAAGATTGTTGGGACGTTGTGGGCCTTTAGGAGAGGGAGCAGCCGCTTCTGAAGGCACTCTGTCATGTACTCCCGTCCATTCATCGTGTCCTGGGTCACGAAAGGTGCACTCTGCTTTCTGCACGTGCAAACCAAAAAATTATTCGCAAATTTAGACATCTTCTGAGTGCGTACATGCTCCGGTACGCTGAACTTATCCTTGGCCGTGAAAAACAGGTTGCCGGGGATCTGTTTGAAGTCGGCCTTCACATATGTTTCGTCGTCTATGACGCAGCATTCAACTTTCGTCAGCATGTTGAGATACAACTTCCTGGCACGGGTTTTGGCGGACTTGTTCTGCTTTTCGTCACGATTAGGGGCCTTTTGTACCTTGAACGTTCGAAGCACAGCCTTAGTTTCGGCCTTTTGGACAAAATTTCGTCTTAGATGCAGCTTCTTAGCCACATCCCGAACGGAGGCGTTCGAGTTTCGGGTGAAGGCCTCAACTACGTGGTTGTGATTTTTGGTGTTGTACGGAATAATTTTTCCTTCACTTCTGGGCTTCCGATCGGTGGTCAATCGTTCCTCGAACCGCTTAATCACTCGCGACACAGGGGAATTTGCGACTCCCAACGTATTAGCAATCGAACGATGCGAGAGATCCTTGTTCTCGTGATGAATGCGCAAGATTTTATCACGCACGAGCTGTTTTTCGACTAAATTTCCGCGAGTTTTGATCATACACACAAAAAAAAAGCAAGTAAAACTACTAAATCCGTGGTTTAAATGAACAACAGGCAACCATATTTTTGAGTCAAATAGGTTTTGTTGTTTATAATACCTTACGCATAGCTATTTTACCATGTGCTCAATTTGGCTGCGCATAGTAAATTTGACTGCGTTTTAGTAAAATTGTCAATGAAATGATGCATTGTTTTACTTCATGCTTTGTGAAATTGATATGTTTCATGATGAAACTAGTATGTGTTATGATAAAGATTAGTATGCACGAGGAGCTTGATTAAAATAGTAAAATTACTATGCATGTTTGTTTGTTTATTTGCATGCATACATTATGACATTACTTAAGACATGAAAATCCACACTTCCGACACAAGTCGGTCAATGTTAGTGTGTTCTCCCGATGCTCTGGAAATATTTTCAAAGTTATGAAACTTGAAAGCAGCTCAAAATTTGATTGTTTACTAACGGGTTTGATGATTAATAACCCTGAATTAGTATAAACAACAAGAATGTTAACCATAGTAAAATTATCATACGCACTTATGTTTTTGAGTCAAATATGTTTTGTTCTCAAAAGTACCATGCGCGTAGTATTTTGTTGATATGAATTGGTGCCACAATGTCTAAATTACTATGCGGACGCTAGTTGTAATAGAAATTATGATGTAACTATCATGACCATAGTATTTTCGACAACAAACATTGACAGTTATCGAAAATTACCAGGTACATAGTAATTTCAATAATGTTTCATGTGCACTTTTACAAAATTAATGTTATAATTTGCGTGGTTGAAAATACTATGACGCAGAAATGGTAAAATTATCATGACAACGTCTTTGGAATAGCAACGCAATTTTTTTCCGTGTAGGACTTTAAAACCAGAGGACTGAACCAGCTGTCAAATCGCATACAAACGCACCGTACCAAATTTTTGGTACCAGAACGTCAGTGTGGTTCCCGAAATTCAACACTTCACCCCATAACAGACTCGAAATAGGGTAACATTTTGGTTGCCAAACACATCTGTTGTTGTCATACTGCAGATTTAGAATCAATTTTAACAAGGATTATGCTGTAAACTCTGCATTTTGTGCCCAACCATAATTTATTAATTTTACCAAAGATCCCTTTGATTGACATTCCCGAGCCGCAGATACTATTTTAAGGATTATTAAAAAATTGCCTCTGGTTGAAATTTTTGCAATGAGGACGCCATGTTGCCTCTATACGTGTTTCACTCGTTTGATTTTTCTTCTTCCTGCGGGTTTCTTGACTGAAAACTTGGTACGGGAATTTTTGTTTTCTTCAGCCCCTTGTTTAAAACTTGCAGGATGTAAACAATGCACTATGAACTAAGTCCACCCAAATTTTCATTAAATTCTACCCATCGGTTAAAAAGTTAGAGCAAATTCATAGTGTGGCAATTTCATCGTAAACCCCCTCCATACTTCTGCCCTTCACTGAAAATCGAAAATACCCAAACTTGATAACTGTCACCCGCCAAACCTAAGTTCAAGATTGACAACTTAAGTTTGTGAAAAAATCACAGCTTGCCAATACGCCAAACTTGTCCTTCAGGCGGAGAACTGTTTTTTGGGGGGTTTTTGTTGTAAGCGCATCTGATTCTGTTACCTCCATCGTGGCAGATTTAGGTTTGGGGGGTAAGTTCAAAGCGAAGAACTGTTTTTTTTTTTGGGGGATAACTTTTATTCCCGCTTCATTCGCAGAAAGTCTCGCATATACGATGATGTAGCTACCTCTCTCAACAACTCTCCGGTGGTCGAGCGGTTATATGTATGGTATGAGTGTAATTCCCGTACCTGCAGTAATTTTTTTATTTTGATTTCTGATGAGTTCTACTTTAAGAGCTTAACTTTGGGTTATGCCTCCAATAGCCAAACCTGTAGGGAGAGAGTTTCATTCGGCTTGGCGGGGAAAGTTCTCAAGTTTGGGTATTTCCGAGATTCAGTGTACAAGATATTTCAGCCGCCTGTTATGATACCTCCTCTCAAAAGGAGGCAGCACTGAACGTAGGGTCTCTAACTTTTCACTGTGTGACAGTTATTTGTAGCTGTCACCTTTACGGGTCTCTCTGGCTTCTTGAACGTTCTCGCCAAAATCATCCGCATACGATTGTTTTTTGATAATCGCACAGTTTCTTTTTCGGATTTGACTACGCTTTTTTTAAGAGCTACAGATGTCTAACCTCTGTTGTCGTCAAATACGCTTGATTCTCCGTATTCAATCGTTCCAATAAATGCAACTAGCAAAAGCTGCTCAGGCAAGCATGTCAAGTTCAGTCTCTCGGTGATTGCCTTGTTTGGAAATAGTCCCCCAGGCTTTTCTTTATGAAGATTCGGTACAGGGTTGGCCTGAGCCCTTACGAGGCATAATTCGGAGAGGCATTCGACGCTCGAAACCACTATCCCAGCAAACATGGAATCGCATTATAAATGATAGCTCAACGCCAACTACGAATCGCAATTCCTACAAAATATGCAAACGATCGTGAAAATGGTTACTTGAAGTCGGATCAAATCGGATATGATAAAATTCCGCCATGTCGGCAGATGCAATCAGATTGATAAAAACCAGATGGTAAATTTGAAAAAAATGACCAATGAGAAAAGCTTCAAATATTGTCCTTGGCAACGGTTTGCAAGCGTTGAGAGCAAAAACTTGCGCTCTCTTGCATTCTTTCAGTATGTCCGAATAAGGTTTCGAATATCGTTCCATTTATATAATTCTTATCTCTTAGGTCAGAAGTTAAAAATTTCTTTGTATATTACCTCCATTCTGGTATGTAAATGCTGTTTTTTTGTGAGATTCATATGATCATTTTATAGTCAAACTTATAACAAATTTGTTGAGAAATTTACCCACAAAAATATTTGCTGCGAATGTTGTGGATAGTCCATATTTATCCTTATTAATTAAAAAAATATAAGGTTTTACGTCTCCACGTGCAGGAGAAAGAAAAACATGATACGGTTCAATCGACCAATTTTTGCGGAACTGTGACAAGTCTGTGTTAAGCTGCCAAAATTAAAGACATCATCTGCGGAATCACTGAAGTACCTACGCTTTTAGCCAGCTAAGGCTGTCTAAAACTGTATCATCCACAAATGTTTTCTAAAACTGTTTGAAAATCTAAAAAATGCTAAACCCCGATGCTGCAATTTAAACCCCAAACTATCGCCTCCCGTTGTCAAAAGCTAATGTTTCGTTTTTTATCCTCGACTTCAAAGCCCATATAACTATCAACATCAATCCGATTCAATTACTCTTTCCGCGCAGTTTTTTTTCTTGTTTTGTTTAGTTTTTAGTGAAAAGCGAAAGCCTGCCTGCCTCATCGGTTCGGTATTGATTTTCTCAACTTTTCGTTTCGTTTTTCGCTTTTTTCGGTTCGAACTTGGTTTGTTTGCTTGAACTTCCACTCATCGCGTGTTGCTTTTCCTGGCGTGGTGTGCCTACCCTTTGCTCGTATTATCTACTACCTATTCGTTTTTTGTTTGGGTTTTTTGAAAAGGCAAGCAGCCAGTTAGCCTGTAGGTATAGTCACTAGTACATATTGGCCACACAATTTGGACCCTTTTTCCGGAACCTTTTTCTTTCTGTTTTCGGTTATTCGGTGTATCTTCACCTCGATCCGGCTCCACCTTGACTGACCATCGCCGGTGAAATTTTCCCGCCGCCTTTTTCCCCCCGACCTCCAAAGGTGCTAAAACGGTTTCAGCAGTTTTTTTCTCCGTTCATTCGATTTTGGAACAACAACAATAAGGAGGAGAAGCAGTTCCGCAAAGTTTTACGCGCGGCCACTAATGAAATCGTTGAACTTCGGCCGGCCAGCCGGTTAGTAGTGAATGGTTCAGCTCGTACGCCCGAAAAAAACAAGCGCTTTCCACCAGATAACGACTGGAAATTAGTTCCCCAGAAAAATTGCGTCAAGTTGACGACCAGCAACGCAACAACGGCTTGGAGCGGTAATTTTGGGAAAAATTAATTCTTAAGAAGAATTCTATCTTTAGCGGGTGTTTTTGGCTACGGTGTTTTTTTCTTTCTTTTTGTCTTCTGTTTAATTTGGTTCGTTTTATTTGTATCAAACGAAGTCAGAACGAAACAAAAACCTTTGAACTACACTAGCCGAGACATTAATGGCAATGGACCTATTAGTTATCTCATGGTCATGAAACCAAACAAAACCTCGACATCAACCAAAATCTGCATTTTTTCCCACGACTTTGGTAATAACTACTGTCTTTGAAGGGGTTGGGGGTCATCAGTATCTTCTTTTTGTCGGAACCATGCCAACACCCGTCTTCGTTTGACTTAAGAATTATTATTTTCGATTGCTTGAATTTTAAGTTGGGCTTCAAATGGTGATAGTCTTCTTCACTCATCAGAAAAACGTTGAATCTGAGGTCCATAAAAAAGTTAATACGCCTTCAGTCCGTACGCTTTACGCAACGAAAAAGTTTTTCAACGGAAGAGTAGTTCCGAAATGGAAAAGAAATCATTACCGGTTGTCGCTGTTGTAATAATATTAATATCAGAGCAGGAATCGATGATGGTCAGAAGCAATTTACCCCTTCTCTATCGGCAGAATGAATATGCTACATAAATAAATATATATAAAATCCACACGTCTAGCTCTGGGTATCCTAAAAGCCCAGATTTATTATGGCTAAACCGTAACAAAACATCGGTTCAATCGGATATAAATTAGTTCCGCGAATCGCGCTACCGCTGACGATTAATTGGTCGTCCGGACGTACGTTTTGTAGCTAAACATACTACAGCCAAGCCAAGCCACAAGCTACATACATGCTCGTTTGTTGTAATGTTATGTTTGTGAAGCTCAGCGATTTAAACCCTTTGGAAGCAATGTGCAGAGAGCAATAATTTGTAGGTATATGGATTGCTGAAGCCACACCAGAGCTCCTGCTGCCGATAATCCATTGCGCTGAATGTATCGATCCGTTTCAGAATGACAACTGAATTGTTACCGATATTGCAATTTGGATTAAATAATCACTCTGATTTGAACTCTCTTCAAAATGTAAAAAATATCTTTTGCCTTTTTCCAAATATACCCCTAGAGAGGGATACTCTAATGCGTCTAATCTGAGCATTTGTAAAAGGAACCGTGAACAAATTTTTAACGGTCGCCATGGCAGAAACAAAGTTGCCGTGGTTTGTTACATATTTAGCAAAGTGACCTTTGAAAATATTGAGATACTTACATGGCGACCGTTAAAACTTGTCGCTAACCGTGGCCTACAGAATACCGTTCGATTCTTCTAAGCCAGCGGCCGTGAGATCGAACCTTGGTCCTTGCATAGGTAGCATTTGCATCATGCCAGCCATCATATCCTTGAAAGATGTATGCCTTAGTGTTTAGTAAATTAAATCTTAACAACGAAATATCACTTAGATCCTATATGTGTGTGATTTGGAAGGCTGATGCTCAGAATGTTTAGAAATAGTTCCGGCTCCGGTAAATAAGACGAAGAGGCTGGAAAACCATTAACTGTTAAGGCTGCTGCTTCTGATAGTTCGTTCCTCAGGTAAATAAGACGGAGAGATTCGAAAGCGCAGATTGTTAAGGCTATTTATTTTGTTTATTTTGATTCGTCCTTCCAATGGAAAAAGACGGAATTGGCTTTAGAAGCGCAGATATTTAAGGCTGCTGCTGCTGCTGATTATTTGTTTTGATTTGGCTTTCCGGTGAAAAAGAGCGATTGGCTTAGGAAGCGCAGATTTTTAAGGCTGCTGCTGCTGCTGATTGTTTGTTTTGATTTTGCCTTCTGGTGGAAAAAAGATGGAAATGGCTTAGAAAGCCCGATTTTTAGGACTGTTGCTGCTGATTGTTTGCTTTGATTTGTCTTTTCGGTGGAAAAGACGGGATTGGCTTAGGAAGCGCAGATTTTTAAGGCTGCTGCTGCTGTTTATTTGTTTTGATTATGCCTTCCAGTGGGAAAAAACGGAATTTACTTAGAAAGCGCAGATTTTTAAGGCTGCTGCTGCTGCTGTTGATTGTTTGTGTTAATTTTGCCTTCCGGTGGAAAAAAACACAATAGGCTTAGAAAGCCTAACATTTTAGGACTGTTGCTGCTGATTGTTTATATTGATTTGTCCTTCTGGTTGAAAAAGACGGGATGGCTTAAGAAGCGCAGAAATTTTAGGCTGCTGTTGCTGATTGTTTATTTTGATTTGTCCTTCCAGTGGAAAAGACGGAATTGGCTTAGGAAGCGCAAATTTTTAAGGCTACTGCTTTTGATTGTTTGTTTTGATATGCCTTTCCGGTGGAAAAAGACGGGATGGCTTAAGAAGCGCAGAAATTTTAGGCGGCTGTTGCTGATTGTTTATTTTGATTTGTCCTTCCGGTGGAAAAGACGGGATTGGCTAAGGAAGCGCAGATTATTATGGTTGCTACTGCTGATTATTTATTTTGATTTGGAGCAAATATTTTAAGCTGCTGCTGCTGTTGATTGTTTGTTTTGATTTGGCGGTCCGGTAGAAATAACGGATTGGCTTAGGAAGCGCAGACTTTTAAGATTGTTTGTACAGATTTTTTTTTTTTGGCTTTCCGGTGATAAAGGCGGATTGGCTTAGGAAGTGCAGATTTTTAAGAGTGTTCCTGCTGATTGTTTGTTTTAGTTTGGCCTACCAGTGGAAACAACGGAATTGGTTTAGGATGCGCAGATTTTCTAGCAGATTTGGCTTATTGTTTGTTTTTATTTGTCTTTCCGGTGAAAAAAGATGGATCAGCTTAGGAAGCACAGATTTGAAAGGCCGCTGATTGTTTGTTTTGATTTGGCCTTCCGGTAGAAGAAAGGCGAAATGGGCTTAGAATGCCCCAATGTTTAGGACTGTTGCTGCTGATTTTTTCTTTTGATTTGACCTTCCGGTGGAAAGAGATGGAATGGGCTTAAAAGCGCAGATTTTTAAGGCAGATTTTGCTGATTGTTTGCTTTGATTTGTCCTTCCGGTGGAAAAGACGAAATTGGCTTAGTAAGCGCAGATTGTTAAGCATCTGCTGATTGTTTATTTTGATTTGGCCTAACGGTGGAAAAAGATGGAGTGGCTCAAGAAGCGCAGATATTTAAGGCTGCTGCTACTGCTGATTGTTTGTTTTGATTTGGCCTACCGGTGGAAAAGACGGAATTGACTTAAGAAGCACGGATTTTGAAGGCTGCTGTTGCTGACAGTTTATTTTGATTTGGCCTTCCGTTCAAAAAAGACAGAATGGCTTAAGAAGCGCAGATTGTTAAGCAATCTGCTGATTGTTTGTTTTGATTTGGCCTACCGGTGGAAACGACGGAATTGACTTAGGAAGCACGGGTTTTGAAGGCTGCTGCTGCTGACAGTTTGTTTTGATTTGGCCTTCCGTTGAAAAAGACGGAATGGCTTAAGAAGCGCAGATATTTAAGGCTGTCGCAGCTGATTGTTTATTTTGATTTGGCCTTCCGGTGGAAAATAACGGAATTGGCTTAGGAGGCGCAGATTTTTAAGGCTGCTTTTTCTGAGTGTTTGTTTTGGTTTGGCCTTCTGGTGGAGAAGACGGAATTGGCTCTGGAAGCGTAGATTTTTAAGAGTGTTATGCTGAATGTTTGTTATGGTTGAACCTTTCGGTGGAAAATAACGGAATTGGCTTAGGAGGCGCAGATTTTTAAGACAGCTTTTGCGGATTGCTCGTTTTGATTTTTTCTTCCGGTGGAAAAGACGGCATTGACTTAGGAAGCGCAGATTTTTAAAGCTGGTGCTTCTGATTGTTTGTTTTGATTTTTGCCAACCGTTGGAAAACGATGGAATTGGCCTAGGAAGCGCCGATTTTCATAGCAGATTCTGCTGTTTGTTTGTTTTGATTTGTCTTTTTTCCGGTGGAAAAAGATGGAATGGGCTTGTGAAGCGCAAATTATTAAGGCTGCTGTTGCTGATTGTTTATTTTGATTTGGCCTTCCGATAAAAAAATACGGATTGGATTAAGAAGCCCAGATATTAATGGCTGCTACTGCTGCTGATTGTTTGTATTGATATGGCCTTCCGCTGGAAAACGACGAAATTTGCTCAGGTAGCGCAGATTTTCAAGGCAGCTTTTGCTGGTTGTTTGTTTTGATTTGGCCTTCCGGTTGAAAAAGACGGAATGGGCTCTGGAAGCGTAGATTTTTAAGAGTGTTCCTGCTGATTGTTTATTTTGATTTGGACTTCCGGTGGAAAAGACGGAATTGGCTTAGGAAACGCAGATTTTTAAGGCTGCTGCTTCTGACTGTTTGTTTTGATTTGTCCTTCCGGTTCCGATAGAAAAAGACGGAATTGGCTTAGGAAGCGCAGATTTTTAAAGTTGCTACTGCAGATTGCTTATTTAGATTTTGCCATCCAGTGAGAAAAGACGGAATGGCTGAGGAAGCGCAGATAAGTAAGGCTGCTGCTGCTGTTGATTGTTTATTTTGATGTTGCCTTCCGGTGGAAATAACGGATTGGCTTGGGAAGCGCAGATTTTTAAGACTGTTGCTACTGATTTTTTTTTTCATTTTGCCTTCCAGTGAGAAAAGACGGAATGGCTGAGGAAGCGCAGATATTTAAGGCTGCTGCTGCTGTTGATTGTTTATTTTGATGTTGCCTTCCGGTGGAAATAACGGATTGGCTTAGGAAGCACAGATTTGTAAAGCTTCTGCAGCTGTTTTTTGTTTTGATTTTGCCTTCTGTTGGAAAAAGACGGATTTGCTAAGGAACCGCAGATTGTTTAGGCAGCTGCTGCTGATTGTTTTTTTTTTATTTGGCTTGCCGGTGAAAAAAAAACAGATTGGCTTAGGAAGCGCAGTAATGACATTTTTAGGACTGCTTATTGTTTGCTTCGATTTGTCATTCCGGTGGAAAAAAAGAAATTGGCTTAGGAAGCGCAGATTTTTTAGGCTGCTGCTGCTGGTGATTATTTATTTTGATTTAGCCTTCAGATGGAAAAGGACGGATTGGTTTTGTAAGCGTAGATTTTTAAAGCAGCTTTTGCTGATTATTGGTTTCGGTTCGGCCTTTCGGTGGAAAACAAAAAGGAATTGGCTTAGGAAGCGCAGATTTTTAAGGCAACTTCTGCTGATTGTTGGTTTTGGTTCGGCCTTCCGGTGGAAAAAGACGGAATTGGCTCAGGAAGCGCAGATTTTTAAGCCTGGTGCTGATTTTTTGTTTTGATTTGGTCTTCCGGTGGAAAAAAAAGACGGATTGGCTAAGGTAGCGCAAATATTTAAAGCTGCTGTTGTTCGTTTGTTTTAATTTGGCCTCCCGGTGGAAAAACACGGATTGGCTAAGGAAGCGCAGATATTTAAGGCTGCTGCTTCTCATTGTTCGTTTTGATTTAGCCTCCCTTTGGAAAAAGACGTATTGGCTTAGAAAGCGCAGATTTTTGAGGATGATGCTGCTGAATGTTCGATCCTCCGGTAAATAATACAGAGAGGTTGGAATAGCGCAGATTGTTAAGGCTGCTGCTCTTATTGTTTGTTCATCCGGTAAATAAGACGGGAGATTCGAAAGCGCAGATTGTTAAGACAGCTTCTATGATTGTTTGTTTGGTGAAAAAAGACAGATTGGCTTATGAAGCGCAGATTTTTAAGGCTGCTGCGGGCAGGATTTTTGCAGTTTCACGCTTCAACAAACATTCTGCAAAATCTCAATGATGGGGGTTTTGTAGTTTCTGATATTACAGATATTACAGTTTGAATGGCAAAAGTTCCAAAAGCCAGACCACAAGAACTTTAGATAGAATTATTTAAAAAAAAAAAAGAAGCCTTACAAGAAATTTTTTGTTTGATTCATACACGGCGAAGCTTCAGGCGTGAAAACCCACCGAGCGAAGAAAAATGTGGTGACAACAAACGAGTCGAGCAAAAGTGTCGTATCGTACCCTCAGTAGAACTACATATTTACTTACATATGTACAACCTACTGGCTGACTTCTTTTTATTTACGATGACATAAGAATTCGCTTCGGGTTTGTGCAAATCGATTCTCTGGTGTGGCGTAAAATAATGTCGTAAAGTGGAAGTTTGTCGATCGATGGGAAGTCGGATCAAAATGTAGAAAAAGATATTCCAATCACAGAAAAATTTCTCTCCTTCGAGCAATTTTGTAAGGCATTCGAAAACCTTTCGAAGTAAATTTCGAAAGCATATTCAAATGACCAAGTCACGAAACCAAAATTTTGTCAAAGGCCGACTCAGTAAATTATGAACCGTTTTTTTTTGGCTGGACAAAGAAACAGAAGATTCATTGTCGTAAAGCAGTCGCCCCTACACTTTTGAGTTCAACTCAAAGTTTCCGTACATACAGTTGATGACTCATGGCATGGCAGTACATGTATGACTTTATGCTCGCAACTTCCCATTTAATGACCGGTGGTATGCCCGTATGCTTGCCGGGGTTTGATTTTTGGTCACCATGCCAAACATGGATCGTCGTCCAAATCGGCGTAAAATAACGGGCAATTTGCGACGACACGCCTGGTACGGGTGGTATTTTTTTTTACTTTAGCCTTTGTTTCGCCGTACTGAGATTGAGATTTTGAAGTTTGATTTATAGAAAGAGTGCACGAATGGCGTATTTTTTTGTTTTTTTTTCAACTTAGTGTAACTTGTTGTAACGATTAATAATCTTGTGACGAGAATGACAAAGTTGCTGACCAAAGCTTTGAGAAATTAAAATGAATGAAATCCTGTGTGCGTTGCCAGAGAGCCTTAACGGCACGACTTAAATCGAGATAGCTTGTAAAAATGTGAAATAAAGTTCTGACGATCGCCATATAACATAAAAATCTCGAATAATATATGTGAATCTGACTGTGTCTGGTAGAAGAGGTGATATTTTGATTTTGACGGAAAATGTACAAATATCAATTTCCACCAATATTTTTATGATTTCATTTAGCACATCTCAATGTTGGCCAACAATCCGCGCGTTCAATCTTAATTTCGTTTCTCTCGCAACAAGAAGCTTTGTCTATTCGCTGTTGTATCCAAGTATCAATCAGCACGTTCTTCGGCGTTAATTACACATATATTTAACCCTTTTGGCCTGAACTCCGTGGATTGGACCAGGCTGTCGAATTGTATCCATAATGGTTTGAAATAGGGCCACCAGTTTGTTGCATACATTCGTACACACTGGCGGCTAATGTATTCTACTACATGATCGCTGCTACTACTAGTTAATATACACAATCAGGCACGCATCGACTGGGGTTCCTCTAACTAATAAACCCTGCAGCTGCGTTTTCGGTTTTTGTGATGTTAATATAAACAACGTCCTCCGGAAGGCGTTCGCCAAATCCGTAGAAACACATCGCGCACACACCTTCTATCTACACGTATCGTTAAAATAAATTCGTGATGATTTTCACAAACAACCGCTACAACATCTACCGGTTCGATATATGTCTGTACTTGGTGTTATTCCTGGTTCGGGCAGGAATTTGCAACTATTTGTACGCCGTCTGACAGATGGATACAGGCCGCTTGGATGCCACTGTTTAGCTGGTCTAATTTTAAAGGGATTGGTACCTATTCAAATATCCAGCATTCCCCCTTAATTTCTGATGAGTTTGGAACTGATATACCAAAAGTCATCACTCGGAGAGAACGCTAGAAGATTGAGTTTCACTACCTTTAACAAAAGTTGCATTCACCTATCCCGTTTTTAAAACGAATGTGATTAATTTTTGATTTCATCTTACTAAGATCTTGATCATGATATTTCTACCCTCATGGCGATCGTCAGAAGTTGATTTATAGTACAATTTCAATACAAAAAACTTGACAAGTCTAAATATTTTGCCAAACCTTGAAACAGACTTCTTTTCTTGATTTTTTTAAGTTTTTTTTTATCAATACATACATAATGTGTAAGTGCTCGGTGTATGCTAAAAAAAGGTGTGAAGGAAGCCCTCCTCCCTTTCTTCTTCATATCGTCCCTACTTGAAGGGGGTAGGCGTTTCTAATAATCATACCCATTTTTAGTACCAAAAACCTTCCATTTCTTAGATAAGTTCTCGAGTTGTGCAAAAAATTCTAGCCTCCCACCTCCCTACCTATCTTCCCAAGGAAGAATTGATGGAGTCTTAAATAATCATAGAAATATTCCTCGTATTCCATTTGCCAGAATAGTTTTCCAGTTATGTAAAAAAAATACTGGAGCCCCCCTTCCTGTTCCTATATCCCCACTGGAAGGGTAATGGGATATAAAAAATTCAGGGAAACATTTATCGTACCCTTATATGATCCCATGTAAAATTTGTTCCGTTCGCTCGATTTGTTCTTCAGTTGTACAAAAAGTTATATGGAAGCCCCCTACCCCTCTTCTATTTCACCAGTAGAAGGAAGGAGGGGTTCCAAATAATCATAAAAACATTTATCATACCCAAATATCCTCGCTTGCTAAATTTGGTTCGATTTGCTCGATTAGTTCTGTAAAGAAGCCTCCCTCCCTTCTTTCTGTCTTCCCATCGGAAGGAGGAATGGGTGTCAAATATTCATCGAAACATTTCTTGTACCCTAATACCGTCCCATACCAAATTTGGTTCCATTTGCTTGATTAGTTTTTGAGTCATGTGAAAAATTGTAAGAGAGGCCTACTCTCCCCCTTCCTATCTCCTTACTGAAGATCTGAAAGGGATCTGGAGAGGGATCTGAAATGTTCGTAGAAATGTTTCTAGTACCCAAATACTCATGAGTCTCAAACACTCAAAGAAATATTCCTCGTATCCCATTTGCTTAAATAGTTTCCAGTTATGTATAATAAACACTGGTTCCCCCTTCCCTCTTTCTATCTTCCCACTAGAAGGGTAAAGGGATACCAAAGATTCATAGAAACATTCACCATACCCTAATACCATCCCATACGGAATTTGGTTCCATTTGATTGATTATTTTTTGAGTTATTTAAAAAATTAAAAGAGAAGCTTCCACTCCCCCTTTCTATAGCCCTACTAGAAAAGGAATCTCAAACAATCGTAGGAATGTTTCTAGTACCCAAATACCCTCCCACGCCAAATTTTGTACCATTTGCTTGATCAGTTCTTGAGTTATACAAACATTTAGCTTTTGTTTGGTAGGCACCCATCCTCCTTCCTGTGAGAGGAAGTGGTCTCAAACCATAATAGGAACCTTCTCCGGCCTTGAATATCCCCACCTGCCAAGTTTCACGTAAACCTGTAGTTTCCGAGTCTGTACCCACTTTCTAATTACTTTTAATCATAAATGCAAGATCAATCGATATTCCTTTAGAATCCACTGTTTCGAACTTTAAGTCAACACAATTTTCATTTTTTGCTTCCACTCGTGATTTCGTTTTACATTTTTTATTGCGATACAACATTATTTTCACGATATTATCGTAAAGACAATTGAAATTTAATAAAAATCTCCTATCGGGAAAATATTACATGCCAAATTTGGTTCTTTTTACTTGCTTAGTTCTTGAATTATGACGAAGAAAAAACAATGAAAATGACAAATTGGAAAATGATATGCTGAATTCAGGATACTTACTTCAGAAGAGGATTATTTCAAATTAAAGTACCTCTAAATCAAAAGCGTAAAACATCGGTTTAATCAGTAAGAAAAGCTTAGGCATATATCCGAATATCAAATCGAAGACTGAAAACGGTGTGGAAAATTTATAGAGAAACTCAGCATAGGGGATTAGTCTAATTTAACTACAACTACAGTAGTGTTCTTTAACATTGATTTTTTTTTTTTCAAAGTTTATTTTCGGAAAAGGGGTGAAGAATGTTTAAACTGAAGCTAATTTATTTAATGATTAAAAAATTTATTCTAGATAGCTCGTTTTTTATATCAATAATACCTATCCTTATACTGCCCTGCCCGGAATGAACAATCTGGAATTTTTATTATTAAAACATGAATCTATCTTAAGTTTGGCAGAATTTTTTCAGCACGTATCCAGGTCGGGAAAATCAGGGCTGTTTTATGTAAAAACCTGGCAAAATCCGTACATTTGACTTAAAATTGTCGATAAAAAATTCGGGCAATATCCGGGCAAATTTGTTCAAAACTCAAGAACAACTCAACAAAAACCAAGAAAACAATTGAATTTTTTATTTCTTCATCAAAACTTATCAGCAGATTTTAAATCATATTTTAGGCTTCCAAAAAACATTTCATGATTCCTTTTGTTAAACTTGCTTAAATATTTCATTTTGGATGCAAAAAAAAAATTACAACACAATTTGTGTTTTTTATTTGATTTGGTAAAATAAGTGAACAAACCGGGCAGTATTCAAAACTTAACATTTGATTCACTGGGAATTCCTAAAATATGTTTTTAATTGAATTGTTGAGAGAAAATGATAATTTATATATTGTAGTTTTTACATTCCAGATTCCTCGGATTTATTCGGACGAGTCCGAGTTCTCAAAGTAAAATGGATAAATAAAGCAAACTACGTTCTAGCCTGTATCCAGAATCTATATTTAAAATCAAGTTAATATTCTGCTGGATTTAATTACATAATTAAAAAAATTACAATTGATTTCAAAGTGGTCACTTTTTTTTGCTAACTTTAGAAAAAATGGTTTTTTGAAAGTTTGAAAAACGATTTGAAAGCTCGTGACGTGTTTCGTTTGAAAAAAATTGAGGTGTTTTCCCTTACTGCCTTTTCGATTTTTGAAAATAATCATTGGTTTCTGTTTTGTTTGGATTTTGCGTTGAAAAATTTCAAATGCCCAGATTTTGCCAGGTTGCCGGAAAAACTGGGAATTGAAAATCGCACCGGAAAAAAGGGAAAAAACGGAGAATTTAGACCCAAAACCGGGAAAAATTAACAAAAGGAAACCGAAACTCCATTTTTGTTCAAATATCAGATATTCAACCCAAATTCTAAATCATAATTTAAATTTCTAAGTCAGAACTCAACAGTTCAAAAAATGTGTAAGAAGAATATCATAAATTGTGATCTCTCTTAATAACCTCTTTATTGAAACCAACTCACTAACTCTACCGGAATCTAAAGATTGAAACTGCCTCGAGGAATGAGATTAGAAATTCAGAAAGTTTCTTAAAATTTGTTCAAATATCGGACATCGTTACAATCATCAGAAAAACTATCAATCATATCAAAACAAGCAAATTATAGTTAGATTTGGAATCTGTTGCATATTCGGAAATGTAAAAAGATGCTAGTATTCTACCTAGTTTACAATTACAAGAGTTAAACACAAGACAATCATTCTTACGCACCGCTCTGTGTTTTTTTGTAGGTAATAATAAATTTAACAGCGCTGAAAATTTGCTGAGTTAAAAAGGAAACCATATCCTATTAAACGCACTTTTTGGAAAAAAAAACCAAACCAGATCTATTTTTTTTCAAATTGTGCCTTCAAAATTAAGTTTTTTCTTTTACTGGTCATAATTTATTTTGAAGCTTCTATATAATACCTTTTTAAATTTTTGATAATTTCGAATGAACTGATTTCTAACCTGATCCGTGACGAAAATTTAAAAAAGGAATAAAAAATTCCAGTGATAATTTTTACGTTTTCCATGAGGGTGTGTTTATGTCGATAGAAGACACAATCCCCTTTATTCTGCGCCGCGCGTGAGGTGACGATAGTCGAGTCACCCTAGTCACCCGATTCCAGTAGTCGCTTTAGGTGAGAAACGTCTTTTAGAATTAACTTTTTGAGTTCTTATCCTAATCTAGTAGTCAGCTAGGCATGAACCGCTGTCACATCGGCTTCGGGAATAAGGTGACAAGACTCACGTGACTCCGGCTCGACTCGACTATCGTCACCTCACGCGCGGCGCAGAATAAGGGGGAATGTAAATTCTTTAAAAATGTTCACTCTCTTGTGTTGTGAGTGTGAGCCTACTTGGTTGAATGATTCAACTGAATCAAAGCAATCGAAAGATTCATTTTAATTCAACCACGGTAAATGAAAAGTTCATATACAAGTATTTCGATAGCAACTTACTACCTTCTTCAGTGAATCAATCGAAAACGTTCACTGAAGAAGGTAGTAAGTTGCTATCGAAATATTGGTATATGAACTTTTCATTTACCGTGGTTGAATTAAAAGGAATCTTTCGATTGCTTTGATTCAGTTTTAGACCGAATCTGACAAATATTTCGAATTCAAAACGGTATAATTTTTGAAACAAAGGAACCACTGTTCCTTGCTGATGTCCTGTTAATTTCTCGTTCCGTTGCTTCACAGATTTGAATACATTTTCACTGAAATTAAATCCACATGTTTCTGCATAAGAAAGCTAACCCTCTTCTGCATGAATTATGAATAAGTTTAGAAAAATGTATCGGTAGTAATAACTCGATTCACCTCTAAAGTTCGCAGTACACTTCAGGTAAAAATGGCAATGAAAAATCTTATTTTGTCAACAACTAAAAAAACAAACGACAAATATTTTCTCTTTGTGGCTGAATTTTTAAACGGTCTCAGCGTTTAAAGCTTCTTTAAACTGGTTTTATTTCGATTTCCAATCCCGATTCCAATGTGAGCCAATTTCCGCGGTGAAAATCGGGGGAATCGAAATTCAAACATGTTTAAGAGGTTTCGAAAACTGAGACCGGTTCAAAATCCTTCCCTATCGATTCCACCATGTTACAAAACCATATTATGCTCCTTTTTTTAAGGTATTGGTGAAATAAGATTTTTCAATTTTATTTTCACCTGAGGTGTACCTCTACATTAACTTATAAATTTATTCAAAAAAAAAAATTCTTTAAAAAGTGTTAGAAATAAGATAAATTTTATAAATTTTTGCAGAACTGAATCAGGCTTTAAACCTGTAAAAAAATGAGACCATATATGGGTTTTATGCAGAAGAGGATTCAAAAATGCTCTAAAATGTTTTGTTTAAAAAATTTATGACTTTTCAAACAAATTGTCTTTTTTAATTTTAAAACTTCTTCCAAAATTTGCATATGTTCGGACGAATACTAGGCCCAACTATTTGTTGCGTTGAATATTTGAAAAATTTAAAATTTTGGTAATGTTCGGCCGGAATATCCGGTACAGTTTTATTCTGAATCACTGATTGAAAAAACTGACCTCTGATTCTCATGGGTTCTGAAACAGTGTTCAAATTTTGGACAGGTAAATTCGAGTTTTAATCGATTTAAACTGCAAAATTACAATTTTACTACGCTATGAAATCAATCAATAAATGTTTCCTAATGTTTTATTGTTTAAGAGGGTTAGCTTTCTTACCAGAAACATGTGGATTTTATTTCAGGGAGAATGTTTTCAAATCTGTAAAGCAACGGAACGAGAAATTACTAGGGCATCAGCAAGGAACAGTGGTGCCTTTGTTTCGAAAATTTATTTTGAAAAATTTTACTTTGATTTTATTATCATAAAATTAAATACCATAATTTTGAATACCTTTTCCATAAGTTTGCATTTCTTAATTGGAATTTCTTGACTAAAAATACAGTATGTGAATATCAATTGAATCAAATGTATCATTATTATATGTTTATATCTCAAACATTGATATCCTGTTTAATAATCTCCAAAACTGTGAGTTCTAATCTGTGTAGCTTAAATATTGCCCATATTTTTTCAAATTTTCGCAACAAGAATTCTCAATTAAGATCGTGATTTCCAAGTTCTGAAATGAGAACTTTACAATTATTTAAGTTGCAAAAACAATGTTTGATTAATTGTTTATAAAAAAAACTACTTAAAAAGGAATTAAAAATTATTTAGATTTTTTTTTCAATTTATGGTCTTTTTCAAAATAGAAAAAAAATCTTTATTAAATTGTAGAAAAAATATTTTTCGTTTTATAACTCGGGTTACAAAACAGAAGACAAGTATGTCGGAGATGGTAGGGTAACTAAGGTAATTATGATTATAATTACTCTGATTTCTTGTAAGGCATTAACGTTTAGTGTTGGCAATATTTCTAGAGGATTCTAAACACTGCGTCTCGATAGGATTTGTGATCTTCCAAAAATTACCATTGATTAGCCCTGGGGTATTTTTGTTTAGACATTTCATATGTTATGTAGATGGCTTATTTCCAAAATCTTGATAATTATTGGTATTTTAATAAAAAAGGTAAGTTCAAGTAATCAAACAATGGGTGGTATGAAAAAAACCTAGTAATTGCTTTTGCTGAACTAAATCGAGCAGTCGAGCAGTCGCTTAAAGCAATTGCTTCGGTTGTTATGAATAAAGTTTTTTTGACAGCTGTTTTCTCAGTCAGGAGCTTTTACTTTTAGAACAAGCTAGTTTGGTATGAATAAAGCTCGAATCTAAAGCAATTGCTCGGCAAATCTCCAAGCAATTGCTCTATTTTCTAAGCATGCTCGGTAGCAGACTTTTCCAATAAAAAAATTATTTAAAACGTTATGAATTTATTAAGTTAGCAATATTTCACTTCAAAACAATTCAAAAAGGCATTTTCAACATGGATAAAGAAAAGTCGAAGTGATAACCCAACTTTTTTCATATTCTTGTCGTTGTATAAAATCATTCGTCTAAGATAAAATTAAACAAATCAATTAGTAAATATTTCAAGTTAAAAAAAATCCGGCTATAGTGGATGAAGTTCCAATTGGCTCTAAGTAAAAAATAAATTGTAATAATTTAAAACATTATACAGATCTCTCTTTTTATATAATTCTAAGATTTAAGAAAAAATATCTAAATTAAAATGCGCGCCCAATGCCTATTTTTTATACAATGGGGTGAGGGTGGGGGAGAACTTATGATTAATATTAAAGTTAGGCCATTTTTTGTTTGACAATATTTGAATATGTATTCATTTTTCTTTAAACATCAACATACGAGCACAAATTAACCAAAAAAAACCGGTCGTTGTTACACCCCCGATTCGTCGACTTCAAGGCTCTTTTAGCCGTACTTTGCAATTTTCTGATCGTCTTCTTTCATTTTACTTTAGAAAACTTCAGATTCTGCTGGTTGGATAGCTCTATTTTTCGAAGCAAAAGCTATGTTCTAAGATTTTAGTACACATCCGCTAAGCAAATGTTTATTCATACCAAACTAAGCAAATGCTTTGGACTTTTGCTTTGATTGATTTCGAGCAAAGTAAAAGCTACCGAAGCAATTGCTAAAACTTATTCATACCACTAAATGCCTAAAACAAGTGTTCATAACTACCCCGTATTTTGTAAAAATATGATGCAATTATGAACAATCCTTTGAGAATCAGTGAGATCAGATTTGAGCCAAAATGTATTACACTTGAAATTGCATCAATTACTGAATTTAAAACAGTTGAAATCAGTTTGAATTTATTGTAACGAGCGTTTTACAAGATGATTGAAGGCACTTCAGAACTGTTTTAAATTCTCAGAGAAATGAATGATACTGTAATGACACCCTTGGTATCTGTAACTTAACAAACCATAGAATATCACATTTTTAATAATTGGTTTCAAAATGAAAAAAAAAAAAATCAAACTTAAGAGAAAATTTTAGCGGATCTATCATCATCTCAAAAGCTGTACTCGACATTGTTGACAAAGTTTGATTGAGTGGTAATTGACGGCGAAACCTACGCCAAGGCAGATTTCAGACAGCTTCCTGGACAAGAGTATTATACAGCAACCGGAAGGAGAAAGTTGACAGACATTTTCAAGCATATTAAACTATCAAATTTTGCCAAGATATACAGTTGCGTTCAAAAAAGAATGAAATCGCGTGAAGCTGCGCAGCCACTTCCAACTTTGACATGCTGCCCTTTCTCTCTCGGTTGATATTTTTCCATGAAAATTTCACACAATCTAGTTCAACTATCCAACTAACACTCCACAAAATTTGAAGTCTTTACAATAGCGGAAAACAAAGATAAAGCTACTCCCGTAAAAAAGGGAAATTTGGAGTTGCTTCACTAAATTTGCTGTATCTTTGACAATTTTCATTGAAAAATCTTGAAATTTGGTCCAAAGATGTAAAAATGTTTGATCTAATACCAGGCCAAGTTTCGTCAAAATCGATGAACGTGATCAAAAATGGTGCCGGGTTGAAAATAAGGTTCATTATCGCTCAGCAGACGATTTCATTCTTTTTTGGACGGATGTTTATATGGAAAACAACGTTATCCATGTATTCTTGGTATTTTCTTTCACAAAACCAAAGTTTATCAAAAAGAATGTTGTAAATTGATAGGAACTTTATTCTTGCTTTGTTTAGAAACAGAAATTGTTCCAACAGAACTGGTTTTGAAAAATAAGAGCGAATAGAATATTCGCTTTAATTGTGGATCAAATTTGTTTATCGGTATAATTAGCAGGTCATTTCTGAAACTCTGTTCTTCTTATTTTGAACTCTGTTGAAAGATTTTCTCTTTCGAAACAAAGTACGAATGAAGTTTTTAGCAATTTACAACATTCTTTGTAATAAACTTTGGTTTTGTGGAACAACATACCAAGAATACATGGATTACGATGTTTTCCATATAAATATCCGTCCAAAAAAGAATGAAATCGTCTGCTGAACGATAATGAACCTTATTTTCAACCCGGCACCATTTTTGATCACGTTCATCGATTTTGACGAAACTTGGCCTGGTATTAGATCAAACATTTTTACGTCTTTGGACCAAATTTCAAGATTTTTCAATGAAAATTGTCAAAGATACAGCAAATTTAGTGAAGCAACTCCAAATTTCCCTTTTTTACGGGAATAGCTGTATCTTTGTTTTCCGTCATTGTAAAGACTTCAAATTTTGTGGAGTGTTTGTTGGGTAGTTGAACTAGATTGTGTGAAATTTTCATGAAAAAATATCAACCGAGAGAGAAATGGCAGCATGTCAAAGTTGGAAGTGGCTGCGCAGCTTCACGCGATTTCATTCTTTTTTGAACGCAACTGTATCTCGTTCGGCAAGCCTATCTGTACCTGTGGCTTGTAAAGCGACGTTTTCGTAGTAGCCGGGACCGTCAACCAGGAAATTTTACTTGAAAGAGTGTCTTCAAAGGCGTTTGCTGCCTTTCCTGAAGAAACATGACTTGTCTGTGCTGTTTTGGGCGGATTCGGCATCCTACCATTATTGAAAAAATGTCATGGAGTGGTATGCCGCTAACAACATTCAGGTTGTGCCCAAGGATAAAAACCCTACCGACACATCAGAACTTCGCCCAATTGAAAAAAATATTGGACAATATTTAAGCAGAAGTTCAAAGGAAAACTGGCGTTCTGCGGCGAAGAAAATGGATAAAGTGACTGTACAAAATCTGATGACAGGCGTCAAACGAAAGGCTCGACAATTTTGACTAGTTCGACCGGAATCTTAACTGAGTGTTTTTCCTGTCTTTTATACATATTGAACTTCAAAAGGAAAGATATTTTGATTTTCCGAATTTTCGAAATCGATTTACACGCAATTTAGTTCGACCATTTTTGATCCGGACAGCCTTTAGTAACTCTTTCGAGCCTAGCAAAACAACTCTCACTCGAGTGGACAGCAGACAAGTTTGACTCAAATGTTTTCTTTTTTCAAATGAAAATTCCACAGCTGTGGGATCACTGTACCAACTGTACCATAAACCCCAACCGGCCGCTGCCGATTGCATTCGGTCGGGGAATTCGGTCATGATGCGGTTGGTATCCTTTTTTTACGACTGGATCGCAATCACCCTTCCCGATTAAGTAAGAGACAGTATCACGTCACCACAACTTTGTAAAAGGCACAGGCCGTGATGTCAATCAAAGATAAGGGAATCAGTTACAGTGGCCGGTTCGCTCTGGATGATATCCAGATCGTCAGACGACGAGAAGCGAGAAGGGTGTACCAGCAGAAGTGAAAGAAAGTTTATGCTCCGTCACATTCCATGCTGCAATGGACAAAAACGGATGATAGGGCGCCACAAGCCGAGTGAGAAATGTTAATGTAATTTCCTGCTTTTAGCGATGAAGCGAAACATCGATATGTCCTACTTCTTCTTCTCCTTCGGTCTTCCCGTCGTCGTCAGAATGTGATGGCCTTAGGTCATTGATACATATTTGCTTAGATAACGGAAGCGCAGTCGGGTGTTGTTAGTTATGGAAATGAAGAGCTGGTAGGGCGACCTACAGTTGCGTTCAAAAAAGAATGAAATCGCATGAAGCTGCGCACCCACTTCCAACTTTGACAAGCTGCCATTTCTCTCTCGGTTTATATTTTTTCATGAAAACTTCACACAATCTAGTTCAACTATCCAACTAACACTCCACAAAATTTGAAGTCTTTTCAATGACGAGAAACAAAGATTCAGCTTTTCCCGTAAAAAAGAGAAATTTGGAGTTGCTTCACTAAATATGCTGTATCTTTGACAATTTTCATCAAAAAATCTTGAAATTTGGCCCAAAGATGTAAAATTATTTGATCTTATATCAGGTCAAGTTTCGTCAAAATCGATGAACGTGATCAAAAATGGTGCCGGGTTGAAGATAAGGTTCATTTTCGCCTAGCAGACGATTTCATTCTTTTTTGGACGGATGTTTGTATGGAAAACATCGTAATCTATGTATTCTTGGGTTTTTCTTCCACAAAACCAACATTTATTATAAAGAATGTTGTAAATTGATAGGAACTTCATCCTTGCTTTGTTTAGAAATATAAATTGTTCCAACCGAGCTGGTATTGAAACAAAAGAGCGAATAGAATACTCGCTTTAATTGTGGATCAAATTTGTTTATCGGTATAATTAGCAGGTCATTTTTTTAACTCTGTTTTTCTTATTTTAAACCCTGTTGAAACATTTTCTCTTTAGAAACAAAGTACGAATGAAGTTGTAAGCAATTTACAACATTCTTTGTGATAACTTTTGGTTTTGTGTAAGAAAAAACCAAGAATACATGGATTACGATGTTTTCCATACAAACATCCGTCCAAAAAAGAATGAAATCGTCTGCTGGGCGATAATGAACCTCATTTTCAATCCGGCACCATTTTTGATCACGTTCATCGATTTTGACGAAACTTGGCTTGATATTAGATCAAACATTTTTACATCTTTGGGCCAAATTTCAAGATTTTTCATTGAAAATTATCAAATATACAGCTAATTTAGTGAAGCAACTCCAAATTTCCCTTTTTTACGGGAAAAGCTTTATCTTTGTTTCTCGTCATTAAAAAGACTTCAAATTTTGTGGAGTGTTAGTTGGATAGTTGAACTAGATTTTGTGAAGTTTTCATGAAAAAATATAAACCGAGAGAGAAATGGCAGCTTGTCAAAGTTGGAAATGGGTGCGCAGCTTCATGCGATTTCATTCTTTTTTGGACGCAACTGTACATACTTTGGCGCACGGAATTCATTGATACAATTCACTTGGAGTATCTGAGAGAGGGAAGAATTTCCTATCCAGTTTTGGTATAAGTTAAACTCATTATTAAATCGGTTCGACTGCGGTAACCTAAATTAAACATGAAATAACCGATTTGGAGTAACAACGTCGATAAGCACCGACTGACCAATTTAAAACTAGAAGCTAGTCTAGTTTTCCCAATGTTCGATTTCGTAAAACATGGCTATCATCAACCCAACTTCTGTAACAACGGCGGTGGGCCATGCCACGAACTTTTATCAAAAAAAAGCAAAGGTAAGACGAAATTGGAGGTAATTCAATTTTTACTAGCTGGTACTTAAAACAAATTACCTACACGACCTGACGCGACCGGCTGCATTGTAGTTTTTCGTTTTCGTTTTCGTTTTTTTTGCAACAAGGAAGAACCATGTTAGGTTAGGTACAGCTCACTCTTCATGACGCCACGTGAATCTTGTGTCAGGTTCAGCGGTACAATTGGTACTTTACCGGTAGTTATCGATTTGACTATGTATTGTTGAGGCATGTTTATTTTTGAAAACCCGTATTACTACATTTCTGTTTGGAGATTTCAATTTAAAAATATATACTGGTCGGGTTTTCTGTTCTACGTCAAAGACACGTTCAGGTGGCTAGACTTTCCAACCAAGGATTAGGTCCTATAGAGTGCAGCCAGTCTGCATACCTACGATGGAGCCTCTAAATTGATGGCTAACACGCAAAAGAACGATGTTTTTACTTTCCACGAAACGAAAGTAAAACTTCAATAAATCATTTTAAATTCAACAAAAACTGAAACATGGGCAAACAAACACACATATGAACTGTGTTCGAATTTCTTTCGTGAAAAATTATCCGCAAATGTGAAAGCTTGAAAGCTTGTGCCATTTCTCCAGTCGCCATTGACATTCGTCATCGGGTACGGATTATTCATTTGCGGTTCAATTCATGTCATTACGGCGGCATGGCGGCTGGCAGCAACAATAATGTTCCTGCCCATCATGGAGCTATGCTTGGTATGATCCGTGCCTGAGCATGTGCCAAGATTTCATGCTCGAAATGTGCCGGTTGATGGCTGGCGACCGTTTAAGGTGATTCCTGTAAATGATGATAGATAGTAGTGATTCGACACCACATATGTGTCAAATCAACTTGAGTAAAAAATGAATATTTTTAAGGTTTTGCGATGGATTTGGTTTTTAACAACCCAGAAGTCCTTTCAAGCTTAACAAAAATTTATTTAAAAAATAGTGTACCACCCTAATCATACCTCTAACCAATTAGAGGTAAAACGTTAAAATCGTTGACCCGTTCATGACACACCCTTGTTTTTTATTCATTGGCGAGCCGAGGTTCGCCGAAAGTGGCTCTTAAGATTCAATCTGTGAAGTAACATGTTTCATACTTCATGCAACATACTTTTTCCTATTAGAGACTTAACTGATAAAATACATAGGTTTACAAAATACAGTTTTTTTTTCAAAATTGGAAAACTTTAGGGAATAAGGAAGACAAATCCAAATATGGAACCGAATTTCTTCTCAAAGTTTTACTTTTTAAGACCTCTTGTGTGATCATTAACATACAGAAAATTAATTAATTAAAATTATTAATTTTTCCAATTTCCAATATTTTTTATTATATTTTATGAAGAGATTAATCACCGTAATTTATGTTTGTTATTTAATTTTTATCGGCCTTATCGGTGAAAAGTGATTTTCTTTTTAGTAAGAGCATCTGAGGATTATGATATTTCATAGAAGCATAGAATGTTGAAGAAATGAAAGATGATGAAAATAAGCGGGTAGTATTTATTAGAAGCATTATCATCACATACCAAATTTTTGTTCGGCACCGGCCAACTACTATGAAGTGGTAGATACAGATAGAGTTGCATCTACCATCACAATTAGTAGGTCAAGCATGGTTCGCCCTACAAGCGGGAAAACTTGCAGTGCGAACGAAACGGATCTATCGATTTTCAGTTTGTTATCGCGTTCGTTACAACAGGGGTTTTGTTGCAAAACGTTATTTCCAAAAAAATATTATTAAATTATTAAAAGTATACGTATAAAGAAGTAGGTAATTAAAGCAAAGGATCAAGCGAAGGAGGTTTAAGTAGGGTTAAGATTTGAAATTTTTCTCAAAACCAAACTGAAAATTATTCGCAGCCCACAGAGTAAATGAATTTTGGCATTCTGTAGAACCATGCCAAACCATAAAGTTTTCTGAGTACAATATGCTCCTGATCAACATATATCATCTTCTTTTGATTTTGTATTTTTGATATTTTCAAAAGTTGAATACATATCCTCTCAATAGGAATTTTGTCTATCGCCTTGCTTTATTTCATCGACGTTTTTCGGCGGATTGTAGTATCAAAAACGTGTTTTAACAGCTTGGAATAACTTTTTGGAAAAACGTTTTTGATTCTAAAGCCCGTCGGAAAACGTCGATGAATTAAAGTTACATCCTCTTTAACATAAAATTAAATGGAACAATACTGTAATGAATTTAAATTAAAACATCAATCATAATTGGAGGTGAATATGTTATCTAGAAGAAATATTAAGGCACCTAGCAATCAATTGTTAAAAAGATGGGGTTTTAAATTGTAAAAACACAATCTCGAATGTTTGTTAGTGGTATAATTATCTAATCGGGACATAAGCTCCCTGTTTTGCTGAATCGTCGAATTCAAAGCTTGAAAGTACAAAGCATGAAAGTCTACATCCCTACTAACCGAAGAAACCATCATACATATCGTGTCGACGTCTCCTACGATTTTTTCGGGAAAATATTATGCCGAATATCTTCATAATGCGATGCCTGTGAAGGATTTCACGCCAAATCGACACGAAGTTGTCATTTGTGGGCATAAATATCTTACCTAGTAAAGCAACTTGGCATACTAAGTTTTCCCGAAAATTATCTAGGCTAACATTTGAAAAGGGTCAAACTTTCCAGGCAAACATTTTATAAACATTTTTAGCTCGAAAATTACAATTCCTTCACAAATGTGGTTCATGAAAAAGTTTTGGAAAAATGATTTACTAAAAAGTGATATTGATTTCTTTTAAATTCTACACTGAGAAAAATGCATTTCAAAAACTAAAACTACATTTTCCAAAAAATGCCATCTCAATTTGATGAAATTTTTGATTCTAAGCCGGGTAATAATAAGGCCTACAAGTCGTCAATACATTGCAACTTGTACATATTTTTAAATCATATTATGTATTTTTTCAGTAATTGTAATTGCAACAGCTTTTAGCACAAGCCTTTTTATCAGGTCAAGAAAATTTTAAGTTTCTGTCTACTGATGAACATTGCGTTATCAGGTCAAGAAAATTTTAAGTACATTCGAAACAAAGTATTACATTTCTGATCAACTGTTAGAAAAAAATAGGAATTCGTTTCGTAGCTTCTTCTGAAGTAGATTATGAAAAATCGACAAGTACCATTACTGTGCCAGTGACCTTTGTCGAAACTGCCAGAGCGGTAGTAGTGCTGAAGTTTTTCCTGTATCCAGGAACTGGTGCTTAGCAAGCAGAGTCGGGTTGGCATTCTCAAGATGTTCGGTCACCTAAGATATTAGAACTTTTTCGAAGATTTTTGAGATCGCAGAGAAAACACTTATAGGACGATATTCTTTAGGGTCAGTTGGAGCAGATGTCTTTGGAATAGGAGTTACCAGAGCTCAATTCCAAATCGATGGGAACCTATTAGAATCGATGATGTCATTGTAGAGGTTGCAGAGAATAGGCAGTACGTACGGACGGAGTGATTTCAGAAACGATATAGGAATTTGATCAGTCCCGATGGTATTAGATTGTATTTCGTAAATTTTTCTACTTATTTCGTTCATCTGCGTATGACGAAATTTGAGAGTTGGTCTTGGATCGGGAGAATTAGCTCGACTGAATACTGAGGGAGTTACATAACGATTATTTTATTTATTTATTTATTTATTTATTTATTGATACTTGCAAAGTAAGAAAAATCCTTATCAATTATTGCAATCGGTTTTCAAAAAGCTAACTAATCTAATTACAAAAAATAAAGTAAAATTATAGCCTAAACATCAATGCATTAATTATTTTCTCTGTTGAACCATAAAATACACTTTTCACGAAACGTTGCAATCGAATTAAGAGATTTTAAATCGTTAGGAAAAGTTTTCCAAACATCAATACTACGTACAAAGAAACTATTGCCATAATGTGATGTATTATGGCTGGGAATGACAAAATTAAGCATACGTCTACTTCGGAACGGAACTAATTTCTCAAAAGGTACTGTGGTTGGGCGAAACGAACAATTCTGAACAAGGCAATACATGACCGTACTTTAAAAAAAAACAATTAAATTTACATCCTATCAAATTACTCTGAAGATGAGTTACTCTTGAGATTCTTCCTAGATCATAAATCCAACGAATACAACAATTCAGTGCCATTTTAAGTCTGTAAATAGATGCTGCAGATGCATTCAGAAGTAATTCGCAAGCATAGATAAAATGTGGATAAACTAAGGTTTTGAACAGACGAAGTTTGATGCTACTTGTTAGCATATTGGCCAAAATGCGGAGGGTACGAAGGCAAGCATAGATTTTGCCACATTAAGAATGAATTTGTGCATCCCATTAAAGATTATTCTGAATTGTCACTCCTAAGCTTTTGCTAGAACTTACAAAGTTTATTGGAACCGAATCTATAAACAAATTAGGAATCTCGCTATTATCACGCTGTCTACTGATGAACATTGCGTTAGTTTTTGCTCCGTTTATTGGTAATAAATTCTCTTTGGACCACCGATTAATTCGCGAAAGATCGTTATTTATCAAATTTCCCATTTCTCTGTTTGTAAGAGTTGCTGAACAAAGGTAGATCTGGACATCGTCGGCAAACATGTGGATCATACAAGATTTTATTGTTTCTGGCAGATCATTTATAAACATTGTAAACAATAGAGGCCCTAAGACTGAACCTTGTGGCACACCGAAAAGAACAGGTGAAAAACTTGAGAACACATTGTTGACACAGACGGTTTGTTGACGGTTGCTCAAATAAGATGCAATGAGATTTACAGCATTTCTTGAAAAATTAAACTTGTAAGACAATTTTTTCGAAAGTTCAACATGGGACACCCTATCGAAAGCTTTAGATAAGTCAATTGTTAGTAGAAAACCTACTCCTTTTTTTTATCAATAATTGAAAGTATGTCCTCATGCACCTTGAGAAGTGCAGTTGTTGTGCTATGTTTCGCGCGAAAACCGGATTGTGATGGATGAAGCAAACCGTAAATACTTAAAAAATAGTTCATCTGGCATTTTAATATCTTCTCAAAGGCTTTTGATAAACTACAAAGGATACTTATTGGTCTAAGATTGCTTAAGGTGCTACATCGAAGCTGTTTTCTTAATGGTATTATTTTAGAAAGTTTCCACGCTTTCGGAAACATGTCGGTTGTTATAATTAATTAGGTTAAAAATGTAAGTAATTTGGGTTACAATTGAAGGTAAAATAAGCTTTTTAAATTTAATTGGTATTCCATCAAGCCCAACGGCACCTGATTTGGTTGAAAATATAGACAAGATCACATCATTTTCGGTTATCGCAGAAAATTTAAATCCAAAATCATTTAAGGGTAGCAAAGGAACTGTTCGCGAATCGGTTGTAAAATTGTTGCAAAAATGCGAATTGATTATTATTATTTATTGATTATTAATTATATAAGAGATTCCAATTATTAGATTAGATGGTGATAAAAGTTGAATGTGACCTTCAGCGAAAAAAACATTCAGCTCATCAACGTTGAAGTCATCTACAGACGAGTTACTCTTGGGATTATTAGGAATTTGAATCCAAAACACATGTTGAAATTCAAAAATACTAATGTTTTTTAATATTCAAACACTATTTCTCTAGTTTTAAGTCATAGATGGCAGCACTATCTTGCAATTTAACCGAATTTATGGCCATGTTCGAAAATCCGGGATTAATTACGTTGTGCTGGGTGATTTTGGTCCAGAAATAAGTACATGGTACCGTGTGAACGCCTTGGAAATTCTAAGATCACTAAATAAAAAAAAATAGAATTGCATCAAGGTCACTAAAAGTGAATTTTTTGAACCGATAATCAGAATAAAGTTGTACTTTCCGATGGAGCTTGATGGATCAGACGGCTAACAGTGTTATTGGTATGATTCGCAATTGAATCGGAAGTTGAGATGAGCTGGAATTATGGCCGTTGTACATTCTTGTGCTGGTGATTCTTTTGCAAATATCGGAAAAGCTTTCTGCAGCGTGAACTTCCTCAAAATTGTGATGGTAAAATACCTCAAAATGATGAATATGGGCCTAAATAAACCTGTAAAATCAATATTGAGACTTGATTTGGTTTTAACTGCAAGACAGTGCTGCCATCTACGACTTGAAACTGGAATGAGTGTGGTTTACTGAAAAAAATTCAAGTTTTTGAATTCCAATCTGTTTTTTTCTTGTTCAAAATAAACCCCTAATATTTGTTTCTTCATTTCACGTCATTTTAATGAAGAAAGTAAGTAGTCTGGTAAAGAATTACAGCTGAAATATCAAATTTCTTAACGCTAGAGGAGCACCTCTTAAAACCCCCTTTTAATACCTTTGAAAACCTTCGCCATTCTAGAAAACTCCTAAAAATGCAGTTATCTTTTCAAATAATTCGTAGAAGCATTATTATTCACTTTTACACGATAAATTTTTTAAAATAATCTTGTTTTTGTTGAAAAACTCAAGTGGTACTATTCTTATTTCGCACCCCTTTTTTCACATTTTTGGTCCTCAACGCCAATTGATACGTCCAAAAAAAGTAAACTTATGCTCGATTTATCCGTTGAACAATTCAGAACAAACTGTAGAAGAAAATTTTCGTGATTTTAAATCATTCATATTTTAACAAGCAAAACACATAGTGGTACTATTCTTATTTCGCTCACTATATTACTAACCGATCATAACTGTACTCCATAAGATCAAGCAGCAGTTTTTCGTTCCCAGAGGATGAAAATCCCAAGAACAAAAAAACATAAGCGAATACGAAAGTGACTAAGGAAGTTGTATGAAACTTTGTGAAAGGGTTGGAAAAGTTTTAAAATACGTATATTAGACAGCTCCAAATTTGTGTGAGAAATTCAAAACCTGTTGAATGTTATGTGGTGCAAGCTAAAATTGATCCTATGCTTAGCACAAGATCTCATGCCAAATTTGGGCCAGACTCTTAACTCTAATCGAAATACAGTCTTCCGATGAAATATTGGTCATAATTTGGGCTTTAAGAAAAACCGTATTCAAAAGAAATTGACCGAAGGTAACTAAAGAAAAACTGGATTTTCATGTTTCTACAGAACAAAATGTATTAAAATTCCATACAAACTCCAGGCCTAGGATCAATTTAAGGCTGTAGCGTATAACTTTTTCTAAAGTCGGGTCATTTGGGGCACTCTACTGCTACATATGCAACAGAATACATAATTTCATTTGGTCGACAAATTTATTTTCATCCTTGTTTGATCAATTTCCAATCAACCTTTATTTGTTTTCAAAGGCATGTGTTTAGTAAAAATCATAATTTTCAACCTCGAAACGCCATTCTTGAATAATATTAGATTTCCCTTTCGATTGCCCTTCCTCTTAACACAAACGAATATTTCACCAAACTAAATTAAGTCTTAAAAACAAAAACAAAACAGAAACTCCAAATGGTTTACGTAAACCGTTCGGGGTTGTATGTTTGTGTTTCGAATATGTAGTATCTTCAAGTGTTAACGCTATGCTAGCCACTTGGTGGTTCTACATCCAGGGGAAGAAATGCAAACCATATGTTATCCATGAGCTGAGCTGGGCCTGTAACAAACTATTTCCAGCTTAAATCTCGACGGATCATCCAAAAATAGCGCAAATTAATCGACGCAAATTTAAACCTATCTGCTGTCTGCCCATGCCCAAACAAAAAACTAATCGTTTGATTTCGCTTGTTCTGTTTTGCAGATTTCGAGACTCGAGAGCGCCCCACAGAAACGCACTCGCAAGAGGGGAGGTTGTCCAGAGATATTAAACATACATTGGACTACCCCGGGATCTGTATGACCTGCTGTATGCGGCAACAATTTAGCTATCGAGGGACCCTCGTGACCGCATCAATTGCCGCTAGCTGACCTGGAGCAGGAGGAACCAGCCAATGATGATGGACCAACAACAACGACGACGATGATGATGATGTCGTGCGATTGTCACGATTGTTGCTGTTGATGAGACCGACACGAATGATGGTTATGATGACGCCATTAGGCTGATGAAAAATTTGCGTGAGCTGCGGAGAAGAAGCCCCCGAAACACCCCGTAAAACGCCAAAGTCGGCATAACTGTCGATCGACAATTGAATCACACGGTTCCGGCTCAAATCCGGTTCCTAGGAAGATAGCTAGAAAGATAGACAGACCAAATAAAAAAACGGCCAATAGCGCTTGCTGATTGCGAAGGTAGAATCTGTTTTGTGTATGTGTGAACGTTGTGATTGGGTCATTGAGTGATAATTTTTGTTACCCATCACGACGACGCCCCGTCGCCGTCAGAGAAGAACCTGGAAGATAAGAAACGAAACGTACGATATTAGAGATTTGAATCGCTGCAAAAGCTTCTCGTCTGTGTTCAGTGTACCTAGTGTAGGAATCTGTATCCGTTTAGCGGACTTTGATAGTGTTACCGGGAACGTGATAATTGTTACTGGTGGAAATATATTACCTCAATCTTCATCCGAAGCAACCTAGAGCGAAGAGTAGAGTAGCGAACTGCAGCATAAATCAACCGAGTTTAGAAGTGTGACAACCACCGGAAAGAACCGAGTGTGTATTGTATTGTTTTGTGTTCTGTTGCTGCAGTGCTGACTGCACCGCGGTGTGTTGTGAAGATCGAAGATCTGTGATAGCCATCACTCTACTAACAACTAACTACTACAAGTTACTGCTACTACTACTGCAATTGTACAGCAAAAACACCGGCAAAAATGTCCAAGAAACCGACCGCGGGACCGGCACTGCACAAGGTCATCATGGTGGGCAGCGGTGGCGTTGGCAAATCGGCACTCACCCTGCAGTTCATGTATGACGAGTTCGTGGAAGACTACGAACCGACCAAAGCCGACAGCTACCGGAAAAAGGTGAGGTGTTTCTTCATGTTTTTTGTTTTTGTTTTTGATGTGCTCTCTCTCAATTGGTTTTAAGTAGGTACCTATAGATTTTGGAATGGGCTTCCAGTCCGTTCAAATTGGGGTGAGCATTGTTAATAAGTAGGTACCCAGCGCACCACAACCTAGTCGAAACAAAAAAATAATTCAACAAAGTGGGCAGTGAAATTTTTAAAATGTATAGAAAAAATAATAATTTCCTTCTGATCGAAGGTATCTTGAAGTTATGCTTATTTTATGGTTGAACACTTTCTATGTTTTATATATCTTAAACACACTACGTGTTGAAAATTCGCAAAAATATGAATTTTCATGAATTCTGAATCTCTATTAATCTTTTGAAAAGCAAAATAAATTGCCAAGGAAACTCGGCCCGTGCTCAGTCAAAATAACTGGTAAATTTCAAAATAAGGCAATGATAGCACAATTAGGTGTTGATTTTGCTACGACAGCTGGATAAGGCATCATTAAGATTTCATTCACTTTCATAGATGAAACAAAGTTAGATCAAAATTAGAGCATTATTTGGTACATTGACTAATAGTTGCAGAACTTAAGGCAATTTAATTAACATCAATGTGTATCACGAATATCGTAACCTCTTTTGTTTGCATAACAGAAGCCGGTTTTTTACTGCTGTTGTTGCGTATATGATAACAACTCGATCATACATTATTGTAAAATTTTCCCATTTTTTTATTATGTCTTTTTGCGAAATTCGGTATAATTGTGGTATAATGATCAAATTTGGCGCTCATTTTTTATATACTTATATACGGATAGCACAGTTCTACTAAATTTTGGTTTCACATAAAGTATTTTGATACCTCGTTTAGTTTCTTTTTAAAAGGAATTTTGGAAGCACAAAGATGCCAAATTTTAGCAGTAAATTACACCGTAAAGTGGCGTCATTATGCCTTCAAATTTCGTTTCAAAACGTTGGCTAAACAAGGCACCATTAAGGTTTCAGTGAAACCTGCACTTGGGATTATCGAGATATACGTACATATATGAAAAGTGAGACTCATATTTTAGCATTGTACCACCTTTGTTCGTGAAAAATGATACCAATTTTTACTTTCAAGGCATGATAGCTTTTGTCTGATCCGGAAACTTCTCACAATCCATAGTTTCATGGAATCAATCGTCTTCATTTTTATTCAAATTTCATTTTACCATTAGTTCCAACTGTTTTGGGGTGTCACAACCCGATTAGGAGGAAACAACTAAATTATATCAAGATGAGATATTTTTATACTTATTTTTTCCCATCTAAATGAGTTATTATTCAGTACTCGTAGGATGTTAAAATATCTTAAATTATATAAAAAAAAATCTATGCGATCATAGCTAAATTATATCAATTTAGATATGCTCCGTTCAAGATTATATCTCGTTCAGATAGCATAGTCTGATATTGGGCAGAACAAAACCTATCAAATTTATAACTTATCAAGATATGAGTGCTTCGAGAAAAATTTCTAGTTTAATGTCAATAAAACACATTATTTGCTAAAACCATGCTCCATTTTTGGTTTTCCAAAAATGAGATTCAATTTTATGGATCTGTTGAGTGAAACTCATAAATTTGCGGTTTGGGCCGTTGACTTCGATGTCCGTGTTTCATAAAAAGTTGTACGTATATAAAAATAAGATATAATCATTTTATTTTAGGACAATCCGAAAAAAATCTTTATCATTGAAAATGAGCTCAATTCCATTCAAGTCTGTCAATCAGAATAAGATATAATTCAGGTTGGAGAAACTTAAAATCGAAAATTTTGAGTAGGTACTTAATTATAACTGAATCAGATGTAAATATCTTGGTGAGATACGTTTGAGTTATTATTTTGATATGCTCTCCTGATCGGGTGGAGGACTAGTTTCAAAATTTTTGTTTGCCGTTTTTTGATAGAAACATCATGTTCACTCCTAAAAACATGTATTTATTAAAAACAATAAAAATATTCATCGCAACGAAGCCGGTAGACATCAAAATACCTCACACATCAAAATGTAACATGTGACAATTATGCTTCCAGCGGCAGTCCGTGTTTCGTAAAAAGTTGTACGTATTTTGTAATTTTCTTGAATAACTAGATTCGCTTGCATATTCTTCGATCGGTAAAAAATTTACATACACAAGGTGGGTATATATTCAGGAGGTGTTCCCGAATAACGAATTCCCGATTCAGCCATTTTGGCTATGTAGGCTATGCAACTATACGGAACTCATGAAGTTTGTTTACCAACAAAGCTGAGCAAAAAATAAACAAACTCATTGAGAGCCCCGCTCACTCCTCGCCTACTTACTGTGAAAGTCGGAGAACCTAGTGTATCTAAGAACCTTGGTTAACACCTTGTTTTGTACGTTCTTGAGTTATTTGTTTACATATATCCGTTGACAAGTTTGCTATGTGACGACGTTTCTTTAGGGAAATTTCAGTGAATCACACTAGACTGTCAAATATCCCAAATCTACATAAATGTTCGGATCGTCCGATCCGTACAACTGGTGAAGTAGTCAATATCCGGACAAAGTAACAAAAAAGTCCGTATCAAGACCCTAGTTAACCCTTTCCTTCCCATGGTAGCACAGGTGATCCACAACTTTGCACAGCTCGCAATTGAACTGGGCGCTTTGGATCAACACCATTTTCTAATCGAATGTGTAGATATGAGTGAAGAAACATTGCACGAAATTTGAAGAAAATCGATTCGCTAGATTTTGCTCGGCAGATCAAAAGCTTAAAAAAGTCGGATTTTTTTCGAATTTAAATCAAGTCATCATTTGTTGTTCAATAACTTGATGAGTTTTTAGTATTTTCCTCAAATAAAAATGCTGACGTGCAGAAGGTTGCTTATGCAAGCAGAATCAAATGATGGTTTACTTAGATTTCAACTAAAACATATAAATTTTCGAGTAAGTAAAGTGGATCACTGGTGATACACTGGGAACAAAACGTACTTTTCTTCTTGCGGAGCTTTTCATCAATACTCATGAAAATCATGCCGTATAAAAAAATTTCGCTTCAAGATAGTTATTTCATCTTCTAAAATGACCACATGTCTCGAAATATTTGTAAAAGTTCGTGATTTTTTCAAAAAACGGCATGTTTACCTTTCCTGGCGAAAAGTGTCATGGCGGCCATTGTTCAAGGCAAAAATGAAAATTTCAAATATTTCAATAAATAGACCATCGAGGGATGGGTATACCAATGAAGTTTTTTACCAAACAGGATCGTTTTAGTTTCTGATCAATGAGGTAATGGAATTCCATGTTTTTTGCAATTATTTCTTGTTTTTCATTTACACCCTATTTGTTGCTATCTTCCCAATGGAGCATTTATGATCCACCTCAAAACCCTAATTTATCGTATGGATCATTAAAGTAGCCTTAAATTATGCATCTTTTGTTTTAGAACTTTAGTTGTAAATCAATATTTCTATTTTTAAAACGTGAAAAACCTCATGGGAAGGAAAGAGTTAAACGTCTGAAAGTCAACACAACATATTTATTTTTGGAGAGAAACCATGTCCATTTCCAAGCTATTCTTCGACCGGCTGCCATAAAAAGTTTGTAAGGAATTTCTGAAAGTTTTTCAGCATTTTGATTTTGAAAATAAATAAAAGATTATTCTTTCAGTTTTATTTTCTTGTTACAATAATCTGCGAGAAGCTTTAAGGAATCATTAACATGGTTCAGAAGTGGTTGAGATTGGGGTCGATGCCGAGTCTGCCGCATGTCTTCAACTCTTCTGCCAGGCTCTCTACTTTAACTTCGCCCCTTGCAAAATCACAGCCTTATTTCGACCCAGAAAACTCTCGAGATATACACGTCGCTGTCTCAGAGATAGTAGGTAATAGCTACGATTCCTGAAAACAGTTCAATAATACTTGATACTGAAAAAAAATTGAAAAAAGCACTGATTTTAGCACAATTGAATTCAAACTAACGAATTTGAATAATGGATATTAATAGTGGGTCCATTTTTACCAACCTTTCCTCGTTGTAAATGCGAACCTTTTGTTTAATCTAGAAAAAATATAAGGTATAATTAAAGCAAAGTTTCACAATATTAAAAAAAATTCCTTGAAATTTCGAAAAAGTTCCATGATTTTTTCAAACGTTTTGTTTCCAATTTGGAATGGCATGACTGCTCTGATTAGATAGTTCTCGTTTTCAAAAGGCATACTCATTTGACGGTGAGAGAAAACAGCGAAATCGTAGAGCGAAATTGGAGATTGACGAAATTTTTGTGTGAAAACTCTAGCGCGAGAAAAAAATCGCAATATCAAAATTAGATAAAATCATTTTATTTTAGGACAATCCGAAACAAATTATTATCATTGAAATGAGCTCAACCCCATTCAAGTCTGTAAATCAGAATAAGATATAATCCAGATTGGAGAAACTTGAAATCGAAATTTTGAGTACTTAATTATAACTGAAATCTGATCTTGGTGAGATACGTTTTAGTTATTATTTTGATATGCTCTCCTGATCGGGAATGGGTATTTTCTGAATTTTCTACGATTGTTTACGTTGTATGGGAGTCCCCTCCGTCCTTGTTCCTTCCTATCCCTCACTACTTGAAGGAGGTCGGCGTTTCTAATAATCATACTAATCAAATAATCAATTTTTCGTATATACTGAAAAGCTTTCTCATATCAAATTTTGTTCCATTGGTTGATGAGTCCTTATGCGATACAACCAAAATATATGTATTTGATTTCGATCACCATAATACTTACGATCTTTTTCGATTGATGTTTCTTGGTGATTTTATATAGGAAAATTAGGCTGTTTTTCAACGTTTTCGGTCTAATTGTGTTCGGCCATCATTAGATAAAAAACTGTATTTCTAGAAAAATGTTAACAATAATTAATCAATGTATGATAAAAACTAAAGTGATGCACACGAATGGTGGAACTCACAACTCTGTTGTCGCTTGTTTCCTAAACGACCGTCGTTCGATATTTGAAATCGATGATGTTATTGGGGTATTTTTCTGATGATGAAAGAACACAAGTTAGCCGAAAACGTTAAAAAACTGCCTAATTTTCCTCTATAAAATCACCGAGAAACATCACTCAAAAAAGATCATAACAAAAATTATAAGAATCATAGAAACATGTATCATACCCAAATGCCTTCCAATGCTAAATTTTATTCCATTCGTTTGATTAATTCTCAAGTTATGCGAAAAAAATTGTTTTTGGGCCCACCTCTTTTCCTATGTACTCACTCAGGGTGGCCACAGAATCGGGAAAACCGGGAATTGAAAATTGAACCGGGAAAACCGGGAAAAACCGGGAATCCAGTCCCAAAACCGGGAAAATTTACAAAATGAAATCAAAATCTAGTTTTAGTTCCAAAATCAGGGATTGAATCCAAAAATCAAAATTCAATTTCCAAGTCAGAATTCAATAGTTCAAAAATGTGTAAGAAGAGTATCATAAGTTTGAAAATTTCAAACTATTTTCTGTTTTCTCTTCAACCACCTCTAAATTAACTAATTTTACCAGAACCTAGAATTCAAATCTGCCTCGAAGAATGAGATGGGGAATTCAAAAAGTCTCTTAAATTTTGTTCAAGTATGGCACATTATAACAATTTTTTTTTTAACTATCAATCACATATAATCAAGCAAATTAAAGTTAAATTTCGAATGGAAATGCTACAGATGCTAATATTATAAGTTTCCAGTGATAGCATTTAATTTAAAAATTGAACACAAGACAATCATCTTTATGCACGATTCGGTGTTTTTGTAGCTTAATAATAATAAATTTGACATCGCTCAAAATTTACTTCGTTAAAAAGGAAACATATCAAATGCACTGTTTGGAAAATCAACTTTTTTTGATCATTGGTCATAATTTATCCAGAAAATTTCAAATTACACTTTTTAAAGCTTGAATGTGCTAAGATTCCTTTAAAAATTTGCGAAAATTTCGAATGAACTGTTTTCCAACCTGATCCTTTTTTTTATAAGTATGTGTTCATGGCGATAGAAGACACTTTGTCAATCTTAAAATGATTTAACATTACATGGTACTTTCCTAAAAATATACATATTAGTGTTTTGAGTGACGTATCTTAGGGAAAAAATTCCTTGAATTTCTTTTCGTCTTTAAGTCCACCAAATTGACGTTCTTTCGTTTGTCCGGGGGGTGAAATTTTTCAGCCACATTTTAAAACTTTTCTGATATACTCAAATTGTAGATTTCGGATCAATGATCAACTTTACGAAGACCGTGAATAATTGAAACTTTTGAGAAAACTGAGGCGTCCTTTAAGTTTATTTTTCACAGTCTTGTGAAATATGAGAATTTAAGGATATTTCGGAATATTTTATTAATCAAAATGAATCTAAATGAATCAAATATTTATTTAATTAGTCTTCAACCAAGTTGTAAATAGAATTTAAATCTCTGATATCGAAAGCTCATAAATGTTCTTCAATGATATCTTAATCCTCTATCAAATGGATTCAAAACCTGTTAGATTCGGTAAATTCGAAATCTGTTTTTGTTTTTTTTTGTCGGTTTATTAGTTATCAATGATGCTTTTACTCAAAACTTAATAATTTTTAAGTTTCAATACCCAATATAACCAAAACTAGATTTGACAGAATCCAACAAATGATTCGAATTCAGGACAGCACAATCAATTTGGGAAACAAAGGATTTACAGATTTGAAAACATGTACATATCATGTTTTATTGTAATCTGCATTTTACAACATATTTTTTGTTTTCATCGACTTTTTTTAAGCGAGAATTAAAACAAAAATTACATGCCAGTTGATCTAAACGTTTCGAGCTACTTTTGGCGTTTCGCTCTTCCGCAGTGGACTTTATATAGCGATCGTCGTACTGTTATTCGCTTTTATAACTCAGCTCATGGTTTCTGAAATTTTTTTTGTTCTGATTTTTAAAACCTTATTTGTCCACTTTTCAACTTGTTTTTCATAAATCCTTAAAATGAGTTTTAGCTTAGATTGTGTTTGAAGAAGTTTATAAAAATTATTTTCCTGATACAGGGGTTGTTTTCAAGCAAACATTACAATATATTTGATAACTCTAATATTAACCGGAACAGTTATTCTAATTACCCCGAGAAATTGACTCTGCATAAAAATATATGTTGAACAATTAATTGTTGCTTTTTCACTGTAATCAACTCCACATTTTTCTGCATGGTAAACTGAGAAATGAAAACGTTGAGAATTTTTTTGATGGAAATATTTTAATTGCCAAAAAACAGATCTGTTTTTCAATAATTTGAATTGTTAAAATAATTTACGATATCAGTTTTTTTTTAATTATAAATATAGTTTGCAATGTTTGAAAGTACAAAATCATGCAAAAAGTATTTAAAAAAAAGATCGTAACCAAATATAGAGTCGCATGTAGTAGAGGATGTAGAAATGTTAAACTTTTTAATAAAGGCTTTGTAACTTGTTGCCCATATTTTCAAAAACTTTTGAAGTCAGAATTCAAGATTCAAAAACAATGTTTGGTGAATGGTTTCCAATTACCTAGTTATTCATTGAAACAAGTTGCAAAAAGTTTATTTTTTTAGCAGGAGTGGTAAATTCATCCAACGGGGCTTCTGAGTTGGATAATTACGTCGAGTACTGAAAAAATAGTTTATTTCAACGAGTGGCATACACACATTTATAAAAATTTGAGAAATCCTCTAGAAATCCATTAATGGTCAATTTTTGCAAATATGTATCTTGCAAATAACTACATGTCTAAGACTATGCGAAATGACTGAACATTTTTGATGAAGTAGATCATGGACTGTACTTTTGCAGGCAAGAAATAGTTTGTATTAAAAATTATCGCTTTTCGATAATGTTTTTCAGCGTCTAAAAGTTAATTTTTTAAGCAATGAATTGCATAAAATACAAGTAACGATTCAAAAATTTAATAAGATTTTTTTTGCAAATATTGACTTTTTCAACAAGTAACAAATCTGTACTCAATTCTTAATAATATATTTCTAAAACTTAGCTTTATCAGAAGACAAGTTCTTCTGAAAATCTTCGGATATGTGTTAATAATTAGCTAGGTTAATAGAGGTAGTAATGAACACTGTTTAGATTCTTGTTACGGAAAAGGTTTAAGTGTTGGCAATATTTCTAGAGGAATCTTAACACTGCGTCGAGATTCGATTTGTGATCTTTAAAAATTTACCTTTAATTAGCCATGGCGAATTTTTTGTATTCACAAAGGGACAAGGAATCTGGTCCATACAATTTCATATACACAGATTTAGGAAACTGATAAAGTTATGTACAATGGTTTATTTCCAAGACCTTGACGGTTATTGGTATTTTAAACATTGAAGATAAGTTTAGATAATCAAAAATGCCAAGTAACAAGTGTTCGTAATTGCCCCGTGTTTTGAAAAACATAGGCAATTATAAACAATCCTCTGTGATCAGTATGATAAATGTTTTGCATAAATGTACATAACTCTTGAAGATGCATTAGTCACTGACTGTGAAAACGGCTGAAAACAAAATGTTTAAGAATTTACTGTGACAAGGGAGTTGCATGATTGAACGTCCTCAGAACAATTTCAAATTCTAGAGACGTAGATTTTGTGAGCTGTCGTAATACAATTGATATCTGTATCTGTAACACATCAAAAAATTTGTAAACATAATTTAAAATCCCATAACGATTTTGTGTAGGATGTTTTTTCTCATTTATGTGATGAAAACCTTAAAATAGAATCGAATTCGTCTAAGTGATCATATATTTGATTGTTATGAAACAACCAAATCAATAAAATAAGTTGAAAATGTTGCTATATGCCGACGAAAATGGACAATCAATGTCTGGAAAACCTTGAGTTTTTGTCTGGGAAAACCGGAAATTTCTTAATGAAAAGTTGTGGCCACCCTGTCACTAGAAGTAGGGTGATCTCTCAAATAATAATAGAACCATTTCTGGAGCCCTAATCCTTTTTCATATGAAATTAGGTTCAATTTCTTAGATAAGTTCTCGAGTTGTGCAAAAATTTTTATAAGAGCCTCTCTCCTCTCTTCCTGTATCCTCAATGCAATGGAAGAATGGAGGGGTTTCAAATAATCATATAAACATTTTTCATATCACATGCTATCCCATATGCAAAAAAATGTAAAGCAGCCCCTTCCTTTTTTTCCATTTCCTCTGGAAGGAGAAAGTGGTACCAAATATCAATAGAAACCTTTTTTGTTCTCAAAAACTCTTCCATACCAAATTTGGTTTCATTTGCTCGAATTACTCTCTTCCAAGAAGGGAGGGGTCCCAAATAATCATAGAAATATTTCTCGTAATCAAACACCCTCCTATACTGAACTTGGTTCCATTTGCTTGAATAGTCTCGGTTATTGTAAAAATATTGTGAAGGAGTCCCCCCTTTTACTATCTTCTCACTGCACACTGGTACAAAACATCAATCTAGCGGAACTAAATTAATAGCGCCCAGGGATGAAAAGATAGACTTTTGATGTCTTCGACAACATTGTATAATTTTACAAGACGCATACTTTGAAATAAAATATAGAATCGAGGGGTCCACCAATAGCAAGATAAAAATGCTAACTTTTTTGTTAAGCATTTTAGAGCTTTGGTTTCTTCTACAAAGTTGTTTACCTTAACAAAATACATAACTTTGCTGAACAAGTCAAAGTTCTACAATTTCATTCTAAGGATTTACTATGAAATTAAGAAAAATACCTTGAAAAACAGTTTTTTAAATCTGAAACGTTATAGGTAAGACAAAACAAATTTCTGTCTTCGAAACAAAGTTGTAAAATGTTAAGTTTTACAATCGTTTAGAACATTATGATGTGTTTTGAAATAGCTGAAGCGCTGTAGGAAGCATTTTGTGTAATATATTAACGAGAAGTTTATCGAATTGCGCAAATTTTTGCACTATCAGCCAAAGTGGATTTTATTTTTGGTGTTAAGAGGAATTATTACCATATAAAACTAGCGAACTCGAAGCAATTTTAAGATTGAAAATCTAGTATTTTGTTCACAAATATCATCAATTAACTTGCAGAATTTGAGAATAAGAGATAATTAGATGATTTAACCGGTTTTCCGTTTCAAATTTATTAATAGAATCTGTTCTAGTACATCATTATGTAAATGATAACTGTACCAACACGTGAAAGTTATTTAACTCCAAAAGTAAACTAGCTTTCAGCTTTCAGTAGCTGGTGGCAGGCCTATTTTGGCTCTATTTACCTAAAAAAAACACTTTTGAGATAATAAGTTTTCGTTGTATTGTATTCAATTTGAGTACAGGATTTATGACTATTTTGAAACCAGAGCTGTCAACACGTTCACATACACCACACCTGACCGAAGCAAATGTTGTAAAAACAAGTGTCTAAAAAGTGATATTTGTGAACAAAATACTCGATTTTCAATCTTAAAGTTGCTACGAGTTCCACCGAGTTCCACGCTAGTTTTATATGGTAATGATTCCTCTTAACACCAAAAATAAAATCCACTGATAGTGCGAAAATTTGCGCAATTCGATAAAATTTCCTTTGAAAATCGTTAATATATTACACTAAATGCTTTCTACAGCGCTTCAGCAATTTCAAAACACATCATAATGTTCTAAACGATTGTAGAACTTAACATTTTACAACTTTGTTTCGAAGACTGAAAATTGTTTTGTCTTACCTACAACGTTTCAGATTTAAAAAACTGTTTTTTCAAGGTATTTTTCTTAGTTTCATAGTAAATCCTTAGAATGAAGTTGTAGAACTTTGACTTGTTCAGCAAAGTTATGTATTTTGTTAAGATAAACAACTTTGTAGAAGAAACCAAAGCTCTAAAATGCTTAACAAAAAAGTTAGCATTTTTATCTTGCTATTGGTGGACCCCTCGATTCTATATTTTATTTCAAAGTATGAGCCTTGTAAAATTATGCAATGTTGTCGAAGACATCAAAAGTCTATCTTTTCATCCCTAGGCGCCAGGGCCGGATTAAGCCATCGGGGGGCCCGGGGCAATTTATCTCGGGGGGCCCCTATGATTCGATTTTTTTTCAAATGCAATTCCAGAGAATACAAAACATTTTAAACGTGTAAAAGAACTGGATATGAGCTCAGTTTACAGCCTTCAAATTGCCATGTCGTCTGCATAGAAGATAGTTTCTGGTACCTTAAAAAAAATTGTTAATTAATCAGGTGCAAACATTGCGGAAGAGTTAAGACATTTTTAAACAATGAAAGCTTAGATTTGAGCTGCAAAATGCTGAATTTAATTCTATGATTTAGAAACATTACCGAACAGATATTTTAAATGATTTCCATTTCATCATTGATCATCTGGTTTGTGATTCATCGAGAAATATTTACCTCATGACAATTGGGAAGTATCATGAAGATTTGAAACATTGAATACAAAATTTTAAAAAAATAAACAAATTTCCATAGAGATACAGATATAAGAGTTAAAGAATTCAAAACTTTTAATCATGTTATATTAAGAACCAAAATTCAGTGTCTCAAATCAAATTGTAATTTCAAATCAAGTTTTAAGAAACAAAATATGAATTAAATAAAAATAAGAGATTTAAAGTTGCATTCAGAGCCAAAACAGAAATTGCACCAAATGTGAATTTCAATTTAATATCTTTGGAACACAAAAAACGTATCATGAAATGTTTATGAATTTGATTCTCGTCAGATAATTTTTTTTACCAATTCGTTATTCTAAATGTGATAGAAGTTTCATTCGATGCCCCCAAAGCCAAGGAGGTATAAGTGCAAAAATGATCGATTGAAAAAAAAATCATATTCGAGATTAAATGTTCAAACACAGAATCAGCTATCATTGAAAAAGTCAGATAAGGAATCCAAATGAGTTTAGTACCTCAAAAAAGATCCTGAGTTCTCAAAATTCAGAGAAAAAACATGAAACTGAACCTCAGTAGCTGAAGAAACAACAGAAGACTTGAAAATCTCAATAAATTGAATCTGGAAAAGATAAGATTAAAAAAATTTAAATATTCATGTTAAGAGAATCACTCAATGATATTTGCAACTTAACTATGAGATCATTTTTATAATAATTCGAGAGTGATCATTTTTAAAATACTGTGCTGACTGCAGGATATTGACTTCAGTAGATGATAAAATTTTGATTAAATCAGTTGAAAATGTTTCATTGCGAATTTCAAGTCTAAGGCTGATGTCTTGCTGAAGCAACTAGCAACGCAACACAACGCAACGTTCCACTAAGAAAGCGTTGCAACGCATTGGTATGGCATGCTGGCGCGACCTGTCGCTTTGAAATTCCCTACAAATCATCACTTCTCTACAGCTGATAATGCTTTGAATCGTCTCCTTTCTTTCGGGAGCCATCAAAAATCACGACCCGGATTGCAAGAATGCCGAAATTTGAACCGACAAAATTCCTTGTTTTTTTGCCGGAACTAAGAATTCATGAAAATTTTCTCGCCGATTCAGATATTTTTTAGTTTATTATCACAAGTTCGGACAGATCTTCGTACTATTGTGCTTAAAACCCGGAATCACTGCTTCAAATCGAGAAAAAAACAATATTCCCATTGGATTTCCTACTAGTCGCGCTACCAAACACACTGGCATCAGATTTGTCGCGCTTTACAAAGCGACCAGTATGACAGGTTTGCCCTTTTTCCATGGAGATCAAATGAGAGCTGGTTTGTCGTGTGAACGTTGCGTTGAAGGTCGTGTTGCTAGTTGCTTCAGCATGACATCAGCCTAAGACCGAAATAGCGATGGACAGTCAATAAAGAAAATCTGTACTGTTGATTGGTCCAATTTAGACAACTACAGTTTTTTTTTAAGAATTTATTTTCAAAAATTGGGAGGGAAAAGGGTTAAGAATTTATAAACCAACGGAAATTTCAATAATAATGATCGAAAAGTGAAAAGTTATAATAATAATACCTGGTATTCACCCGGATACTGCGCGGGTAAGATTCTGAAATGCTTTTCATAAAGTTTCTCTGTTCTCTCTTAGCACAGTGAGACAGTTTTGGCGAAATTTGTGCAGTAAGCATTACTTGGAAAGTTAAAATAATGATAAACATTATCATTTTGCAAGACGTTTGTATGCAATGAAAATGAGGAGATGTTTTTCTAAATTTTTCCTGTTCTGTACAGAATATTCCGACTGACATGTTTCGATAGAAAAAATAAAATTTTAGGTGTTTTGCCTCATATTCTTCTTAATTTTTGTTACGAATTCGGTTCACAATTTAATTTTTCAAATTCAATACCGAGATATGATATTCTTAGCTCGCAACATGCAGGATAACTTCTTCACTGCTAACTCTAGGGCCCCCCCTTAACTTATTCAAGAGAAAAACTATTCCCGGGGGCCCTTTTAGTAGATATATTCCAAATTTTCATTCCGATTTTCTAGTTTTTTCATAGATTTGTAGAAATTGAAGTAGTATGATTAAAGGAATGTTAAAACTTTTTTTCCCCTCGGGGGGCCCCCTGAGCCGGGGGGCCCGGGGGCAATTGCCCCTTTTGCCCCCCCCCTTAATCCGGCCTTGCTAGGCGCTATTAATTTAGTTCCGCTAGATTGATGTTCTGTACCAGTGTGCACTGGAAGGGGGAGGGATATCACAGATTCAGGGAAACATTTATCGTACCCAAACATCCTCCCATGCCAAATTTGGTTCCATTTGCTCGATTAGTTTTTCAGTTATGCAAAAAATGGTAAGGGAGCCTCCCACCCTTCCTATCTTCCCACTTGAAGAATGTAGTGGTGAAAAATATTGATTGAAACATTTTTCGTACCCTAACACCATCACATGCCAAATTTGTTTTCCTGTTGGTTGCTACCATTTGCTTGAATAATTTTTGAGCTATGTATCAAATTGTAAGAGAGCCCTCCCTCCCTCTTTCCTGTTTCCCTACTGAAAAAGGAGGGGTCTCTAATAATCGTAGGAATATTTATCGCATCCAAGTACCCTCCCATGCCAAATTTGTTACCATTTGCTTGATCGGTTCTCGAGTTATGGAAAAATTTGTCTATTATTTGGGGGCCGTCTCCTTCCTGTGTAGGGGAGGGGTCTCAAACCATGATAGGAACCTTTCCTGGCCTCCAATATTTGCCAAGTTTCACGCAAATCGGCTCTGTAGTTATTAGTTTCCGAGTCATAGGGAACAGACAGACAGACAGAAATCCATTTTATATATGAAGTCAATCCCCGATTTTGTCACACACCGATTATGTCTGCTCCCGATTTTGTCACATTTTTTGACCCGATTTTGTCACTATATTTGATTTAATGTAAAAATACTCAGATTTAAGCCTTCTCCTTTTAAGATGATATCGCGTCAATTGACAACATTGTTATACAACACGATAACATCGATAGCGATAGTGAAGACGACTTGTGAATGACACCAATAAAAGGTGTCAGATTTTATACAAGTGTTTTTCATTCACATTTCAACAATCAGAGAGTTGGTAAATACAATCAAAATAATAAATGTAAAGATACATCAAATCATTGCATTGATATGATTAACAAGCTTGTTTTTGGACCCTTGGAGCCAAGCTTGTTTCGAAAAAATACGCTTTCAAGTGGTTGTGTTATTCCCATTTCCGTATATTTTTTCAAAAATTTGTAGCAGGCTCGGTTCCACAGAAGAAGAAAAAAATGTTGATTTTTCAGTACAAAATATTAAATTTTCCCATAGAAACCTAAAGTTCAAATTTACTCATGTAAACATTACTTAAAAATTCTGCAAAATGAATGCAAAATGAAGAATGGGATTTTAATGGTATTTCAACCTTTGAATACTGTTAATGTGAAAAATTCTTATAATCAATATTGAAAATTTAATCTTAAAGATCCTAAAATTAACGATTGTTCTAGGTGGTACTGGACGGCGAAGAGGTACAGATCGACATCCTGGACACGGCCGGCCAGGAGGACTATGCCGCCATCCGGGACAACTACTTCCGTAGCGGTGAAGGGTTCCTGTGCGTCTTTTCGATCACCGAGGACGACAGTTTTCAGGCAACACAAGAGTTTCGGTAAGTTTTCGGATTGAATCTAAACATGAACAGTTGAACTTACATTTTTTTCCAAATTTTAGGGAACAAATACTGCGCGTGAAAAATGACGAAAACATCCCGTTCCTGCTGGTCGGCAACAAGTGCGACCTCAACGACAAACGGAAAGTGCCACTGGCCGAGTGCCAAGGTCGGGCCCAACAGTGGGGAGTGCCATACGTCGAAACCTCGGCGAAGACGCGTGAGAATGTGGACAAGGTGAGTTTTGGTGTGACCGATCCACGTTTTTTTTTTTTTTGGTACCGTTTGGCTTTGGTTTGGGCTATTTTAACATACATTATTTTTTTTGTTTTGGGTGGTTTGAGATTGAAAACATAACCAGTGTTGGTAAATTTCGCCCGTCACGCTTGACCCGACTAGTTTTGTTTCATCAAACGACTGGCACTGTTCTCAATTGACGGAGCCTCACTTTTCGCATGACGGATAAAGCACGACAACAATCAACATTTCTCCATCATCGACTGGCGAAGCTCCTACACATGGTCAACATTTCTCCTGAGAGTGACTGGCAAATCTCATCACACTTCGACCGGCTGCTGACGGCAGGTACAACTAATTGAACGACTTGCTGGCAGAGAGCAACAATAGCAATAAAAAACTGAAAACGAGCTTGCTGGCAGGAGCAACAATAATAATAAATGCGTTTCTTTTTCGTCTTCGGTCGTCTTCGGCTTGCTGGCAGGAGTAACAATAATAATAAATGCGTTTCTTTTTCGTCTTCAGCTCGGTCGACGACTCGTTCGAATGCGATTGGTAAATGCTGACTATGAAAATTTTTCAGCTTCAAACGACTGAGGGTTGAATGACTGGCAAACGAAGTGACTGGTCGTTAAGGAACAGTCAATTGAGTTTGACGGACCAAGAGGCTTCACAGTCACAGCTTCACGCCTCATGACGATGAGTTTTGCCAAGCCTGAACATAACAGTATCAACACCGGTATGGCTTGTAGTGTTTGGTGCCTGGTTTGGTGGTTTCGTTAACGCTTCAAATACTAACTGCTAGTGATAAATTAATAATATATTGCGAATTTGAATAAGATGAAAGTTTGTTTCTACCTACCTAATGGTCCGGCGCCGTTTGCCCGACGCATTGGGCCGAGATAAAAGATCTCCACTGCTGGCGATCCGGAGCCAGCGTCTTCTTGATTTTCTGCCAGCCAAAGGTTTTTGTCAACTGTGCGGATTTCAGCGGCTAGGCTACGCCGCCAAGAGCTACTGGTTCACTCATTTTTAAGCGGATTTGTGCCAACGTAAGAAATTCCCTACACATTTAACACACGACGTATTTCAGGACACGACATTTAACTTTCTTACAAACGAAAAAAAAGGATTCAAAATTACCTTTTTTATCGACCGGTTTCAGGCTCAATATGGCCCATCTACAGTACGATGTCCGTCTGATCAATCGAAGAAATTACTGTACTACGAAAATCGTAGTACGATCGCTTCTGGGCCTGTCTCTTTTTCGATGCCCATCTGGATTCTAGTCAAGCGCCTCTCTGCAAATCTCGTTCTTATCTCTTCGCAGCGTGTGCCCAATCCATCTCCATATTTGTTCCCGAGTCTTGCTTTGAAGCGCCTCTTGATTACAACGGCGATGAAGTTCTTTATTCTTCAACTTAGACAGCAATCGCTTCGAGTGCTCAAGTCGCAGTGCTTTAATTCGTTATTTAATCAAATGGCGCTTTGATCTTACCCTTTATAATGCATTCAAGTCATCTTTGAACAATCGTTGCATGGAAGAACTCGAAATATTCGCTTCCTTAGGTAGTCTCCGGATTGATCTTACGGGATTCTGTTTTATTTGACTAATTTTACCACCTTTACAGTGCGTGCAGACCGTGGCCCCCCACTAACCGGCTTCCGTGAAAATGGTCCAAAGTTATACTGCCATCTGCTGGTTGAAACGATGTTCAGATACAAAAAGTGCATCCTTCAAGCTGCTAGCGGAGGAAGTTCTAGGCAGGAAGGTGGAGGTGCGTGCGCTATGTCACGAAGTGACCATCCGTATCAAAAACCTCGACGAAATTACGACAGAAAATGAAGTCAGGACAGCACTAGTCGACCAGTGTAAGATCGGCGAGAATCCGATTTCGATCCGATTGAGACAGGGTCCTCCCAAATCCGGAACACAGGTTGCAATTGTGAGCAGCCAACGCAGCACTCGAGTGCTGGCGTCTAAGGGTGGGATGGTCAGTTTGTCAGATAACCATCTCCCAGTAACCAGAGCTATGCTTTCGATGCATGGATTACGATCACAAGTCGTTTGATTGCAAGTGAGTTAACAGACGAGGATTATGCTGGAGGTGCGGGTAATCCGGTCACATAGGCTAGCTGCAGTAAGCCGGCGAAGTGTCTTATTTGCACTCGTGACCGTGTACATGGCAACCCAAGGTTCTCTGCCTACCAAAAGGCGCTAGCAGCGATACCAAGGGCTTTGAAGTTATCCAAATCAACTTCAACCACTGTGAAGAGAAGCTAAACATAGCGTTAGTAGCAGACCCCTATTATATGTAGAGCCCTGAATGGCCCAAATTGGATGATCGATAGTGCCAATCTGGCCGCATTAGGGAGGACAGAAAAGTTTCCCCTACAAGAAGTGGTCACATCAAACGAGGAAGACTTCGTGATAGTCAAAGTCAATGGGATCTTCTCTATAGCTGCTATGCTCCACCGAAGTGGACCTTGGCGAAATTTACCGCTACGATGAATTTTTTTTTATTAGTTGTTAACGCAGGTGGTAAATCTTTTTTACGGATTGCATTCCAAGGCACGGCGAGCCACCGCGTCCCCCCAGTTTGCTACTCTGGGTCCATGGGTACAATTGGACGACGCATGATACAATGCTAACGAACACTGTACCCCCTACGCCATAAAGTCCACCTGGGGCCACTGACCTTTGTTCCCACCTCGAACTGTTTGACACGCTATACTTCAATAGTGAGAGGTCAATTCGCGCTAATGCGCTCCAAGGCAGTACTCGTTTCCGAATCCTCTTTCAGCAAATACCTCATTCTAACACAACTCGATGCGCAACCCCTCCTCTGACGAGTTAGGAACCGACATCTCACCGTGTTAAAAGAGGATCCCATTCAGTGCAACTACTAACTTTGTGGATCTAGTCCAGAAAGTCCAGAAACACAAAGCGAGTTGTCGAGGACACTTTCTCTGTTCGAACACGCGGGTCAGGAGGCGAGCCTCCTAAGCCACGTGTAGGACTCAGACTCATCCGAACTCTCTAGTGTCGACTTAAGTCACCACTCAGTGCAACTACTCAATTTCCAAGTCGGGTGCTTTACACCCCGAAGCGCAAATCGAGCTGTAGACCGTCTCATCAGGTCGCACTCGAAACGCGTGTCGAACCCTGACACCTCCTGGCATACCTCACTGGCACTGACGTGTTTAACACGTCCCTAAGTGATTGACCCACCATTGGCCACCACTTTGCGCATCTACTCATTTTGCGAGTCGGGTCTATACCCACCGAAACGCAAAACGAGTTGGCGATCGCTCTCCCTTCGGTCACGTCCGCATTTCAGGGCCTTAACCCCTGAACGCGTGTTGGACCCTCACCCTCACACCCGAGTGCTGGTACCTAAGTACCTGGGTGCACCACTTCTTCCGCGCGGGTTTGCCAGACCCGTCGACGCCCTCTAGTGGGTTTAGTGATAGTTCTCTTAGCCGTACATCTGCAATACGCCGGACTTGCAGACACGTTTCCGCCTTGGAGCACGAGGAGGTGGAACTACCAGCCCAGCATCCCTACGCTACGATGGATAAGATAGTTGAGGTGCTGACAGGTCGAAGCCCCGTTATTATCGCGGGGGATTTCAATGCGTGGGCCCAAGAATAGAATAGTTCTCCACGGAAGCCAGAGGACAGAGTCTATACTAATAATAGGTAATAATAGGACCTACCTTAAAGATGGATTTGGACATTTGCTAGTCCCAGATGGACAAGTCATTGAGGGGTAAGCGAGGACTACACTCATAGCGACCAATTTGCAATCCGCTATCGTGAGGGTAAGAGTGCACAGTCAGTCAGAGGAGAGGTAATGGTAGGTGAACGACGCTGGAGGACAAAACAATTTGACCGGAATGTCTTTGTCGAGGTGTTGAAGTGGGAGCAAAACCTGTCTAACTTGTCGGTTGAAAATCTGACAAAAGTACTCACACGTGCTTGTGATGCAGCAATGTCGAGAAGAGCAAATCGTAAAAACTCACATCCACCAGTTTATTGGTGGACTAGGAAAATCGAAATGTGAAATGTGCCCTAACGAACTGAGGGAAATAACGAGAGAACTATTCCCTCAACATAATATCAATAGTTGGCTGCAAGTCCCGTATGACTGGGATACGATCGTGGAGGAGTTAATATCGTTGGAAGAACTGCGCGACATCGCAAACTCCCTTCAGCTGGAAAAGGCTCCGGGACCAGGTGGTATCCCGAACATTGCAGTTAGACCGCGATTAAGGAATTTCCCGAAATGTTCCGATCGTCACCGATCGTTCGTATTGAGGAAAGGATGTTTCCAGAGGGTTGGAAACAGCAGAAGCTGGTTCTGCTGCCCAAACCAGGAAAGCCATTAGGGAACCCATTAGCATGCAGACCAATATGCCTACTGGATACGGTTCGAAAGGTTCTGGAAAAGGTGATCTTGAATCGTATCCAGCGGTACACCGAGGACGAAGCCGGATTGTCCAACATTCAATTCGGCTTTTCAAAAGGGCGTTGTACAGTCGACGCCATTCGAACTGTCATCGGAACGGCTGATAAAGCGAGACTCAAGAAGAGAAAAGGGGATCGTTTTTGTGCGGAAGTAACACTGGACGTGCGCAACGCCTCCAATGTGTCAGCTGGGCAGCGATGTCGTCTTCGCTCATAAAAATGCCTACCAGAGGGAGTAAAGTTGGTTAGTTTCGTCGACGACGTCGTGCTACTAGCGACGGGTTACTCAACAGAAATCGTCCAGCTAAGAGCTTCAAAGACTGTAGAAGCGGTAGAGAACTGAATGCACTCCAAGAGTTTGCAGTTAGCTCACCACAAAACCGAGATGGTCCTGGTATCACACCTGATTTCACCGCAAACAGGCAGGATTACAGTTGGATCATGTACTATCGAAACAAAGCGCGAGCTTAAATATTTAGATGTGATGATTGACGACTGGCGCTGCTTTAAAAACCACGTTGAGTATGTGTGGCCAAGAAAAGGATGAATCATCCTAAAGGATGAAAATCCTGAAAAAAAAAAGTGTGGCCAAGAAGGCGGTAACAGCTTACGAGGATGTTAGCGAACTAATCGGGGATCCGAAGTAGTCAGCGGAGGATAATTTCTAGTGTGGTTTCGTCAATCTTTGGGTCTTGAAACCTAGTTTTAACATCCAGTGTAACCAGCAGAAGCTGAACAGTGTACAAAGGCGAATGAATTTGCAGGTCATCATAACGCACTGTTTCGTCGGAGGCTGCATGCGTTGTAGCGGGAGTCATGCCCATATCGGTTTTGCTGGTGGAGGACTCCTATTGCTACAAAAAAGAATCACGCAAAACGTGAGAACACGAGCCAGAGATATCTCCACGGACAACTGGCAGCAGCTGTGGAACAGCTTAGAAAGAGGAAGGTGGACCCATCGTTTGATCCTAAATATCAAGGAGTGTCAGAACAACGAATTTTTTTCTTTGTAAACTTGTAAATGTTATCAAACTCCGATACAAAATACTGACATAATGCAACAAAGGGGAGAGAAAATTCAAGTTGACTTTCATAACTGGTTTCCAGCTTCTTTCCTCACTTGCCGCCAAGCTAGTATTCAACGAGGTCAGCTTGGAGATCGTTGAACCCACTCCCGCTCTTGGTGCTGAACCAGGCATGCTGGTTCCTCCGAAGTGGCTTGACAAATTGACTACTCCACATTGTTGGGTATCAAACCAGGTACTAAGGTTAGTCTACCGACTGTATTGGTGGTTGCCGGCAGAAGTAGTACGGCATCGTTTTGCACGTCAACACGAGTCTAAATGGTCTGCAACTCACATTTCGATGCTGCATTTTGGATGAAGGTTTTCCGATCAAATTGTAAATACCACGTGCGCTTTTTAGCCAAGAACTTCGTCCCTAAACAGCTCATAGAACCAATTCAACAATGTATCGTTCACCTGGTTTTCCTCTGCCATCTGCGGCTATAACTCTTTTACCTAGTTTTCAAAAGTTATTGCTTAGATTTTTGGCCATCCTAGCCTCATGAAGCTTCTCTACACAGCATGCCAAATCAGAACTGTTCGAAATTGTCGTCTATAGCTATGTTAGAACGTCATTGGAGCCTTAGTCTCATCCTGCCCTATGCTAATTCGTCCTCGACGGACCTTATTAAACTCATCTGTACTCTTCCATGTGAATATCCATGTCTTCATCTGAGTCGTTGCGTTAAGTCGCGCGCGTGTGCCGTGACAGGCGCGAGTCTAGGATAAGCTGCTCTCGATCAGGCACACGACGGGCAAGGTGGCAAACCTCGAACCCTGAAGATAAGAGGTCGGTCCTCGAGTCGTTAGAGGAGAGGTCAGGCCTCAAACCTTCAGGCAGCGAGGTTTGTGTGATAAACCCCGAGTCTTTATGATAAGGGGTCGGGTCTCGAGTCGTAAGAGGAGGGACCAGGCCCCTTACCAACAAGAGGAGGGGTACAAGTGGTCACCTCGAGTCATTACGAGGAGAGGTCAAATTTCAAGTCGTTAGAGGAGAGATCGGGCCTTGAATCGTGCAGAGGAGAGGTAAACCTCGAGTCGATGCGAGGAGGGGTCGGATCTCAAGTCGTTAGAGGAGAGATCAGGCCTCAAGTCGCGAAGAGGAGAGGTTTGTGTGGGAATCTCGAGTCATTGCGAGGAGATGTCGGTTCTCAAGTCATTAGAGGAGAGTTCAGGCGTCGAGTCGCAAGGATGAGAGGTTTTGCTGAAAGTGGTCTCGTTAATGAGTATTGCCTTGGAGCGCATTAGCGCGAATAGACCTCCCACTATTGAAGTATAGTGTACTAACCAGTTCGAGGTGGGAACCAGGTCTGCGGCCCCAGGTGGAGTTTAGGGAGTAGGGGGTATACACGGAGTATATCATGAGTCTTCCCATTGTACCCATGGACCCAGAGTAGCAAACTGGGGGGACGCGGTAGCTCGCCGTGCTTTGGAATACAATCCGTAAACCGGGATTTACCACCTGTGGTTACCAACTAAAAAAAAATCCATGTCTTCATCACCTCAATCTTGTTTCGATTGATAAGAGCTAAGTTTCTTGGGGCCTCAGAAAGCAGTACGTCATCCCTTCACCGTTGTCGGAATTGAACCTTTATCCTTTGGCATTATGGAACACTCTGGTCCGTGCCAAAAGCGAAAAACGAATCTTTATTCTATCATCTGATTCTCAAAACTACATCACTGGGGCCTCGATATCTGTAAGTGAGTATTGGATGTTGAAGGTTAGAGGAGTGTCCAGCGTATCTCTCCAATGTGAATTTGCTTAAGTTAGCAGCCTCCTGGATTTTTTTTAATTTTAAATTCTTAATTTAGTCTCGGATTGGTTTTATGTTTTGATTAATGGATTTTCTAGAATTAAAAGACATGAGACGGTCGCGGTTTAAGCATGACTAACCAAACCTTAAAACCTTGGTATTGGAAGGGGATTACTAGTTTTTATGTTCCACCTAGTGGTAGTATCTGCTGTCGCCTCAATCGTTGTTTCTCCCACCAACTCTTTCGCAGGTGTTCTTCGATCTGATGCGCGAAATACGCTCGCGGAAAACGGAAGACTCGAAGACGACCAACGGGCGCGCCAAAGACAAATCGAAGCGAAGGAAACTGAAATGCACACTAATATAGACAAAGAGAGAGAGAGATAGAGAGCGATAGCAAGAAGAGCACCCGCATGAGTGGCTCAGTGTTAGAGAAGAAGAGGGAAAAAGTAAAAGCGAACGCACTCGAATTGTTAAACACTCACACACACAAATACATCCATAAAGGTTAGAAGAATGTGGTACAGCGTTAGCCAAGAGGAAGAAAGCGAACAAAAAACTACGTATAACAACAAAAACACTCAGAAACAGTTCAGACCACACACACACTTACACTTATCGTTTATGCGCATAATGGGATAATAGAAGCAAACCGTGTGTCTGGTTTTTATTATCTTAGGTTTTGTTTTTAAGTTTAGGCGTAGAACTTTACCGTATGATGAAACGAAGAGCAGAGTTACGTCGTCGTAGCGAAGATTATTTGTTAGGAATAATATGCTAAGCAGAAGTATTGATCATAATGATATACGAGAGAAAGAGAGTAATATGGAAATCAGACTAAAAAATCGCTTAAGCTAAGTGAGCGAAACAAGCAAACAAAATCTATTGGTGTACATTTAATGCTTTCGGTGTTATTTATTTCTGTTCTACACGATTATTTTTTGGACGTATTCTTCGACTGTTGTAAATTGTTTTCGTAAATGCCTCATCGCCACAGCGTTGCCACAAATAACATTGTCCATTGTATTGTTTCTTTTTTGTTCTATTGTGCTGCGCTAGTATGTATCGTTAGTTTGTTTGTATAAGTTACAGTGTAGTTCTGTTCAGTGTTTCTGTTTCCGAAATCTAGCGATCGGTTTTAAAATGACCGTTCGTAATTTTGCGGAATAAGAACCATTGAACGGATAAGTATAATTTTGATGCTTCACAAATCATCACCGGATTCCTCTTAAATTGCTGCTAGTGTGCCGCAAAAGCTAAACGCAAGAGTGTGCGTGTCTGCATCGAAGTGTAAGCAAGAGAGTGTCCGCCATATTTGCTGTACGTGCGTTTGGCTGCCATATTGGATTCATTTTTTTTCAACACATGATATTTTTTCCAATCTTTTCTTGAATGTGCCTTTTTTCCTTTTGTAATCATTTTCACAAAAAACAACCTCACCGGGGTTCAGATATTCTACGATTTGATTCGGGATATTTCCAACCGCAAGAAGAAAAGCCAGGAAACGGTGCAACAACCAAAGGGCGAGAAACGTCGATGCTGTCAGTTGCTGTGAACACACACTGAAACAAACAAAAACCATTACATTACCGTACATGTCGTGTAGATCCAGCAGCCACTCCGTGCTTCGGTGAGTGAACGCCTCACCTTCGTCAACAACCGATGATATTTTATTCAACGCATTATTCTCAGAGCCGCTTCCTTAAACAAGTTTAAACCTAATAAAACCCAGTGCGTATGCTGGGACATTTTTTACGTTAATCAAAGTTATCACATCGAAATTCAGAGTATCAAATTTCTAATTAAATTTAAAAAATAAAAGAAACAATCGATGTACAAAATTTTATCGAGAACTAAATACACATGCTTTGCAGCTTACATTTTTCGGTTCTTTTTTTAAAAAGTGACAAACAGAAAAAGTATTGATGAAACACAAACCTAACCTCAAACCATTTCGGTCGGTTGCTACCTGGTCGAATAATATTCAAACAAAAAAAATGCCACTCATAGGAACAGATAACCGACTGACTGCTTATCGCATCAGGTGTAAAGCGTGTGTAAGTTAGACTTTGTAAACAAAAGGGCGCGCAGAATGTGGTGTGAGAGACCAGACAGGTATCAGTCGTCGTACGTGCTAGCAAAAGTTGACAAAAAGCAAAAACAAACTAAATCAAACATGCCGAAAGAAAACAATCTCTCAACAAAACAAGTGAATAAAGACTATTGAAAAATAAACAAACAATGATGGTGAAGAAAATTTAGAAGATTTTGCGTTAACTTTGGGGAAATTATTCATCCGAACGGTCCTTTAATTTGTTGAGCGATTTACCTGGAGTAAGTATTCATGAGATTAGAGATAGTTACTTCCAACGAGGAATTTATAATAGAGTACTGCGTGTACATTCCTGTTCCCGATGTTGACATTGACGGAGTTCTTAATGTCGGCACGATGGAATTCCATTGGGTGTATTTTTTGCGAACAGCCGGAAAATTCTCATGTTGCGCGTTATCCTTGAAAGTTTTCAGGAAGCGAATGCCATTTTATTTCCAGCGAGATGTTTACCACTGAATATTGTGTTTACACTCATAAAAAATGATGGTGAGAATAGGAGATGTTGATCGCTTGAACATACATATTTCACGAAACCCCTTAGCTTCTTTTGGACCGATACAGTCCAAACCATGCGTTGCAGATTTTAGTTTCAATCTCAAGGTAGCAAATGGCTTCATTTTCAGCGAGATGTTTACTTCTGAGTACCGCGTATACATTCCCGCTCCTGATGTTGATGGTGAATGAAATGGTGATCGTATAAGTTTTAAACGTGAAACGTCAAATCGGAGCCATGGAAGGTAGTCGAGTTAATGGATTGGTCGTTGAACCAGGATTCCACGTTTTGGTCATCGAGCCGCGGGGGGTTCTTTGTACCAGGCAGAGACCAGCGAACCGGAAGGCATCATCGTTATTGAAATCAAAGTTATTGGAAAGGACGTTTCCAGAGGATCACGATTTGTTGCTGAACGTTGTCCTCGATAGTTTCGAGAAAGCGAATGGCATGGTGTCCAGCGAGAAGTTTATCGTTGAGTACTGCGTATATATTTTCCCTTACAGAATAAAAAAATGACGGTGTGAATAGGAGATGTTTTTCGCTATAACAGTACCTTAGTTGCTAATTGATCGATACAGTTGAAACCCTGTGTAGTTTCAACGATGCAAATTGCTTGATTTCTAGCGAAAAGTACCGCGTTTACATTCCCGCTTTCGATGTTAATAGTGAGCGGACTGGTGATCGAATAAGATTTGAGCGAGAATGATCTTGTATATTCTGGAGTTTCTAGAGACACGCTAGTGTTCATGTAAGGATGACCAACCGAAGCCAACGAGATCAACGAGCCAGGAAGCCTCTGAAATATCGTTGCAGCCAGCGGTAAAACGTTGTTCCGGAGTCAATGGAAGGTCATCGGGCCAGAGTCATCGAGCCGGGAATCCTTTGAAAGGTCGTTGAACTAATTCCACTGGAAGTTCGACGAAATTGTGACAAGGAAGGTAGTTGGAACGAGAGCTAAAGGGGTTTGTCGTCTATTTGAAAGCACTTCGTACCACGTAGAGATCTTCGGAACAGGAGTCATTGGAAGGTCGTCGAACCAAAGTTATTAGTTATGACTCATTCCTTCAAGATTTCTTTCGTGATTCCGTACTCCGGGAGCAATGTGATTATAACAGCTGCTACGTGTCAGTCATGCATTGATTTAGTTCCACTAAGTTGTCGCTACTCTACGGCGAACCCAGTATCCAGAAGGTGGTGAAGGCTGGCCGGATACGCTGGGTAAGACATGTTGCGAGGGTGCCAGACGGCTGTCCTGCAAAACAGGTGTTTTTCGGACGAGGTGTTTGGACTAAGTAACGCGTGATTTGGCGAATGTGGTATGTCCGAGAAATTGAAGAACGGTTGCCATGGTCCGAGTTAATTTTTGGAATTATGTTCATCAAGTTATGTCGTGAGACGAAATACTATGAAAATAAATAAGTTGTCGACGTGTTGAGTAGACATTTATCGAAAAAGTTGCTGTGGAGATCCTTAGGGACTTCTTCGTCGTTTTGAAGAGGTCAAGAACGTGGCTTTCTTTAATAAGGACCCCCGTCAAACAAGGTCTTGAACAAGGTTAGGGATCCGGGGTTGCATATCTAAAAACTTAAAACGTAACGAGGGGTGAGGCTCAACAAAATATGGTCCTTCGAACCGGATCGTAAGCATTCGATCGCATAAAGCATTCCACTGGACAGATGCAACTTCAGCAAGTTTTATGCGTTAGCCACTTGAAATGCTTTCTGACTTATTATGACCCGGTTCGAATGACCATGTTTTGTTGAGCTTCACCCCTGAAGACGGGAAGTGAACTAGGATGGATTATCTTTGAGTTGGTAAAAGTTGAGTGGACTTAGGACTTTTCCTTAGGGAATGCCGATGTGCTGTCTATTTTGCCTCTGATGGATGGTCATATTAAAAAAAAAACAAACCCCATTCTAAAACGTTGGAAAATATTTATTTGTAAAAGTTCTGCGATTCGTCTTTTCACTTCTTATAATATCAACATAATAGCGCGGGAAGTTCGGAATGCGCTCCGGTCTAGTTAAACGAAATAAAAACTTCCCCTACACAAAGCCGAATTTTGAATATTGATAGAGTTCACAACACTGAGAAATATAATATGCGTGGTTTTTTTGTTCTTCTATTTAGTAGTATAATCTTTGTAGTTGGCGATCAAATACGCTTTCGGAGCTTCGCTGATTTATGCTGACAAAATACAACAACGAATTTGTTTAAATAGTACTTAGTTACGGTTTCTGATTAGTAGTTAAGGTAACACTAGAAGGCTTCGATCGTTAACTGGTACGCGGCGGCCTTTTTTCTCCACCAGTGAGTTGCTCCCAAATGCTCAATCTATTGCAGGACGACAGGTTCGAACAGCTTCTTCGGCTGCAACTCGTGCCGCTAGGTGGGGCAGTTCCGCAGGTATTCCGAATCGAAGTACAACACATTGATGGTGATGTCGTCCCGGAACAGCCGAACGATGTCCTGCGGCAGCGATAGCATGTGGGACAGCTTCGAGTGTTCCACCCCGTAGTCGGTTCCCCCGAGGGCATTCCGTATGAGATGGGTGGCCGCGTTACGATCCAGCGGTTTTTTCTGGAGGCCCACCTTCCGGGTGGTCAACATTTGACTGATTTCCCCTAAGGACACATCGTGCTTTGGTAGTTTCAGCGGCTGCAGGAAGGCTTTACCGTACATGTGTTCGCCGACGAGGTAAACCGTCTGCATTGGACTCATGGCATCCCACAAGCCATCGCTCGCTAGGATCAAGAACTTGTCCCTAGGGGTCAGGATGTGATGAGTAATCTCCGGACGGGCTGTTAAATATGGCGGGGTGAGGTAGTACGGGGCAACGACATGTTCCCCGTATTGCGGCACGACCATCTGCTCCAGCTGGTCCCGGGTCCATTTGTAACGGAAATCACCGAACGCACGGAGTGGCGCCAACTGGCCCAGTAATCGCTCTCCGCGTATGACGGTATCACGCTCGTCGGCAGGATGTTCGTTCAGCAACCGCCGAACTTCACCCACGTTGTCGCTGTTGTGTTCGTGGGTCAGCTTTTTGGCGATCCATTGACCTGCAAGAAACAATAGATCAGAGAGATCTACTAAGAAATGATTCATGGTGGCAGGGGAAGTTTGATGATCAATTTATTCTTGGTTGAATGAAACCATGATATCAAACATAGTCGATGAATTCTCATCCGCAGTGCGCAGGAATTTATTGACGATCTCTGAAATCAGCACACGTCAGTTAGCGAGTGTAGAAGGGAGAAAATTTTAGAAAATAAATCATTCTAGTTTGAACTGTTCAACAGAACTGATTTTTTTTTCTTATCCAGAAGCAGGGTATGTGCCTGCGTTGGAAAAATGGAAGAAGGCTCACTAACGAGAACTAGGACTCCCAGATTGTTCAGGAAGAAATCCTGTTTCTGACCAGCAAAACAAGTAAAATTTTGTGCATGAATGGCTTGGAAAGTTGGGTCATCGAAACATTGACGACATATGAAATGGAATTCAGAAGCCCACTTACCAGTATCGGTCACAGTTCCCAACACAGCCGAACAATCCCCGGTCGAAGCGATATGCAAATGGGGACCGTCGATGTGAGCCACGACGGCCACCGCACCGCTCATCGCAACCGACATTGTTCGCAGACTCGGATTTTCGAACGCTTCCTTCGACAGATCCTGATCCAACCGCAGGAACGCATTCTCCAGCACCTGATGCATCTGAAAGCCGGCCAGCGTTGTGTTGGTCAGCTCGTTGGCAAACAAGCTGAAACTTTTTTCGTAGATGTCTTTTATTTCGCTGACAAATTCGAGCTGCAAGGAAAAGGTACCTGCTGTTAGAAATTTTGATATTTTTTCAGAATTAAGTTATTAACCTTGTCATTATGGCAGTTAATGAATGATTGACTTTGGGCCCCATTGAGCAGATGGCCTTTTAGATCGTCCGGAGGAACCAACGAAGCCGCGACATAGCGCATCAGCCGTTTGCTGATAACCTGGGAACAAGCCGGGCCCGCGTGTCCATCGAAAATGCCCACCAATAAACCTGAAGTGTGAACGCAGCTTCCCTCGCTACGGCAATCTTCGATCGGCGAGTTCGAGGCCAGCTGGTTCGAATCATAGCACTTGACCGAACCGCTCGTAAAGTCCTGAGTATGTTCGTTTGCCCGCAGGATGCAGTTCACCTATAAAAACAATTTAAAAAAAATCTTTACAAAACTTTTTTTTTTGCGAAATTTTTCGCTCGATAAACCCACTCTGGTTTGAGTTCAAGGTTGTCATATCAACAGCAGGCAGGACCCGATAAAGGTTAATTTATGAGGATTCCCTCGAGAAGAATATCGACTTACATCGTATGGTGATAGTTTCGGAGGCCCGGTTGGCGCCCGACGAACAGTGGCCTGGTGAAACGTGCGGCAACCGAGAGACCCGGTTAGCGGATGGTTCCGGAAAATCAGTAATTTCTGGGTAAAATTTGACATCTTCAATTGACTCGACTGGTGGTGGTGGTGTTATTTGGTTTACGATTTCGTAAGACGGCTGACTGGTTTTTGGGACTACTCCAGCTGAATTTGACGCTAGCTGCGGATTTTCTCCTACGCAGCACCTCTAGTTACTTATTGCACCCATTTGCCGGAGGTAAAGAACGCAGACCTCCGGTGTTTTCGTGGTCGAATTTTGCTTTCACTATTTTCACTCGACTGCGACCCGGACAACACTCGCGCACATCTGATCTCACAATTTTGCAATTTGCACTCGAAGATTTACCGGAGTGCTTCTGTCATTTGGGTAGATCCCCAGTTGGAAAATTTTACAACTTATCAGACGTTTGGCGGTTCATTCTTCAGAATGAACTAAACTGAAGGCCTGAAATCCCGGAAAAAGTAAACATTTATTAATCCTTGTCTACTGCATTGAAATTCAGGAACTAATCTATGCAATTGCAGTTGTCCTTACAAAGTTCAGCTGAAAAGTGGTCAGCAGAATGGAAATTGATTTGGAGGTCACAAACAACGCAGTTTTGAAGTTCGCAGTAACAATTGAGTGCCATGCATAATAATAAATGTAACTCAAAAAGCTATTGAAATTGAATGCTTATCCATGTCTGATAACACCAAGAGACTACACCGGGATGAATGACTGTGCTGTCAATTAAAAACCCGTGAAAAAAGATTAAAAAAAACAAGAGACTGCAGCAACGGTCAAACTCCCTTTTTGAAACCAAAACGTGAGCTCCCCTTTGATTTCAATGGCATTTTAGTACCAACACCTCAGTGTGCATGCCCCAAATGACCCGATTTTTGAAAAAGTTATGTGCTGCAGGCTTACATTGATCCTAGGCCTAGTCCAAGATCGCATGCTAAATTTGGGTCAGATCGGAACGAGCCTGAAGTTTGTATGGGATTTTGGGACATTTTGTTCGGGAAAAACATGAAAAACCAGTTTTTCATCAATAACTTCGGTTCCCTTCGGTCGATTTCTTTAGAATAAAGGTTTTCTTTAAGCCCGAAATATGACTAATATTTCTTTCGAAGACTGCAATTCGATTCGATTTAAGATAAAAAAGTTATGAGGCTTCAAAACCGGGCAAACTTTTTTAAGGGTGGTATCCATCACGGTTAATGCTGCGTCAAAATTTTCGACTGTCCCGCCCGGCTCATTAAGAATGATGAATATCACCCTTAAAAAATAGCCCAATTTTGAAGCTTAATAACTTGCAGTCTTCGGATGAAATATTTGTCATATTTCGGGCTTTAAGAAAACCTGTTTTCAGAAGAAATCGGTCGAAGGGAACGGAAGTGGTTAGAGGTCTCAATGGGTCTTTTGGAGTCACTGCGTCCAACCTTGGATCTGTTGCAGCTTCTGAAAAGAAAGAAGGAAGTGGCTCACATAACCTCAAGTTCGTGGCGTTTTTAACACGTCTGGACAGGGACGCTCTGTTCAACGACCTTCCAATAAGCTTTCCAACAGATTCCAGGTCCACAGCGTTGAAATATAAGAAAAACAAAAACCAAAACATCTTTTGTTGGGATACGGGAAAAATCAAGACATTTTTTCACACAGGGTAACGTCTTAAAAATCGGACGCCTTTGACACGCGCATCAAAACATCAAACACAACAAAAATGGCGTCTGTTTTGTTTTGAGATTTTTCTGCGTGCGGTGGGCGGAGTGTTTTGGCTGTCTGTTGGAAGTTTTTCCGAGATTTTTCCACCTAAATCGATTATTCATGTAGAAAACTGGACTCAATTCTTTGAACTTAAATTGGAAATCAAAACCTGCTGGTAATAAGAAATCGTCAACATGTCGGCGCCCCCGAAATTTGCCGGCACTGGCCTGGAAGAGGTAAACGTTCCCGGGCAAGCCTATCTCCGTGATGCGTAAGTAAAAATTCAATGTCTCATGTTTTGAGGAATAATTTAATTTTTAAATGATTTCGAAATCGACAGATTGTCCTGCTGCGATGACCCGCTCAAGGCAATTGAAAATTTCCAGCTGGAAAACGGCATTCTGCTACCATCGTTGCGACCGATGCTTCCTCTGTTGGATTTGCACGGAGTGAGGAGGTTGGATTTTCACACCTCGGTTCTGGAGGAATTGAGGGATAAGTTGATAGCTCACATCAATGAAGTGGGTGCCAAGGAAGGTCGGGAGCGGGATCGAAAGTTGAAGGAACTGCTGGTCAAGAGCTTTCCGGTGGTTCGGGTGAAAGCTCTGCGTCCGGTCGTTATGTGCATCCTGAGGAATACCGCTCACATCGATGATAAATATCTGAGGATTTTGGTGCGGGATCGGGAGCTGTATCAGGATACGGACACCGAGGTTAAGCGGCAGATTTGGCGGGACAATCAGTCCTTGTTTGGGGATGAAGTTTCGCCGTTGCTTTCCCAGTATATTCGCGAGAAGGAACACATTTTGTTTGATCATTTAAATTTGAACAATTTGTTCTTCACTCCGACGCCAAAAGTGCGTCGTCAGGGAGAAGTTGTTCAGAAGTTGGCCCACATGATAGGGAACAGCGTCAAATTGTACGACATGGTTTTGCAGTTTCTGAGAACTTTGTTCCTTCGCACCCGAAATGTCCATTACTGTACTTTGAGGGCTGAACTGCTGATGGCGCTACATGATCTGGAAGTTCAGGATATCATATCGGTCGATCCGTGCCACAAGTTTACCTGGTGTTTGGACGCTTGTATTCGTGAGAAGAATGTCGATATCAAACGGTCCCGGGAGCTTCAGGGTTTCTTGGACAACATTAAACGGGGCCAGGAACAAGTTTTGGGTGATCTTTCGATGACGTTGTGCGACCCGTACGCGATCAATTTCTTGGCAACATCTGCGATTAAAATTCTGCAGCATCTGATCAACAATGAAGGTTTGCCGCGAGATAATACTATTTTGATTCTGCTGCTGAGAATGTTGGCTCTGGGTTTGTCCGCCTGGATTATGATAGATTCGCAGGACTTTAAGGAACCGAAGCTCGATAGCCAAGTGGTGACGAAATTTCTGCCAGCGCTGATGTCCCTGATGGTGGATGACCAGGTGAGTTGAATGTCGTTAAAGGAATCTTTCCATTTAAAGGTTTTTTTTTTTATATTATAGGTCCGCAATCTGCACGCCAAACTCCCGCCGGATGAGCGCGAGAGTGCCATCACGACGATCGAACATTCCGGTCCGGCGCCAGACGCCGTCGAAGCTTACATTCAGGAAAGCTCGGTTGCTTCAATTTTAGCTATGTACTACACGTTGCACACGGCTCGCCAAAAGGATCGTGTTGGAATCCTACGTGTGATGGCCATTCTTTCGTCCTGCAAAGACGATCGAGCCTACGAGGATCCGTTCCTGCATTCGTTGATTGCTCTGACGATTCCGATGGCGGAGGAATTTTCCAACGAGGACTTCTGTACCGGACTGTTCGATGAGTTTCTGTTTGCCGGGCTGACCCGGGACAATGTTACCCGGCACATGTTGAAGCTGCTGTGGTACGTGCATCAGAAGTTGCCCCAAGGACGGCTACAGACGCTAATGAAGGCGCTCCAGCCGAATGCCCAACACCATGAGAATGTTCACAAACTGTACGAGAATCTTCAGAAGCGGGTGATGGCCGTTCATCACGAACCGGCACCGGAACCGATGGACACAGACTTTGATTCGCCGCTGAAGAGCGTTCCAACCCCGGGACCGCACTACGGTTGAGTATTTTTGAAGATTACAGACGAATAGGATTTTTTCTTAGGATAAGCACTGAATGGAAACAAAATAAACCTAGTTTTTAAACGTGTAAATGTATATTGATTGCCACGCCGTAACGTTATCATGAAAATGTTGTTGTATCCGAAGAATCAATCCCAATATTTGATGGTACCATCCCAGCCAGCCGTCACCACTTTGCTGGCCTCGTGCGGATGCCACAGGGTGGCGATACAGACGTTGTCGTGCGCTTGCCACTTTTTGTACAGCTTGGTCGTCTTCCAGTCCCAGATGTAGCATTTGCCGTCGCCGTCGCCGGAAACCAGATAGCTGGAAACGAAACAAAGAATGTTAAATCGAAACATTAATGATGAATTGTGCGCACTTACCTCATATCCGGCGAAAAGGACAAGTTACAGGCATACCCGGAAACCATATGTCCGGTGAAAGACTTCTTCCGATTCATCTTGAAACGATTGATGGCCGAGAAGATGACGATCTTGTTGTCCAGACTCTGACAGGCCAACCATTTTCCGTTCGGCGACAGGGTAACGGCCGGCATGGAATGCATCGTCGGATCGGCAATATACTTCATATCGACCGGAATGTCCCATTCCCAGACCCGCAAACTCTTGTCGTCGGAGGTGGTCACAAATCGTCGATTCTCATCAACGAAAGTAATCGTATTGACCGCTCCCAAATGCCGGTCGTACTCCTGAACGATTTCTCCGCTTCGGGTGTCCCACTGAAAATGAAAATTTTCAATTTAGCAACCTTCAAAACAAATGGCTTAGCAAAACTTACACAAATAATTTTTTTGTCGGACGTCCCCGCTACGAACAGATGCTGCTTGTTATAATCCGGATGGAACTTTACGCAGAACGGTATCTTGCGGGAACTGAAGCGGGAAATAACGTCACCCGTTTCGGTGTCCCACAACTTCAGATACCGATCGTAGCCGGCAGACACGAATTTATCGCCCCGGTTGTTGAAATCTACATCCCGAACGGCTTGCCTATGACCCGAGTAGGTCCTGACGCAGCGCCGTTCGTTATAAACCTCCCAAATCTTTATCCTAGTATCCATGCTACAGGACAGCATAAGATGAGCGGATTTGGGGAACCATCGTATCGCCGAAATTCCCTTCGTATGTCCGGTCCAGGTGTGAATGTGGGCCTTTGGCAGGAAGCAGCGATCCGGAGCACTTCCTTTCCGCAAGCTGACACCCACATCGTGCGGCGGATGCAGGAACGATCGACCCTGATAATCCACGGAATCCTTTATATGTAGAATAGATTTCTCTTCTATCGGTTTGTCCTCTACAACCCGGTTGCGTCGCTGCTTCTTGGCCATCATCTCCTCTATTTCGGCTCGTTCCTGCTCGCTCGGTCGAGCGATCGTTTGCTCATCCTCGAACTTGCCCCAAGGACCCAAAAAACCTTCCACATCCTCTGGTTTGTCGTTTTTCTGGCGTTTCCGCTTGTCCCCGGAACGATTGGCTTTCGCCGATTCGAAGACGGTTTTTCCGTCGGTGTCGTAGGCAGCCTGAAAATTAAGTTTCAGTAAATTCCATAAAACAAAATTGATAGAGATAGTAACCTGTAGATGCCCAACGTAACTGGGTCCTTCCTCGACCTTCTCCACTACAGCCGAAGTCCCAGAACTACCAGCAATCGCATCAATCGAAGGATCCAGCGCGTAGCCGTAGCTGTGAAAAGTCTTGCGCTGATTCTCGAACTGGAAATCGCTTATATGCGCCGTTTCCACAAAACCCGTCAACATATTCTTCGGAGCTCGCATCTGTTCCGTCAGAAACGGATTAACCGGACCCGCAACCGGAGCAAACAGCTCCTCAAATCGCGGATTGTAGCAAAGCTCGTTTGTGGAGGGAGCCAACATCCGGGCCACCTCAACCTGCCCGGTTGGGACGACGAGCGGGGCCGCGCATACTTGGAGCGATTTAGCCATTGAGTTAGCGCTATCTGTCGGAAGTGGTTTCAAATGTGCTAGTGCATCTGGGTCCGGAGCTGGTTTCGCTTTCACTGCCTGATTGGTCGATTCTTCCTGGTCCGTATCTTCGCTGCTGCTGCCGCTGCCACTTCCTTCGCTGGCGTATGCCTGCAGTCCTAGCATGGTCTTTGATCACTTAATTTACTGGTAAATTCCGGAGTAATAACGATGCTACATCGGGAAATTAACCTGCGGAGAAAGGATTGTTTACGTTTGAAGTCGTTTTGTGGAACTCGCGCAGCGTTGCCAGTTTTTTTTAATGTCGTCAAAGGTGGAGTGAAATTTGCACGAAAATGAGGAGCTTTTTCCGTTAATCCCTCTCTACCCTTGAATATGAAGAACGCTTTAAAAAGATTTTAACACTCAGATCGTTTTGAATTTCATCTATTTACCTAGATACTATTCCCTACATGAAGGATCAATATAAATATAACATTAATATTTCGCGTTATAGAGTTTTTATTAATGACTGGTTGGAAAGATATTTATTAAGGCTGACTGTTTGCTTTTTATAAAGAGTTTTTGAATTACTTGGAAAATTTATTTTCTGTCTCCAGAACAGCGCATTTTTTCCCGAATTGAACCAAAATATATTTTTAATTATTTTTTTGATCGCTTCGCGTTGGCCCACAGCGATTCAAATTTCTCATTGAACAGACCTCACAGGAAAATCCGGAAAGGGAAAAAGCTCCGAACGACTGTCACGTGGCGCGTATTCGTTACAAACGTGTGGTTCATTTTAGAGAAGAACATCAGATTCTTAATTATCTTGTTATGTTGAAATGCCTATTAATATTTTAAATTTCAACACCCCCGTTAACTGGTATCGAATAGTTTTGTTTATTAAATTTAGGTTTTTGGGGCTGTCGAGGTTATGATTGATTTCCTTCAGGATCTATGCATCAGCTTCAGCTTTTACAATAGCTCACCCTTTCTAAAGTTCAGTATTGTAACTAGGAGCGAGGGGGTGGCTTGCGGTTATGAAAACATATGGTTCCAATCACACTTTTAAAAAATAATATAATCTTCACAAGAAAAACGTAACACGTTCGTTGTCACCAACCGTCGAACAATTGCATCAGTACCATCAGTATAGGTACGCTTTGCTCTAGATTTTGGTTTCACTTGACTGAAGTTCAAGTGAAACCAAAAACGGAAAACAGCAGAAAAACCCAGCAACTACAGCAAGCAAGCAAGCAAAATAAGCTTCTCGCTCTGCGACTGCTGGAGCCAAATCGAACTTCAGCCAGCTGCTTGCTGCGTTTTCACAAAAAAGCTTTTGCTCGAGCCTGGCTCCGGTTAGTTCCCGTTTGACGTTTGAGTCGGTCGGTTCGGTTTTAGTTTTGTGTGCTGTGCTGGTTCCCGGTCCCGGGGTGTGTAATCCGTGTTTTGGGTCTTTCAGTTGATTCCTCTAGCTCTGGCTCTGGAATACAACGGGGGAAAACAAAAAAAAAAGCAACACCGTTTGCTCTCTCTTTATTTTGCTTCTGATACCTCGTTCGGACTGGAACCCCGTTTATTGTGTGCATTCTATTCCGTCCAGGGGGAAAACAGCTAGCAGAACTGCTCCCGTGGCAAATTTTTCTTATTTTTACTGTTTGTTTTTCACGCAACAAACAACACTGCTGGCCTGGGCCAATCGTTTCACGGTTATTAAAAAAGGCGAATTTTTCCATATCGACTGATGGATGAGTAGTGGATGTGGTGCTTTACCGGAATCGGATTCGAGCGGAACCGGTCGCAAAGACAGAGAGAGAGCAATCGAATCATTACCAGAATGTGTCCAAATTCTGGACAGGAAGTAGTAGGCTATTGACGTTTCCGGTTGTGTTTGCGTGTTTTTTTTTGTTTTTTACACCTGTCCTCATTAGAATGGGCGGTGCACCGTTCGTGGTCAGGCCATACGCGGACATTGTCTTCGACCGTCGCGCATAAGTGCAAGAACCTACGGGAATTATTGTTAAGCTAATTAGTGCTACGCTACTGCTGGGTTCGAGTTCCATGAAACCAACCAGAAGTCATGAGCTAGTTTCTTCCTATTCTTCCAGGTGTTAAAAACCATATTTTTTTGGAGAGTGTGGCACCTATGATAAAAATTAGACAGTGTCCAACATAGAAGGTGAAAATTCAAAGTGATCAAATTGGTGTTTGAAAAAAAGGGAAACGTTGGGTGAATGGCGTCCCAAAAGTGCGCGGAGAGAGATTATCTTGATTTACAGCTGTTTTGTACGGCATAAGTACAATACAACCCACGGATCATTCACGTATTTGATGAATCAGTCAGTCGGTAAGTGGAAGAGAAGAGAACCATTGAACGAACGGTACCTCGGTAGAGATGGTTGAAGACGAAGATGGACACGTCCGACCACTGCACTGGGAAGAACGATAAGTTTTTATGACGCAGTTGGACTTTTCATGTTCCCCTCCATTTCCATATTGTTTTGTTCCAATGATTTCAATTACAGACTAACTGTCCTTTTCTACATATGCATGTATCTTTATGGAAGTCTGTCTATTTGATTAATGTATTCAAAACTTCAAATATCTACAAAAAAAAGTTCCCTAAACCAAACCAAACTCAGTAAAACTTTATTGTTGACTTTTTTTTTCTAGATTTTCGGCGAAAATTGATCCCGAAAATCCTGAAGATATTAAAAAATCCGAGTTTCTGCTGAATAAAAAGTAATGCAAACCTTTAAAGCATTATATTTTCGCTTCAAATTAAGTTAGTTAACTGGTTAACCTACAACTCGTAAATTTCACGTTATTTTTAAGTTGTCAAATTTCTATGTACTTTTACTCATAGCTTTCACGTGAAGAATTTTTTGAGTGTTGGAATTTATCTATACGATTCAGGATATATGTACCTTTAAACTTCCGTGTTTTTGTTCGAATCAAATTTTTCGAATCTCTTAACATTTTTAAAGTTCGGAACGAGGAGCTGCTCTCATTATCAATATCCTAAATTTAATTAACGACAGATTTACTGATTATATTTTAACGTAAAAGTGTAATTTTCTGTGAATTTAATTAAAAAACAAGTTGTGACTGTCGTAACCTTTCCTCGTTTTCACACTGGTTTCACTTCACCCGCCTTTTTTTGCGGATGACAGAAAAACTAACCATTCGCGATAAAATTCGTTAATAGACTGATCTTTGATATCCTGCTTTCTCTCTTTCTATTTTTCTCTGTCTTTCCAATGATGCGATGTTTTTCCTTTACATGGGAGAGAATTAACTCGCCATTCTCTCATTTCTTATTGTCTCAACACACATGGTAGTTGAGGAGCCAATACTGAAAATATCGATAGCCTACAATTTTTTTAAACATAATGTAATTTCCGAGTAAACCTTATCTCGGATTATAAGTTATAATATTTGCTAGTACTCTTATTCTCTACATTGCCCCTTTCCTCTACTCTTGACACTCTTTAAACAATAGTGCCCTTGTTGAGTTATACAAAATAGTTAATTGAACATCGTTAGTATCTCCTCAAAATGCGTGAAAATTGTATCCGATTGTAGAACGATATTTCATATGCTATGTATTTATTCTATTCTACACTTCTAAACTTATTAAATTACGTTAAATCATCATTTTTTTTTTCATTATCTTTTATGCTTTATCATGAAATGTTAAATTTTAATTTGATCGATTTTTTTTTTGCGTGTATATTTCACTTAATGTATCTTGCGTTCAATCTTGAACGCCTTTACAGTAGAGGCCAGATCGATTTTTGCTTGTATGCAATTTTTTTTTTTGTTTTTTGCCAAGACTTTGACAAGAAATGTCAACAAATTTATTTGACAACCAGAGACACATCCTTGAAGAATAGTCCAAGCACAAGTGACTCCTGCGAATTTGAAGATATCCATAAACTCCCGGCATCCTACACAAGATCCTGATTATGGTGGACAGCAAACGCTATCACTCATCGGAATCGGAACGTAGGTCAAGCCCTAATGTTCCTGAAGCGCACTGGCGAAAGACGACGAAGGGGTCCGAAATGCAACCTGTATTCCGGATATTCTCAAAGCAAATCGCCAATATTCCAGCTTTATTTGTACCTATTCGATCTCAAGTGAGCATATTACCTATCTAATTGAGAGTATATTAGCTTTGTATACACTTGTTTTGCGAGTTCTATCTATTTCAAAAGATTCCAAAGAGGTTTTTTTTTTAAGTGGTTTTATGAATTGCCGAAAATCTTTTTTTTTTTTTTTTAATTTACTTCCAAATCTAATTCAGTTTCCTCTCATTTCGTCAGAATTAATGCTATTATCAGTACTATAACTAGTCTTCTCAACAAGTAATAGCATTTGGCTTGTAGCTTGTAACAGTTCATTCTGGCTGAGTTGTTTCAATATAAATTCGTATTTTCTTCTTGGAAAATATAAACCTAGGTATGCATTGTTATAATATGATATTAGAGCTTAAATATCTAGAGCTTGAATTTTCGTAAAGCATAGTTAAAATTTCTTTTTACAAAATTTGGATGAGTAAGTTCACTTTTTCTATGTTTACAATGTCAGAAAATTGTGAACCAATCTTTTTTATTTTCGTCGAATTTAGCCTGAAATATATTAAGTTATTTGCAATTTTCACCCTTGAATAAAATTAGTGTGAGTTTAATGTTTTCAAATCAATGTATTTTTTCTGAAACATTCGTTTACAAGTATTTTCTGTCTCACTAAGTCAAATTAATATTTAATAAAATATAAGTTACAGTCAATTCAAGTTCAACTTTGGTATGTTATGATGGTGTGTCGTTACAACAATTTCATTCTTGTTACCGTAAACTCTTGTCGAGAATGCTCGACTACGCCTCGTTTTTACATTCACCTGTCCAACCCAGATTACTAGCTACTCGAGCCATTATAAATTCCATTTATAGCTTCAAGTGACGTTAGCCATACGAACTTCTTCCTATAACCTCTTTCATGTAACTTTCTTCTGTTTTGCATTGCTTGATCAACATGTAATTCGAATAACCCATAAATAACCGGAAGAGAGTCACCCTTCTATTATTGATAAAGACGTTCACTTCAGGCAACTGGTCGCTTTATTGGCGACTGGTCGGTTTACAAATTGGATGTCCAGAAAAATTAATCTGTTAAATGCGATGAACATCACAAACCAAACAGCATTGAAGATTGATTAGTTTTGAAAAATATCACTAGTAGAAATCTGTAAGCAGAGATTATTTACTCATTGCTTGATAACACTTTTCTAATGTGTGTCTTCCATTGCTGATTCTCAAGGATCACTAAACGATATGTCATAGCAGAACCACCGTAATCGAAAGAAAATACCTATTAACCAGTGCGAGAAATTTGTGGGTAGACTTATTTAATCTGTTCAACCATTATCATTCGTGCTTAACGTTTTAATCCAGAAAATTCCGTAGTGCACTTAGTATTGATTTGTGATTATTTTGTTTGTCAATTCTGTTTTACTACTTTTCAGGTTTCGCTTTTTCCCATTAATACCATGGATTAACCTAACAAATACCTATTGAAGTTATGTTCGTCTCTCATAACAGCATTTCAGCTTGAATGAACGACTTGTTTATAGTCCTACTATTAATCGAAGAAGGTACAATCCCTGATTGCCCTTCGGATACTGGCAATTGCTTGTTCTAATAAACTAAGGCTCCGTGAATAATTTGAAATAATCCTTCAAGCAACGAGCTCAATGACGATATAATTGAACCGTTCTCATTCTCCATCGGATGGAGTGTTGCTTTTGCTGATCGTTCTTGGCGTTGATCGTTCTTGCTGATACTGTGAACGGCCTTAAACTTATGTTGAACTTATATTAAAATGTAGCATAAGTCTCCTTCATGAATCATTGGAAAATTTCATCAGATATTACAGGTTTTGATCTTATTATAAATTAATCATTCCATTTTGTTTCGTTCAGTTGTCCCAGCCCCGAATTTTGACTTCATACTACAAACACCCATGAATAATTAAGATTTCTATTCAAATATTTAAACAAACAAAACAACACTTTAGATCGTTATTTTGATTGAGTGTATATTCCGGAATACAACTTTTGACTACAGAAACTATTTCTCATTTTGTTTTAACTTCTCGTGCATGTTTAGATTTTTATAACAAAATAAAAAAATAATTTTTCAACCGTTGTTTGTTCAAGTTTGTGTTCGTTCTATAAAATTACAGATTTCATCTTTAGCCGTTTGAACTGCTTATTATTGGACATCACACAGAGCTTCGATTCTTGTTGAGGATTCTGTTGACATGTAATAATCAAGTTTTCAAACTGTACTAAAAATTAAGCTTTCAGACTCGTAGTCAGTTTTAGCTTTCTAAGCATGATTAATTTTCGAGCATGGTATTCTATTTTTTTTATTCAAAGTTTAGTCTTAATGTTTTAATACAGATTTTCACTCTGGATCTAGGTTGTAATTTTAGATTCTTTAATTATCTTAATTCGTTGTTAGGCTTGTTTTCGAGAAAAACGCTTGAATTTTGATCCACAATTAGTGCATTGACCCGACATAATTTCCAGTGTTATATAGTGATACATGTGCTGACATTCGAGCTTCATACGTATTCAATATCAAGCGAGCGTATGATCAATTGAGAATACTTCGGAATATACATTTTTTTTTGAAAATTCATGAGTGCGTCACCTCATGATGAACCGGAACCGACTCACTAATTATGATTCCAACAGTCGTCACCACAGTTTTTCGGAAATTCTCAGGACATGTCGTTTTTTTTTTTAATAACATCATTCAGAAAAACCGGTAACGGGTCGCTTTTATTTTCATCGAAGTGACACTCAGATTCGCCGGGACCGGGTCGCTATAATCATGATTCTATCAGCGTCACCTCAGATTTTCTTTAATCGCCGGAACCATTTCGCCTTCTTTTTTTGAAGCGTCCCCTCGGGTTCGTCGGAACCAGGGAACTTATTTATTTATTTTTTTTTTTTTATCCACAGCGTCACCTCGGGTTCACCGGAACCGGGTCGCTATAATTAGGATTCCATCGAGCGTCACCTCGGGTTCTCGAAAATCATCGGAACCGGGTCGCATTTGCTTCATCAAAGCGTCACCTCGGGTTCGCCGGAACCGGGTCGCTATAATTATAATTCCTTTAAGCGTCACCTCGGGTTCTCGGAAATGACCGGAACCGGGTCGCATTTTTCCATAAAGCGTCACCTCGGGTTCGCCGGAACCGGGTCGCTATGATAATGATTTCATTGAGCGTCACCTCGGGTTCTAGGAAATTACCGGAACCGGGTCGCATTTTTTTTTCTCAAAGCGTCACCTCGGGTTCGTCGGAACCGGGTCGCATTTTTTCATCGAAGCGTCACCTCGGGTTCGCCAGAACCGGGTCGCTAAATTATTGATTTCATCAAGCGTCACCTCGGGTTCTCGGAAAATACCGGAACCGGGTCGCATTTTTTTCAAAGCGTCACCTCGAGTTCGTCGGAACCGGGTCGCTATAATTGTGTTTCTTTTAAGCGTCACCTCGGGTTCTTGGAAATTACCGGAACCGGGTCGCATTGTTTTTTATTATTATTTAGGCGTTACCTCTAATTCTCGGGGTAAACCGGAACCAGGTCGCTATTTCATTTTTTTTTGCGAAATATCAAATAAATAATATCTTACCGACTGCGCCATTTGTCGTAACCTTTCCTCGTTTTCACACTGGTTTCACTTCACCCGCCTTTTTTTGCGGATGACAGAAAAACTAACCATTCGCGATAAAATTCGTTAATAGACTGATCTTTGATATCCTGCTTTCTCTCTTTCTATTTTTCTCTGTCTTTCCAATGATGCGATGTTTTTCCTTTACATGGGAGAGAATTAACTCGCCATTCTCTCATTTCTTATTGTCTCAACACACATGGTAGTTGAGGAGCCAATACTGAAAATATCGATAGCCTACAATTTTTTTAAACATAATGTAATTTCCGAGTAAACCTTATCTCGGATTATAAGTTATAATATTTGCTAGTACTCTTATTCTCTACAGTGACAAATACCTTTAAACTTTTTCATGCAACCTTAATGTAAATAATTTTTGGAGTGATAAAATTTGCTTTCTTCGATCTAGGTTGCCTAAAACTCATTGTTTTTATTCGAACCAAATTTTTCAAATCTCAAACATTTTAAGGTAATCAGAACTAGAAGCTCTAATTTTAAAGATCCTAAAACCAGGGGCGGGATTATGGAACTCGAAACAATCGAGTTTCGTTCGATTCGACCGACTTTGGTATTACCGATCTTGAACGAGCTCGATTCGAATGGAACGTTTCGAGATGATCTATTACCCGGTTTACTCGAAATCTAGTATGTTAAAATTTAGAACTCGAAACGAGTATCTCGAATCGAATAGGATTCATAATTTCACCCCAGATTTACGATACATTTGGGGAATACATTTTTTGAAGCAATATCAACACATTGAGGACTGCGAAGCCGTTAAACAACAAAATTCGGAACACTATCTGTATCTCAGAAACCACTGGAAAAAACTAAAAATTTAGAACTTTTGATTTACTGGTAGTGTGTGTTAAATTTTATAGAATAAAGTTTCATTATTTTAGATTCATAACGTTTGAGTTATGCTTCTTAGTGTAGCATTCAAGCGGCAACCGAAAAAACGATGCACCTCGTCTCGTATTTGGTCCGCAATGTGTTAACACAAATTTCTTTCTGAGAAATTCATTAAAAAAAGTTGTTTGCGAATTAAAATTTACATAGATTTCACGTTATTTTTACAGTGGCGAATAACTATACGCTTTTTCACGAGACCTTCATGTGAAGAATTTTTTGAGTGTCAATATTTTTTTGTAAATTCTTTATTTGAAACGGCTTATAGAGTGTCAAAATTTGTCCGTCTCCGAAAAACTTGGTACTAGTTTTTTTTAAACTACGTTGCATACCTTGATGGATTTTTCAAAACTTTATTCAAATGCTTATTTCAATAAATATCGCACTTATTCCCAAGATGATATTAGAAGAAGTAATTTTCGACTTTTTTGTTGAGTTTTTATTTTGTGCAGCTATTATTAAAAAAAAGGTATTAAAAATATTTTTTTTCCCCAACAACCGTTTACAAATTCAAAACCATTTTAAAACCAAATCCATAATATTCATCTTTTTTTACTACTCACACCCATATATAATTTTTTGATTCTGAATCAAAATTACTTAATTAAGATTAATCACCGTGAACTTTTGTTTGAAATTAATTTTTACGGCCTTATCGCTGAATATTATGTTATCATAGTGAAAACATTTCAAGATTTTAAAATTATAGATGGATAGAAGAAGATTAGAAGAAAGTTACAGGTGTTAAAAATAAACAAAATTTAAGTATGTGGTGAAAATGCTTCCTAAAATTTTTTATTCGCTTATTTTCAACACCTGTAATTTCCTTCTAATCTTCTGCTATCCATCTATAGTTTTCAAATCTCGAAATGTTCTCACTATGAGAACATAACATTCATCAATAAGGTCGTAAAAATAAACTAAAAAAAAGGATCAAAATTACAGATGTTAAAAGTATTTTGCGTAGAGGTAGAGGTAAAAGATTATGCTGAACTATTCTGGAGATGAAATTCAGAAAAGGTCGAATTCGTATGACTAAAATGTGCGTTTGCTCCACAGCACAGTGGTAAAAAATGCGAAAAACGTGATCGTTGCTTATAACTTTCTAAGGTCACGTTTACGCTTATTGGTGTTTTCGGAGAAGTTTGACTGACAAATCAGTTCTATAATAAAAAAAAATCAGTTCTATAATAAAAAAAAATATTATTTTTCTGATGAATCCCCCTACAAGTGAGATAAAATTTCTAACTTCATTGTTATAGCCTTTAGCTTTTTGATGTCTTGGACAAACTTGTTTAAAATCCAATTTTCTACAACTTTGTCTCAGATGCCAAGTTTATAAAATAATCATTCTCAGAGATATCGGCCAAATAAAAAACTTAACCTCTAAAAATCAGTTTTTTAATAAAAACTTTTTTCAGTTAATTTTAAAATTAATAATATGTTGCACAAAGTCGTTTGTCTTACTAAAATACACCACTTTGTTGAATATTTCAAGTTTGTAAAATGTGATACTGCAAAGCTATGTTAAAAAGATTACCGAAAATAGGGCTTTTTCACGCCTAACTTTATAAACACTGGGCAACATCGGGCAGCCCGCTTTAGATGCAAAATGAAGTCAAAGATTTCGTCTTCAAGAATTAGGTACAACCGTCTGTATTCACTTGTATCCAAGCGAGATACATCAATTTTACTTTTCCATGTTTGCATTAAAAACAACGATTTCTATGAAAGCACATACAGCGCATTCTACTAGGTACGTGTGTTTTCTTCTAGCTTTTCCCTGCGCGATGTCAGAAGCAAAAGTTTGGAATCGCATTTGTTTTATTAGCATCTCCAGCTTGTAGAGAATATCTATTTCTATTGAACACACAATAGCCTGATGCTTATAATACAAATGCTCTTCCAAACCTTTGCTTTCAAAGACTTTTTGAATTTTCAGAAGAGCATTTATAGAGCCAAACAACAGACACCAAAGAGTCTTAGGAGAGTCTCAGAAGAGTCTTAAATCATGTCTCTAAAGAGTTTGAAGATAGTTTGAGAACAACTTCAAAAGATTCAAAAGAAAGTCAAGGAAAGCTTCAAAGAATGAGCTTAACACGTTCGTCGCCACGCTCATTTTGGTAGTTTTGCTAGCCGGGCCCAAAGAAATTTTCAGAGAGAGAATGCAAAGAGGGAGAACTCCCATATTTGAAACGTGTGGCGAAGCTGAGCGGTAAACTCAAGTAAGAGGGCGTCACACGCTTTTTGATGTGACGGGGCCCCCAGGAAATACACCCGTCACCCGAATATGGGTGCCGTGGCGACGAACGTGTTAAATGAGTTTCAATCTTCTCTGGGAAAGTCCTTAAAGAGTCTCAAAAATACCTGAAAGAGTTTCAAAACAGTCTTATAAGTGTCTCGAAAATACCCTAAGGTGTCTCAAGAATCCTAAAAGATCTGTAAAAGAGTCTCAGAAGAGTTTAAAAACAGCCTCACAACAGTCAGAAAAATCTCGAAACAATCTTAAAAAAAAAAATTAAAAGAGTCTTTTAACTGTTCTTTAGAGTCTCAAGAAAGTTTGAAAATTGCTTAATAACAAGTATAAAAGTGTGAAAAAGAAACTCAAAAGAGTCTTAAAAAGGGGTTCTAGAGTAAGCCTGCCAGATTGGCCGTATTTATCCCGGTTTGCTCGGACAGTCCAGTCCGGTTACTTAGCCCGGATTTCATTGAAAAATCCCGGATATGGCGCTTTTTATTCACCTTATTTGCCAAATCGAACCAAAAAAAAAACAAATGTTTTGTTTTTTTTTATTTACGAAACGAAATTTTCTGAGCAAGTTTTATAAAAATAATTATGAAAGGTTCTATGGAAGCCTAAAATATAAAAAAAAACTGCTGTTAAAATCTGCTGTTAAGTTTTGATAGAAATTTTTTTTTCAAGTTTTTTTTGTCTCGATTTTTGTTGAGTAATTCCTGGATTTCGATCAAATTTGACTGGATATTGTCCGGATTTATCCAAGTTTTAAGATAAAATAACTCGGTTGTGCCGGCCCGAATACGTGTTGACAAATTTCTGGCAACCTTACTCTATGCCTCGAGCCTCGAAATTCCCACAAAGAGTCTCAACATGTGTTACATATAAGTTTTACTTTACGTTAGTCATGATACTTTCGATACGATATGAGCGAATGGCAACATTATTTTTGATAAAACCCATCCCTTAACTAAATTACATTAAGCGTACAACATAAACCGATTGCATCCCTGATCGGAAAAAATTCGAACACAAACCAGCACGGTTTGACAGAATTCGAGCAGAAGTCGGCAAATTCCTACAGGGACGAAAAAAGAAAAAATCCCGTCTGACAGATCCAGTTCCGGGAGAAAATTGAGAAGTGTCGGACGGAAAAATTTGTGACAGCGTGCTGGCTGTCGGAAAAAAAAGCGTGTGCGCCGAGTTTCGGGCATAAATAGCCCTCGAGTGTGACAAAAAGAAGCTCTCGAACCGCAACAGAGCGACAGCATCAGAAAAAGCGGATCCACATCGCAGGAGCACACCGCAGATTTTATATTCCGATTTCGAGGTCCACCAACGGCCGAGCAAGGTCAACGCCGATCCGATAGGAGAATCCAAAAAGTAACCCTCCGCCACGCCCGGAACGATTGCCATCGGGGAAAATCCCATGCAAAAAGGGGTCTACAAAGGCCCCTTTTTTTCTTTATACCCCAGTGCATTTCATCACTACACGTCACATCCGGCGATTGACTTCCGGCGGAGAGAACCTCCGAAGGAAAAACATCGGCAGATAGGCCAAGGTGGTGGCCAAGATTAGCTACCAGCAGAAACGACGGTGGAATCGTCCACAGGGCGAATTGGCAGCTTCTCAGCAGGCAGTTGGCTATTCCAGTGGCAGCACAAGGGGGGCCACAAGCCACACATCATTCTCACCAGTTTCGTCTCCACTGCACCAGCAATTGCAACATTAATTAGCAATCCAGTTTGGGATTGTTCCGGTGCTTTAGCAGCACAATTTAAGGCGGTTTCGGCAGGAAAATCGCCACCTGCGGCGCCAGCTTCACGTTTTCGATCCCATCGTCGATCGAATCAATTGGGACATCGGTCCCCGAGGTGCTCGCAATCCGCTGCGTCCGCAGCAGCATCGGTCGAGGTGATTGGTGTCGTCGGTTTAAAGCAGCTCCAGCAGGAATTTTCTCACCACATCAGCATCCACTGTGCCTTTTCGGTTCGACCATCATTTCGTGGCTCATGTGCTACCGGTCGGTTACTACGTCAGCAGGATTTTCCATGCCGCACTGTCAGCTGTGGCATCCGTGGCCTGGTCGGCCGCACAAATTCAACGGAAGCGTAAACCGCGCTCACTCAACAGGTCAGCTAGCAGCAACGACGGTGGTGCCCAGACGCATCAGCTCCAGCAGCACAAGCTGCTTTCCAGTTTGCATCACAGCATCAGCATTTGCGTTGGCCGGCGAACGTCAACAGAGGCGCAGGCTGCTATCCATCAGTGGCATTGGCCACTTGGGCAAAACGAAGACGACAGCAGATCCGAAACCAACACCGAAGGCGGCGAAGAAAAATTTGCTCACATCAGGGCAGAGGATGAAGCCGAACCGTGGCCACACAGTGCGCTGCAGCGCCTTCATGGAGGATGCCGTAAGTGACAATTGATATCTGATCGCAATATGTAATAGGGAAATGTGGGGTAAAATGTTGCCTAAATTATAAATCAAACTAAAATTTAAAGTTTTGAGAATCATTTATTCGTAGCTTTGCCTACGGTAAGTCGACTTCCCATAACACATGTCCTAAAAAGTTTAATAGACTTGTTTTATATACCTTTAATCATTGGGATCAACATGTGATCCGTTGATTTGTTACCAAATAAATAAATAAATAAATAATTTTAGACCAATTTAAAGGGCGAACACGAAATTATTGCGACACCGAAAATGTCATGCCAAATGGTAAAAAATGTATGCCCTGTAGAATGTATCGCAATAATTTCGTCTTCGCCCTTTAATATTTTCATGAAGTATTAGATGCAGGACTATGGAAGCCTAGAATCGGTACTGTTGTAACTGGCTGTAATCAATTGGTTCCTCTAACTTGGCCAAAGTTGTTAGATAGCTCCTTTTTCGTAAAGAATGAAGATGAAATTAATAAGAGAAATTTATCAAGTTCACAACTTACATGTAACTGTATCCCATCTAGCAACAAATTAAATATAGGTTTATTTATTTTTGAGATCGCATTTTTGTAGTTATATTCATATTCTGTTTTATTATACGTTCCATATACATTATAGAAAGATCGTTTAAAAGTTGACAAAAAAACAGCATTTTCATACCTACCAAAGTGGAGGCAATATACATACATAAATTTTGTTTCTCTCGTAAGCGACGAAAACTACACCAATTGGACGTTATCCGACTCTTTATTCGTACCTACCGGAAACATTCAAAAGAGCGCAAGATTTTGCTCTTATAGCCTTCAAATCGCTGCCAACGTCCGACAATATTTTACAGATCTCTCATTGCTCAATATTACTCAATTCCTATATGATTTTTAGCCATCTGGATGCATTGCTGGTTGCAGAGAGAACATGACGATGATTTTCTCACTTGTAGTCAGAGATGCCAACTGTTTTTCGAAAAGGTCTGGAAGATTTTGAAAAAAATGTCTGGAAATGTGTGGAACTATCTGGATGACGAACTTTTTTTTGGTCGCCAGATCGCTATACTACACAGATGCGCATTCCTCGTGTAATATTCATACATTCTATTCACCACTATCAATCATAGAAACATTGTGGGTAATAGCGGCGCACATTTTTTGCTAAACTTCCTGTTTTACATACAACTTTGTAGCATTCATCACTTTCCAATATAAATCTTATCATTTCCTGCCATTTCATCTCAACAAATTTTAATTTTCACTGTTTTGTAAATCATTTCTTGTCCAAACTTCAAAGTCTGGAAACGTCTGGAAGAAATGATAAAAGTTTGGGAACTTAAAAAATGTCTGACGAAAGTCCAAAAAGTCTGGAAGATCCAGACCAAATCTGGAAGGTTGACATCACTGCGTGTAGTCCGGGCGGAAGCAAAATCATTTCAAAATTTACAAATATGGCGGACTTTCTATCATATCCGATTTAAACTGACTTCAGACGACATTTTATACGATTTTTTCACTATGCAGTAGAAATTGCGATTCGCAACACCATTGTAAACGACTTAAGTTATCATTTCTTATACTATTCCATGTTTGCAGGGTGCGCCCTTTCAAGAATGAGGTCCTCAAACATTGATTCGTAACTTTTCAACAGGGCAACAGATCTGTTCATCTGTGGGTTTTTATTCAATTCTGTGTAAATTGTTTTATTTGACAAGGTGTTTAATCTTATCAACAAACATCTACGTGGAATTTTAACTTATTTACTCACTCAGCTCCATTTTTTAATAAAATTACTCTTGAATAGCGCGTTGTTAAATTACTGTTATGGTTTTATTATTCCATAGTTTATAAGATAATTAGTTTATGGAAAATCTGGCTCAAGGCACGCTTTATTTTCATTGTCTGTTGGATCTCTTACGAGTTTACCTTAAAATCATTTGTTCTATTCGATTTTCTTAAACAGATCCAACTCCAAGTCTAAATTGTGTTCCACTGTGGAGTAGATTAGGCATCAGCCTAAATAACATTTTATTTGGTTTGAATAAAACAAAAGAATATTTTTTAGATTATTGTTATAATTTTTTTAAATAATGTTTAGAAAGATTTATGAATTAAAATCATGTAATATTTTATTTCAATATATTTTTCTGAATTTAAAAATTAAAGTTTCATTGAATTTGACCAGGTTTAAATTTATTAGTTTTTAAAACTTTAACACAGTAAAAATATCTGTAAATTCTTGTTCTATCAAAGCTTAGCTTAGCTTAGCTTAGCTTAGCTTAGCTTAGCTTGATTAACCACTCACATCCACCTTAAACCGTAAAACCCGAAGTGCATGGTTGTAGAAAATGTATGCATTGCTTGTTCGAAAAACATATTATGATAACAATCACTTCGAGGTCCACGATCGCTGGCGTGGCTCAGTAGAACAAGTTCCACATTGCCAATGGTTGCTACTCCGTGATTGACCGAGGCCATCAATTTTGATCAGAGGTCAAATGAATGATGCTTGGGATTAGCAGCTCATTCACACTGCTCAAAACTGATGCTCTCTCTTTTAACGTCAATAACGGCGCCGGCCACGTCCTAGTAGTCAATAGATAGATTGGAAGAAAGAGAAAAGGATGAAAGATCTATTTTGTGCTTTAGGACCGAGGTCACCTCTGCATCCTAGCAAAATAATTTTGGTTGGGATAGGGGTTAAAGGAATTGGTTAGGAGACACTTTTGACTAGTGTTGCGATGAACAATAAATATTATTTTCCTGACTCATTAAGTTTCTATAGAAGCAGGCATGAGTATGTTAGGTTAAATGGTGATAAAAAAAAATTAGCGACTATTACCAAGTGTAAACATAAATTTGTAAAAATATTTCTTTTATATAGTGGCATAATCCAATGGCATATCAAGTTGACGGTTAACCGATTTTTTATTTGAGCGCTGACTATGAAAACCCTAATTTGAATTGCAACAAGTAAAACGATGATGAATGAACATGAAAATTCGATCATTCATAATAACAGACTGATAATCTCTGTTTTGGGTAGAATGTTTAGGTATAAAAACTTTTAATAATGAAGACGTTCTTTATCTACCTAATAAATGAACTCTATCCATAGCGCCAGTGATATAAACATCAACAAAGATACAATAATGGAATTAATAAATAATATTTAAACAACTTTGTTATATAAATGAATTAATTCTTCTGTCTATCATTTAAAATTTAATTCCAAAAACAACTCTCATCAATCTAGTCGAAAAAAACAGCTTCTAAATCTAGAAAAAAAATGTTTACATAGCTTTTCTAGCTTTCATAATGCCAGTTAACGAAATAAAAAAAACCATGAAAATTTAAAAAAAAATAATAATATCGCTATTGTACAATAAAGCCTAAAAATGAGCTTAATTCTTTTTAAAATCTCATTGGATATTTCATCAAAATAGATGCATGTATGTATGTTATTCGGAAAGAATAAGATTTGAATTTAGAATTCATTGCATCACTAAAAAGAAAGTTCGATTTTCGTGTCAGAATTCCTTCATTTGGCGGAAGTTCGAAGCCGAAAGCATTATAACACTACCTTCATTTATAAACATTATTAGCAAGAAATTTTAAATGATTTTTTCTTTAAGTTTTGATTTCGGCTTATTAGTAAAGTTAATATAGTAACTTTGCAATGTTTTGATAGATAATTTTAGCCAGTACATCCAAGTAAACAATATTATACAGCTAACACCTAAATAAAAATAAAATGGAAATACTCGTCATGGTCACTTTGAAGAAATTACTCCTCAGTCTTTCCGGAAGGTGTAGTGCCAGCACCCATTCGCAATTTCAAGGTTTATTCTTTAAATTTTAGTCTCTGACGCACTCGAAATTTATCGTTTACTTGTGTAGTATAACATTAAAGAACCAAATCGATCAACGAATCATTTATCAGCTTTTTAGCACTTGTCAAAAATTCAAATTCGTATCTGAAATATCAATTTATGTTTAAATGGAAATTCTGGTGGTAACAATATCTTTGTTCAATTCTTTTACATAAAACACCACTTATCTTAAGTTTCTATCCGGTGTTCTCCCTGCATTTCGGATAATCGCTTGACAAAACTTCTGCTGGATTGATCCGGAGGGCTTAGTTCGAGCTCTCTCTAGCACTTCAGCATCTATCACAATCTAGACTACACTTTGTTTGTCTTTTCCTGATAGATCCACAAATAGAAATATGTTTATCGAATAAATTTCCAAGAAAAAACGCTAGAGAAAATTTTCCTCACAAAAAAAATACTTCCGTCATCGACGGTCACAGCCTACCCTTTACGTAATCTGGTAGAATATCCGACAAATTCCGAGGAGTACATGGGGGTAAACTTAGATGTCGTACGGGCAACTCTTATCCGTAAGGCCAAGGAACGTAACCGCAGAGCACCAGAGCCGTCACCTAAGTTTGAAGTGGGTAGTCTGGTCCTGGTAAAAGCTAATCCAGTTTCTTCAGAGCAACATGGAGAAATAAGAAAATTCTTCATGGTCTACGAAGGGCCTTATGAGGTTTCGAAAGTTTTGCATGAAGATGTCTATTGTTTGGTCCACCCACACAATCGAAAGGAGCGAGGACGGTTCCATATCAGCTTGCTGAAACCGTTCTACTATGACCAAACAACCACAAATTAAATCCCCTAAAAAGGGAACTTTCGCGAATGGCAGAAACTACAAATAACGCGAAAACGACAAATGTGCCATTCGCAGTATTCGCTAGGAGGGGGGCGTTGTGACAGACCACCCTAGTGAAGTTAATGAAGAGGTGGACAATGGAACTACGAAGGAGAGGCAGTTATTACTCAGACGGGTAAGTGATCGGTCGAAGTTTTGTAATTGTTATTACGCGAAATTCGAAGTAAATTTCGAGCGGACGGTGTACCTTTAGAGGTTTATTTTGAGGAGAGTTGTTTTTAATCTGACGTGGGTGGCATTTAAGTGACCGGGTACAACTCGGGCGGTCACAGTATGAAGAATTTGAAAGTATTCTTGTATAATCTGTGATTGATTTTTAAATTTGGTTTAAATACAATTAAATGCATTTCGGATTCCAAGATCGCAGGCGTGGCTAAGTAGAACAAGTTCCACATCGCCAATGGTTGCTACTCCGATAGTGACCGAGGCCATCAATTTTGTTCAGAGGTCAAATAAACGGAACCTGGGATTGGCTACATATTCAAAATGCACAAAACTGATGCTCTCTCTATAAACATCAATAACGGCGCCGGCCACGTCCTAGTAGTTAATAGATAGATTAGGAAAAATGAGAAAGGGATGAAAGAACAAATTTACGCCTAAGGACCGAGGTCACCTCTGCATCCTTGCAAAACAATTTGGTTGGGAATGTAGGGGAAGGGAAATGATTAGGAAACACTTTTGACTAGTGTTGTGCTGATAGCTTTTTCTGCTGAAATATAATGTTTTATTATAACATCTACCCCCCTCTTACTGACATAATGCTAGGAAAAATACTCACATGGCACATGAATTCTTTATAAGTAAAACGCCTTATTTGTTAATAAAAAAAATATATTAAAACTTAGCCAGATAAGAAAAAATGTTTTTGAATGGTAATTATGAATAAAACACAATTGAAGTCAATTGAATGTATAAACTTTATTCTTATCTTCATATCTCTGATAGTCGTTGCTAACATCATTTAAAGTTCAAAATTATATTCAAACTGATGTTCTTAATCATATTTATGTGGGAATTTAATAACCAATAAATAGTTTAGAAGTTCTAATAATTTGGTGAAAAACTCAGAAATAGAATGAAATAAAAAACATAATTGATTGAACCGTTGGAGAAAACTCGTAAAAATAGAACTTTTATCAATTTCAACAGAAATGGAAACTGTGATCACATATAAAAATTATGTTAATTTTTCAGCATTTTTTATTGAAGAATTCATCACCGACTTCCCGTTTTTTTCTTCAACCACAACAAAACATGCAAACATTGCAATTGAACTTAAAATTTGAATTGGTGAAATAACGATTGGATGGTTCATAATCATCGCATCCAAATGACGAAATGTTTTTTGGGACATTATTAATATGGCACAAATATTTATTAATAATTTGCTACATTGAAAACATCGTAGTGTTAAAGTTCAAATCCCTACATAGAAGTTTTGATTGACTGATTAGAAAAATCACGAGAATACTTAGCTTTGACGTTTTTGCGGACCAAAAAACATGAATGAATGACTCCGAAGGTTCATCCACGATCAGTATGAGCGGCCGACACCACTCCAGGAAGACAGGAACTGGATCAGATTTTCAGATAAGATGAGCTTCACTCTCTTGAAACACGTCGAGAACGTCCAAAAACTTCTTGATAGTTGATGGATTACATAAATAATAAGGACAAACGAACTATAAAATAAGGGTTTAAAGGCACATGATTTTTTCCGCTGAAACTAAACACTTCCGTCATCGACGGTCACAGCCTCTCTGTAAATTCTTGTTCTATCAAAATGGATAAACAGAAAGAAAAAAAAAAGTTCTCATTATTTATTCATCTAATTATATTAAACAACAGAAGCATATTTACAACCAAAACTATTGCACTAGTCAAAAGTGTCTCCTGATTATATCCTTTTACCCAAACTCCAAACCAAAATTATTTGCTAGGATGCAGAGGTGACCTCGGTCCTAAAGCACAAAATCATTCTTTCATCCCTTTCTCTTTCTTCCAATCTATCTATTGACTGCTAGGACGTGGCCGGCGCCGTTATTGATATTTAAAGAGAGAGCATCAGTTTTGGGCATTGTGAATGTGCTGTCAGTCCCAGACACCATTCATTTGACCTTTGAACAAAATTGGTGGCCTCGGTCAATCACGGAGTAGCAACCATTGGCGATGTGGAACTTGTTCTACTGAGCCACGCCTGCGATCGTGGAATTTGAAATGCATATTTTGTAAAGCTGATTTCATTAAAGTAATTTATTTTTGATCGAGCAAGGTTTTGAAACGAGGGATAAAAATATATGCATTATAAATTGAATTTTGTTGATAAAGCATATCAGGTTCAACGATTTAAGGTGGATGTGAGCAGTCAATCAAGCTAAGCTAAGCTAAGCTAAGCTAAGCTAATTCTGTGTAAATTGTTTTATTTGAATTTTCAATTTGTTTAGCACTTTATAACGTTTAACCAACTTATCAGCATGACTGCCAACAACAATCTAAAAGCTTATCAAGAAAAAATACAACTCTGATGAATATGAATCATCCTCTGCCTTCTTTGTTTTAAAAATCCTCAAATGAACCTGTTTTTCGCTTGTTTTCAATTAGCATTAGTCTTCGATATAATTTTTTTCTGAAAATGCATCAAAATTTAAGATTCTTGTTTTTAACAAGTCTTCCAAAGTCAGCTGTCAGTCTTCGGTATTCGTCATAAAAACTTCATCGTTCAACTTGTGGTCGGACTGCAACATACTGAGTTTTAAGATATTTGTCCAATCTCTGGTTTTAACTGTCTCTATCGGTAGATACCGCTAATCCCAAGAATTGAATCGAGTGTAATCGCCCTACTATTCGGAGAAGTGTTATCAACAAAATCGGAGTGCTTCACGTACGGCCAGCCGTGAATTGTTGTAGCTTTGAAACAGTTAAACCACCACCAGCCGTAATCATCGAAAGTGTTTGCTGCCTAGCTGGGTGAGAGGACTTTGCCGAATCAACGGTAGGTAAGTGATGAAATATCTTCGTTTAGTTCTTAATAATAACTGTAGTATGTTGATTGGAATATCTGAATTTAATTCACATAATTTCCTAAAAAATAACATAAAAAGAATGAAAATTGAACTGAGTTCTAAAACGTATGATTTCATCAGCCCAAAAGTCGAAATGAATTTAAAGAACAAAATTTTAATAGAGCTAAAGAAAATGGCTGACAATTTCACCTGTAGCTACTGACACTAATGTTTCCTATGATTTTCAGAGAAACCTGATTTTATTCCTGAGATACGGAACTTTTTTCCCATTTTGTTAGAACGAAACGCCCAATCCCAATTACATTTGACAAGTGATTTTTTTTAAATTAAAGCACTCTAAAATTTCCAATTGTTCATGTATAAAATTGTGAAACATAAGCCGATCGGAACATTGATATTGAAAGAGTGAAAAAGTACAGCAAAATGGTCACCAAAAACCGTAGTTTGTTCTTGTATCGAAAATTTCTCCTGTCAACGTCTAGCAACATTCGACGACCTTATCAGAAGAATTTTCGTTCAATGCTTGCTTGCACTCATACCAGAATCAGTTAGATGTGTATTAGAGTGCCACAAATGACCCGACTTTTGAAAAAGTTATGCGCTGCAGGCTGAAATTGATCCTAGGCCTAGTACAAGATCTCATGCCAAATTTGGGTCAGATCGGATCACGAGAAGGGGTCGCTCAACGAGCCTGAAGTTTGTATGGAATTTTGAGACATTTTGTTCGGGAGAAACATGAAAAACCAGTTTTTCATCAATAACTTTGGTTCCCGTCGGCCGATTTCTTTCAAAAACGGGTTTTCTTAAAGCCTAAATTATGAAAAACATTTCATCTGAAGACTGCATATCGATAAGAGTTAAGACAAAAAAGTTATTAGGCTTCCAAAATAGGCTAACTTTTTTAAGGATGGTATTCATCACTGTAAATGAGTCGGGGCGGTCGAACTTATTGACGCCTCATTAGCAGTGATGAATACCACCGTAAAAAAAGTTAGCCCATTTTGGAAGCCTAATAACTTTTTTGTCTTAACTTTTTTCGATATGCAGTCTTCAGATGAAATGTTTCTCATAATTTAGGCTTTAAGAAAACCCGTTTTTGAAAGAAATCGGCCGACGGGAACCAAAGTTATTGATGAAAAACTAGTTTTTCATGTTTCTCCCGAACAAAATGTCTCAAAATCCCATACAAACTTCAGGCTCGTTGAACGACCCCTTCCCGTGATCCAATCTGGCCCAAATTTGGCATGAGATCTAGTACTAGGCCTAGGATCAATTTTAGCCTGCAGCGCATAACATTTCACAGGTTTTGAATTTCCCATACAAATTTGGGGCAGTCTAATGTGTATCTTATCTTTGCAAGCAGCAGCAGCAGCAGTTATCAGTACATGAGTGTTCCTTGAGCGAAGAAAAAAATAATAAAGCTCCCCGACGTATGTTGCTGATTCTGATGATGATGATGATGGTCTGGAATTGCTCCAATTCGTATCATCCGTGAAATAATCGGCTCAATAGGGTAACGGCACTCTGAAAACGTTCGAAACGAATGACTGGCAGGATCGCCATTGTGTTGGGTTCGAAGTTCGACAAGCAATCCGGCTGAAAATTTGTTCCTTCACCTTCGTTGAAGCAATTCATTTTTTGATAAAGACCTGGCAATCTTGTTTCTTTGTAGGACCGATAGCAATCAAAATGACGTGTGCTCTATCCCGGCACACAGGAATTTAAACGGTTCGTCTGACTGTATACAGAGAGATTCCGTACAATTTTCACCTGTCAAGTACATGACTTGAAACAAGTGTTGCTCCGGCACCGACCGACTGGACCCATATCAATCGATTTCAAACAAATTGAAGTGGTTCGGTACTTGAGAGTGCAGCAATTTTTCAATCACTTAATGATAGGCATGGGCTGTGTTAGCCAACGACACATCATTTCGGTCTCAAGGGCCTACACGAATTACTTTCAATTATAGCTGGCAGAGATGGCAACAAAATATTAAATTTACCTTCCAGATTTATTTAAAGGTAGTTGGTTGAATTTTCGTTAAATGAGGATAGAATCAAATACATGTCCACCGAAATTGCGCATCATTCAGCTGCCTGGGCAAGCCGATCCATATACAATTCAAATCCAAATGTGGGAATTCCGTTTTCCATTGAGAGCAGCAATCCGCCTTCCCCACACCCATTAATTGCACCAATCTATCTGGGTGTTGTTGCGCTTTTTTTTTCATTTTCAATTGTTGTGCAAAAGTGTTTGAGAATGGTTGTGAATGGTACATGTTTGGTAAGTATATAATAGTACACCTGGCAGTTGAATACACTTACCTGGATCCGGTGACTGTTTAAGTTAGTAATTTAATATCATCAATGATGCCGAATTTGAGCTCGAGATTTGAATTTGTACTGGTACCGATCTCGCGTTTGCAATTTGATGCTTTCGGGAATTAATTGTCACTTGAGAATTTAATAGAAATATAGAAAAAAAAAATCATTGTTCTATGTGATTTTGATGAATTTAATTTTTATTCCTTAAGAGGTTCTCTTTGAGTGTTCAGCTCTTTGAACATTTTTTTCGGAATTCAGGAAAATAATTTATAGTATGGTGGGGTAAAAGTACGACCTTAGTGCCATTATATTAAAAAAAAATTGCAGATTCGATTAGGTTGCAATTGAAAAACACTTTTCGTCTATAATTTGGGAAACTGTTGCCTTTAGTGCAGGGGTTTTCAGATCATTTGTTCGGCGGAGCACTTTTAAAATAAAAATTTTTTGGCGGAGCACCTGCATTTTTGAAAGAATTAGAAACCCGAATTTTGAAAACTTGACAGTATTTATCGTTTAAATAAGGTAAGTCTTGTCATCGTAGTCCATAAAATCTGTAATGAATGGCTAATTTTTGAATAGTCTTGTTTTTATTAACAAAAACATGTGTCATCAAAAATTAATAATTTCAAAAGAACAAATACGCTTTCTTCGATTTTTCAAGCTGTAACATGTTTGGTTCAATTTGTGTCACCTGTTGTAACCTGACGTCTGGTTCCGCGTTTAGTCGGCATCGGTATTTTGTCTTCGTTGCGAGATATGTGGAAAATCCAGACTCACATAGATAAACTGTGGAAAACGGCAATCGAATAAGTTTTGCTTTATCGGACAAAATTTGAAATTCATTTTTCAGTTGACAACAAAACTCCTCCAACGACTTCTTGGATGCAATCATTCCTGTAGCTTTGTCATATCTATCAAGCATTCATATTCTTGCGAGGGGCTTGTGATATAGCTCAGTTGGCAAATCAGTTGCTTTCTGAGTCGATGTCCGTGAGTTCGAGCCCAAGAGTAAACATCGATCACAGTTGTACCGGATAAGTTTTTCAATGACTTGTCCGCCAACTTCATCGTTGATATGAGTCGCGAATGACATAAAGATGTTAAAACGACTATAATCGAAACAAAAAAAAATTCTTGCGAGATTAATGATTCTGGTTTCTTTGGCACCGAAAGAAACTGGCTGTTCCACCAATTTTAAGTCTTCGATCTTTTTATGATACTCTTCAGGGAAATGTTGCTGTTCAACAAATCCTGCGGAAAAACATTATAATTGTAATTGTAAATGATCTTTTTAGAAACGTGGGCCTGTTAGTTTAACTTTACATCAAGGAACACAAAAAAAAAGTTTTCAACGAAAAGTATTTTGATTGTCAAAATACGTAGCAGCAAATGTTCGTTGAATTCTTGGAAATTTTTGGAGGATAACTTCGAGGTTATTTCTGATTGAATGCATCTTAAATATGGAAAGCTGAAATTTTGGTTGCGATTTTTGAGCGATTCCTCCAAAAATTTGATTTTTCTCTTGAAGGCCATGATTTTGCTGGTTGAATCGAAGATTTTCATTCCTTTAACTTGCATTGAAAGACTCGAGTCATTCATTTAATGAAAAATGTCAACCAAATAAGCCAACCTGACGAGCCACTGATCATCATTCAATTTGACCCCCAATGCAAAATTATTGTCGCACAAAAACGTTCAAACTTCCGATCTTAATTCAAACAGGCGAAACAACGTTTTTCAACGAGATAACCAGCTAAATTCGCAACATGACCTTGAATTTTTTGGTCGAGCCTTAATAAAGTTGATTATTTTAACGCTTTCGTCCAAGACTTCTTTCAAAGATTATGTTAGCTTCTAGTTGATGCATCACCAGTTGCAGTTGTGTTGTAATCCTACTGAATAAAGATTAAACGAAAAAAAATCTGAAAATAGTTGCTATTTAGTCACATTTATTGAATTTATTCACTTGTACTATATGATGCCCTCTGATTTTTTTTGTTATGCTTCGATGAAAATGAAACGATTAAAAAATCAGAGTTTTGCACGGTTGGTGTATGATTTTCGTTGCGTACGTCGCGGAGCACTTTTAAAAGCTTCGCGGAGCACCAAGTGCTCCGCGGAGCACGATCTAAAAACCCCTGCTTTAGTGAATCGTCAGTCAATTTGAATTTGACTAATTTGAGGACAATTTTAACATGAGTGATTCTTTTCAATTTGCTTCCATCTGTTTTGAATTTTGAGTCTGATTTTTTTACAATTTACTTTTTTGAGATCCATATATTGACTTAAGTAAAAAGGTTAAAATCCATTGTGAAAATTATTTACATTTTGAACAAAACTGTAGAATATGGGAATGCTGTTTCAATCGAAGATTTTAGTAAAGAGTCAATTTTTTCAAGACCGCGAAACTTTGTTTCTTCTTGGACAAAAGTATATTCATGGTGTTTTCAACTTCGAAGATACAATAATTAGAAAATTATCAATGTTTAACTCCTTGCAACTAATTATTATTATAAACGAATTACATCAAAAGTATGTATCGCAGCAGAAAAATTCGGGCACGATTATTCATAGTTTAATGTATCAGTATAAGTATCAGAAAATTGAATGAGAATTAAGATGAGCAGTTATATTCAAACTGTTGGTAGATAATTTATTTGAAAATATCATCCATCTCTTGCATAATATTCATATCCTAAGTGAGAGCTGCCCTTTGTGGGTCGTTCGGATAGAAAGTACCCTCTCACTAATCTTTTAAGACTTAAGAAGACAGGTTCCTGTGCCAAACATAGCCAGCAGCACCGATTGAGCTGGAACTATGGAAATCCTGTCGAAACATTGCACTTGAACTTCTGACCACATAATTTGCCATGAAACGATAGCTGTTCAAACTATTTTTCATTTAACTCAGGCACCGTATCAGTAATATTTGAAGTTCGAGGTTCCGTATCCTTAGGAAGAAACAGCCAGTGTGTGTTTTTCTATCCGTAACAGTTCTTTCCTAATAAAATAAATTGGAAATAAGCTCTTTGAGGATAGTCCGATTGAAAAATATATTAACCTTTTCCTACGGATGGTTCCAAATCTTTCTTTCTTTTTCATTTTTGCCGGTGTCCTTGGTCCTCTCAACTCGACACATATTAGTTTTGCTAAGTTTTTTTTGAGAAAATTGGTCATACTCACCAGAAAAACAAATCTTCCTGATACGTTCAGCAAATCAAATGTCAATTTGGATAAACTTTGACTACTTGATGTGAAATAACATCGCTGGTTGTGATATTATTGTATGGTGGGGTAAAAGTACGACCTTAGAGTAAGTTCACTGGTGTTGGGAAAAAGTGGTAGAAATTTTGACACTTACGGCACGTTTTGAAAATTTTGCCTTGTAAAAACATTTTCAAGATCTGTGCCTTCTAATTTTTTTACAACACGTGTTGTATTTACGCATGCTGTGATGCAAAAATAGCAATATTTCTATCACATACGGCTGAAATAGAAACAGTGTTGTAAAAAAATAGAACGCCCCAAGATCTTGAAAAGATTTTTGCATGGTAAAATTTTCAAAATGTCAAAATTACTACCACTTTTTCCCAACACCAGTGAACTTGCTCTTAGTGCTATCCTATTTTTAGAAAATTTTGCCGTTTTTTTTCTCTCTTTCTTTTGGCTGTAAACCTATCGATCCAGAATATGCCAAGTTTTGTGGATTTTTACTGTTTTGTTTTTATTTACAGTTCGCGTGTTATTTAATTCGGCCGTTTATTCCCATGGGGTTAGTGATTTCATTAGTTAAGTAACATTTACTATTTATTAACTTTCATTTGATGTTCATTTATTGATTAAGTATCTTCAGATGTTCCTCTTTGTATCTCTCAAAAAGTCGGACAGATCCTTATTTTCTGATATGCTATTATTTCTAAGTATTTCAATTAAATCTTTTGTATTGACCAGTATATCATAATTTGTTCTTAGTTGATTGAAGTTGATGCAGTCATATAGTATGTGATTTATGTTTTCTACGGTTCGACAAAATTCAATTTCATTTTTGCAGTTGTTTTACCAAAAAACCAAGAACAGCATGTGATTTGATTTTACCTCTCTTCTAAAAAATTACGAAAATAATCTATCGACGCATTTGATAGCAGTAGTGAAAATGACAAACTGCTATCGTAACGTACTCTTACCCCAACTCTGGGGCAAAAGTTCGAATGATGCGGGATAAAAGTACGACCCTTTAAAAATTCCACAATTCTGCATGAAGTCAAGAGGAAAATTATTTCATATCAATCTTGGTCTACAGCATCAGCTTCTGTGTTCGCTTCTGATACAAATCCAACCTGCGCGAATTTGGAACTCTCCACTAATTGTCCATATTCAACTGGTTTACGGAATCCAGTTCTTATCGTATTCGAGCAATTTTTTGCGCGAGCAGGTCTTGTAGATACAAAAACATGCGCTGATGTTTCCAGTGCATTTAAAAACAAAGTTAAAACCTTCCATTCAGATTTACTTCAGTAGGCCCTGTTTATCATTCGTATGCCCCATTTGCAGTTCGTACTTTTGCCCCTTCATGGTTTGTTGTGATTCACTATTTATTGTGAAAAACAGAGACATATAGATGAAATTCTTTCTCCGGCATTTGATAGTGGTTGAAAACAACTAAAGATACACATCAACATTTTCATTGAATGTTTGAATTTAGATTGCCCAAACATGTTTGGCGTTATTTTCAATATTACATCATTTATTCAAGAAAAGCTACTCTTCTCATTTTTCGGAGTATTTTCAATTCCTGCGAAAAAAAATTATACCTGGATGAAGGTTTTCTCAATCATTATCAATCCACGCCAGAGTTTGGAGTTTTGCTGTTCTCAGCTTGTGACATTCTCAAAACGTACTTTTACCCGACTCGTACTTTTGCGCCATCTTACTCTACATAGAAAAAATGTAATATTAAAACGATAATCAAAAAAAAAAATACATCGGTTTGCTAACATCTTCATAAATTACTTCGACTAGCGTTACATTTTTCTGTTGTGGACAAAATGCAGCTTGATGAAATTGATTCCAATATAACGGTTATTATTTGATGCGTAAGTATTTCGAACATGATAATAGCCTGTAGTGGAATCTTGGACGCCCCATCTAAGGGTTCATCTCGAGATTGGCGCACAACTGACCTGATTACTAGCTGGATGCTGCAAAGTTCAGTTGTGCTATTGATTGCTTAACACGTTCGTCGCCACGCTCATTTTGGTAGTTTTGCTAGCCAAGCCCAAAGAAATTCTCGGAGCGAGAAAAAAGAGGGAGATTCCAAGATTTGCAACGTGTGGCTTCACTGAGCGGCTAACTTAAGTAAGAGAGCGTCACACGCTTTTTGATGTGACGGGGCTTCTCAGGAAATTCACGTCACCCGAATATGGGTCCCATGGCGACGAACGTGTTAACTTCGTTTGTCATTCATACACTCTCGTGGTGAGAAAGTAAAGAAGGCATATTTCAAGATGCCACAGTGGTAAACACACAATCGCTGTAATATACTTTAAACTATATTGACAAGTTTTTAAAAAATACCTGCAGTGTAAAAAAGATGACATTTTTGGTAAAAAAAATCTTGCAGCCTCACCGTCATATTGAAACGAATTTCTTTAGGCAAAGCTGCATCCCAGCTAACATGATATCGTACAATAGATGAAATAAAGCCGTTCAAAATGGCATTTTTCATCACACATCGTGTAAATGTTCGAATAAGTGGCTTTACCTGATTTATTTACGACACCCTTTCAAACGAATCGGGCGAATGATAAAGCTCAAAATTCGCAAATTTGCTAATTGGTTACTGGCGATTAAAAATATGATTGAAATGTTCTTATTCACGATGATTGGGCTCTTCCTTTGCCCCAAAAAGAGAACATTTGCCGAGTTTTGAGATCCTCTCTTAAGTTATAGGTAAATTTACACCAGACAGCCTCGTGGCAAGACGTCGGGAAGCGAATTCGTAGGGCGTTAGTTCGAATCTCGGCAACGTCGTGACTTTCTTTTTCAATTGTTCCAATCTCCACTTTTTCTCTCAAATTATTCATACTCGTATATTTGACTTGTTGGAGGATAAATCGCAAGTTTAATGTTGGAATCCAGCCATTATAAATATATCGCCTTCACTTCTGTATGTAGTTATATGCTATTTTGGTAAGTTTTATTCGTTGTTTCTTGAAATAAACATAGGTACCAAAATGTTTGCTGGGATTGGGTTCACAGAACAAGTTTCTCATGTTATAAAGTTAAACCTTAAGTGAACTAAGATATGTTAGATTCAAAGCAAAAGGAGTACTGAACTATAAAAGAGCTTTATGTTGTTTTCCAAAATACATCCACAATACATGCTGTTGGCTACACTAGAAATAAATGTAAACGTTACATTCACCTAACAAATCACGTAAATAATGACTCTCCATGATTTCATTTGGTTCACTTATACTTTAGGAGTTTTAACAAAAAATGTGAGCTTTTTTCTACATGAGAGTCTCGTAGATCTAGAAGTATTGTGGCAAATACTCATCTATACAAGTACCTATGTTTTCAACTAGCTCTCACGTGATAATTTTTTTTTTTTAAACGAACACACACACAAATAGGATCTCAGTGAAACTTCATGTTTCTTTGAAGAGATCTAAATTCTACTTAAGACTAAAGCGTACATCTTTCAAGGGTTTAATGCATCGTACTGATGCTAACACCACCAGTCCACAGAAAGAGTACTATGTGTGCCGTGATCGAGACTCGATCTCATGACCTCTGGCTTAGAAGACTTGAACGCTTTCTTCTAGGCCACGGTCGGCGGCAAGAATTTCAAGTGTAGCAGTAGAGTTCAACGGATTATGTTCAATAAGAACTCAATTGGACCGTGAAAACATTCGAGGTTAAATATTCGTCCTAATCAAACGTTTTAGGGAGTTTAACGGGTACACCTGTTGTGTGTTATGCAGATAAATATTGGCACAAATCAATGCCGAGGACCAGTTTCATTGTGCAACCTAACAAGGAAGATTCTCTAGATAACTCCTCAGTCATTTCAATGGTTCTATATAAAATTCCTTTTTGGCTTAATCTCATTTAAATGATTGCCATCTTTGCAGGTTTTATTTTAATCCTGCGAATATGTTCAAGTTGAATCTTAACTTTTATTTCAAACAGACTCAAACCTAAACAAAACGCTGTATGGCAATGATTAAAGACGGTTACTTCTTGATCAAAACATATGGCTTAAAACCACCCACCTACTCCTGCCCATCGGACTGGAAAGATGAGCAAGACTTCGTAATATTGTTTTTCCTCTTCACCTTCTGCCAAACCAGGGGAGGGTCCCTTATGCAGGTTGTGCAATAAAGTCTATGTAATTAAAAAAAAAACAGCATCACCACTACCTATAGAGCAAGTGTTGCGTCGCAATACGCAAGAGATGCGCGTGTAGGAAAAGATGCTTGCGGGAAACTCCCACCCACAGAGCTGAGCAACAATTAAGTTAATAGATTATGTATCATTTTTGAAAATTCAGCACCTTTAAACAGAACCTTTAGTAGAGATTTGTTGGAATTTTGACAAACTTTGTTTTTGATATTGTTTACAAAGAAAAAAGGTTTTGCACAAATATTTTTTTCGGGAGGGTTGCTAAATGATTCATTAGCCAAATAACACAGCTCTAGACAGACAATGAGCTGCGAAAGGGTGAAACAAACAGAAAATACACACACCTGAACTATGACTTAATTACGGCAACAGCACGGGTCAATTGCGAAGAAGTTGAATTGAGCCCCTAGCTAAAGTATCCCCATTTGCCAAGAAATTTCCTAGACACGCGGCCGGCCCCTGCCTGATGGCGTCGGTGGCTTCTCTGAAGCTGCAATTTGTAACACCTAATTGCTTTTGTTTTTTTTTCGTTGTTGTTGTTGTGTGTTTGCTTCATCTCAACGCATCAGGTGAGATTATTTACACTATTCAACGCAAAACCACAGATAGAGAGCAAGCCGCACCATCATAATCATAATAATGGACGTATCTGGGTGAATTTGAGGCTTTAGCATTTTTTTTATCTGGGTAGGTAGGCCCCCTGTAATAGAAGCTGAAAAGTGTGTATTTTGCGGAATGATAAAACCAGAAACCTTATTCCAATTTTGATGTTACGTACATGGGGGTAGTTTTGAGAAAAAGGCTGAGCGCACTAGAAAGATAGATAGTCACAAACTTTGAATATTCATGACCGAGTAGTAAAAATTAACATCATAGCGGTAAGCAAACGTAACTAGGGCGAAAAAAATTTCACTTTCAAAATTTTACAGCACCGTTTTCTAAGATGGTTACGATTTCTGTAATTTATTTCACTGTTGGATAATTGATAACATCTCGCCTGGGGTGTTGCGCAATTAATATATAATTTGCTTGAAAATAAATTTTAAGCAGTCTAGTTTCAATTTTGAAATCAACATTTCCAAATCACCAGGAGACAATTCTAAATGAAAATTATGAATAAAACCAGGATTAAAAGCATCGGGCATAAGGATCAGTGCATAGAATTAGAGGACATAAAATATAAAAAAACAACAAATTTATTCCGAATTTTGAAACAAAACAAATCAAAAATTAACATGATTAAAAATTGTTTAGTAAAATGATACCTAATTAATGTTAATTGTAACCCCTCTTAATTTACATTTTTATTCTTCATTTTCGGTTGGAGGGTTGATTGAAAATTTTTGCTGTAAGGTCTCGAAATAAATAAAAAAAATTTTAAATGTGAATTCACGATTAGAAAAAATATCCATTTCGAACATTAAAAAACTTATTCAAACTCATAGTTCATGATTGTAATCAAAGTCAGAGATAAAATCTTTTTTGTATTCAAATTTGTCCTGTTGCAAACATATATGATAAGTTAAATTTTATAGTTCACAATAATAAAAATAGGTAATAAATTTCCAAACCCAGGTTTAATAGTAAAAAAAATCAAGTAATGGAAATGGTGTGACCATCAATTGATTTTGAGTGATACAGGGGCGGTCCTAGAGTCGGTTCTTGGGGGGGGGGGGGGGTGATTTTCCAATTTTCAAAAATCAGTCAATATAAAGGAACGTTAATATCTGATGAAAAAAACAATCATTTGAGTGAGCGAAAGGAGAAGGGAGGGATTGCGTGGGGGGGGGGGGGGGGGGGGGGGGGTTACCCCTTTATAAAACAACCACCGAATCTTTAATAACCACTGCGAAAAATTTTGATATTTTTTTTTTATTTGTAGGTATATCTGGTATTTTAGAATTGTCACTTTAAGAGCTCTTTAAAAAATTTCTCGTTATAAATGTAATTTTTTCAATGAAAATAATACACACGTTGTTGAGAGATGAACACGTAGAAAACAAAATTCAAGTTATCATAATTTTTTTCCTGAGCTTCTCAATATTAGCGCTCTGATAATTTATAATTTATCGGAAGTATTTTACTTTTCACCGATAAGCCCGTATTAACAAACATAACTAATGGGCATTCAATTCTTCATTGGGGTATTTTACTGAACCGTGATTTGGAAATTTAGTATTATAATTTTTAAATTTGGAAACACAATATATAAAATCTACACTTTAAATATAAATTAAGTAGAAAAAAAACCGATTATCAAAATCAGTTTCTAAATTCTGGAACCGAATTTTATTCGATTTGCTCTTGAATTTAAAGTTTCCATTCAAAATTTGTAATTTTTAATTGTATTACAACAAATAAAATACAAAGAAAAGTGATTAGATAATCTTTGTTCACTTTCACATAATTACCAATTTTTTAAATAATTTTGAATTATAAAGAAAATTATGAAATGAAGGGTTAACTCTGAATGTTAATACTCTTCTTTAGTGAACAGTCTCAATCATTTGCAATAGAAATAGCCAAGCTTTCAGATTAAGAATATCAAACATAAAGCTTGATTTTAAATTAAAATTTCAATATTATTGTGTAGATGAGCTGAAACCAGTATCGGTGACATAAATGCTGTAGATCTAGAAATCCAGGAGTGTTGGTTAAAAATCACTTAAAGATTTTCTGACTGTTTTGCATGATAGAATGCCTTGTTGCCGAAAAAATAATGGAATGATAAGGGGATAGTTTTAATTCACAAGGGAAAAATTAAAACCGTGGCAAACTGATTTTGAAAGCTTTTTGCGTCTCAAGCTCGAATTTTTTTGTCTGTTTTTTCCTTCTTATTTTCTGGCATTGAGTCATTTTAAAACTTAGCAGTTCAGAGTGAAATCGATCAATGATAATTGATGAAGAAACTAACCTGAACAACAAAAAATATGTTAGATCTTTTCATTATCCTTTATTCATTCAACGATGCAGGTCAGAGGGAAGAATGCTAAAAAGTAACAAATTCCCGGAAAAAAGGCAATACAGATTTCGTCTAGATAATCTTCGTATTTTACAAAATGGGGAAAGCTACTTACTTCTATAATTTTTTTTTCAATGGTAAATTACTCACAGTCTTTATGAAAATTAATCATTAAGTTAATACCTTTTTTTCAATTTTCTTTTTTCACTGTTAATAACTTTATTTTTTGAGTATCGTTATTCCAGATTTTTTTATATATATCCAGGCTAGCCCGTTCATGCCTTTTAAATATTTCCGGAAAATTTTGTTATATGAAAACAAGTATCCTTTTCAAATGGAAAAGAGGTAAGATGTAAAAAGTGTTATTATTTTTTTCATATGTTCAAAATAGCTTAACTCTATATGGGGTTTAGTGGGAGGATTGGACAGGACATCAAACGATCGGAAGACTGATATACAATGGATTGTGGGTTCAAGCCAGCCGGAGTATCTCGACAAATTTACAATAATGAGTAGGTTACTTTGGAACCTTTTCAGAATTTTTCATTTGTTTCGAACAGTTGGAAGGGAGTGAGATGAGTCAAACCTGTCCCAAGCCAGTGGTAACGGACCCCTTGGTTGTGCTGCAAATATTGTTTATGAGTTAAGCTTGAACAATATTTGAATATGCGATCGAGACTTCCCGTACCGCCTCGGGTCGAAAGACCTATCAGCCACTGGTGGGTTTTCATACATACATACATACATACCTTTTTTTCAATTTTCTTTTTATAATTTACACTTTTGCTCAAAAGTGCACATATTTCTCCAATGAACCTTGTATTTTCAAAATTCATACTGGAAAAAAAAGCTGATAAAATAATACAAATTTGCATTTAGAGCTCCTAAATAAGTTGAAATCAGTTTTAAAATTCTTTGCACTTCGGAAAATGTGAATTTTGTTTTCTTGTGTTAAAGTTTTGAATGCAGATTTTGGGTTCTAGAGATGAATTAAGATCTTTATCTCTAACACCAATTCCTGGAACAGCTGATATAAATACTTTTTTGTTCCTTTTTGGCACTAAAAACTCAAAGGAAACGCAAAAGTCATAAAACGTAATCTCTTTCTTCGATTTATTGATGCTGAAATCTCTTGAGAGGATTTTTTTTAAATTTACTCTTACTATGAATATTTATATTCAATTTCTGTTTGGCAGTATTTGTATTTTTTTCATAGTCATCCTTAATATGAATGTTTGATGTGATGTGATGTGATTTCAAACAGAATTAAAGAAAATCAGATTTGAAATTTAAATTTTTGTTTTTGAGTTTCATAATATAGGTTATTAATTTTAAGTTTATAATCCATATTTGAATGGTGGATTTGAAGCTGAAAAACTCTCGCGAAAGAGAATCTTTACTGTGATTCAGAACCTGATTTTTTATTTTGCAATTGTAGGCAATAAATGTATGATGAAAGCGGAACAAATATTTCAAGTATTTCAGTATTATTACAATTTTCACCCCCCTATATGACTTTTCCAAATTTTTCATTTCATTAAAATTCAAAACAAAATCAAGAATTCAGAAGCTCTGAATTTGAAGCAAATACTAGAATTTGTTGCGATTTGCTCGTGCTAATTGAGGCATATGAGGGAAATTAGTAACAATTTAAAATAAAAGTTGTCCCTACATTTAATCAATTGCAAATTCCAAATCAACACTCAACAACACACTTTTGTTGAGTACTTATCAATAAAAGTTATTCGGTATAATTCAGTCCAGGGAATCCTAAGTTACAGCTGCTTGAGTTTGGTGGACCGATTTTTTTCAATATTGAGCCTTTTAAGTGATAAATTAACTTTTTTTGTTGAATAAACACCCCCACGGAGTGGAAAATTTCTAAAATTGGAAAGCACATCTACTAAGAAAACTTCCAACTTTTTATAGAAATTCGAGCTTTTACGGGTATTTTGTAACGGATTTTTGCCGCTTGGGGGGGGGGTGATCACCCCGATCACCCCCCCCCCCCCATAGGACCGCGCCTGGAGTGATATTTACATGAAATTTTCTAGAGAATAAAATGAATACATAAAACCAGATTATTTCTTTTCGATCTATTCAATTTTCAAAAAATCTGCTTTTCAATTAAATGTTATATAACAGATATAGTCGTTAAGCTTAAATCTTGAAATATATCACTTAATCTTGAATGAAAACGCAGATCACCACCAACATTGCTCAGATTTTTTTTAAAAACAGAACATCCAAATTCTTCAATTGGAATCTGAAAAAAAACAAATCCGTTATATAGGGACATATGTAAAGGTTACCCGGTTTTATACAGGTATGCCCGGGTTTATTCTCATTCTCGAATCAAATAAAAAAAAACAAATAGTGATGGTGCATTTTTTTACGCACCAAAAACGAAGTTTTTTAAACAAGTTTTATGAAAATAATCATGAAAGGTTTTTTGAAAGCCTAAAACACAATTTAAAAACTGCTGAACCAAAAATAAAAAAAAATCTTGATTTTCTATAAGTAATTCCTAGGTTTTGACAAAATTTGCAAGGATGTTTGCCCGGATTTTTGTCGACAATTTTAAAATCAAATGCTCGGATTTTGCCTGGTTTTTGGATAATTTTTGATAAAAGTGTAAGTTGAGTTTATAAGATTTTGAGTGATATTTACATGAAAATTTCTAGAAAATAAAATGAATGCATAAAACCATCGTAGCCTGTACAGATTATTTCTTTTCAATCGATTCGATTTTCAAAAAATCTACTTTTCAAATCAATGTTATATAATGTCGTTAAGTTTAAATCTTGAAATATATCACTTAATCTTGAATGAAAACGAAGATAACCACCAACAATGCTCAGAATTTTTCTAAAACAAACAGCCAAATGCTTCAATTGGAATCTGAAAAAAAAAACAAATCGGTTCTATAAGGACATATGTTAAGGTTGCCAGATTGCCCGTTTTATACGGGTTTGCCCGGGTTTATTCTCATTCTCAAATAAAATAAAAAAACCAAATAGTGTTGTACATTTTTTTTTTTAATTTATGCACCCAAAACGAAATTTTTTAAGCATGTTTCATTAAAATAATCATCAAAGGTTTTTTTGAAAGCCTAATATACAATTTAAAATCTGCCGATAAAATATAATGAGTAACCTTTTTTCAATTTTTTTTCTTGATTTTTTATAAGTAATTTATAGGTTTTGACAAAACGTTTTCGGATGTTGTACGGATTTTGGTCGACAATTTTGAAATCAAATGCTCGGATTTTTCCTGGTTTTTAGATAATATAGCCAGGATTTGTACGTCCCGGATACGTACAGAAAAAAATTCTGGCAATCTTAACATATGTTCTTTACGACAAAGCAGAGATAATTACTGTGATTCGGCCGAATAACAAGAAAATCTAAACATATTTTTCTTTTCAAACCAATCATTTCCTTGGTTCATTGAATCTTTTATAAATTTTATTTGCATTTTTTAATTGCGTAGATAAATAAAAATGAAGTAATTTGCACTGTAAAAAATCACCAGTTTTCATACCATGACAGCTGCTGTTTGGGAACACTTCAAGTTGTAATGTCTCTCAAATATTTACAAATTTGGCATAAGGCGGAACATTTTTTCACATAATTTTGTTGAAAAAATGGATGTTAATTTAAACTGCTTCGAAGGTCGAAGAAGGTGAAAACAAGCTATTTGAAAATGGTTATTCAAAAATATTCTTCACCGTTTTTTTTCTACAGCTTATTTTTTCAGCTCCAGAAAATCCATCATCTAAAGCTAATCGGGAGCTGGATGTGCTGGAAGGCAGAATATTAGGAAAATACTCCAAAAACTTCAGCCCCAATTCATCCTATTGACTGGTATTGAAAATTATTTTTCCATCAAGTACAATATGCAACAAATTTCAACTTTTAACTTTTATTGGAATTCCAAAATTTTTGTAAACTCGAGCCGGGTTAATCAGCCTGCTTCAAGAAGTGGGGGAAGAAATTAGAAAACATGAAGGGGATAAGTTTTTTTGGCATAAAGAAAGAATTTGTCAAAAAATGGATCGTATTTTATTTAAGAGGGGTTTCTTGCGAACGAATATTAGGCATAACTTGAAAACTTATCGAATAAATGTGACAAATGTTTCATGGAAATTCGTGAGCCTTTCCACTTTGGAAAAGGGAGAAGATGGGGAATCCAAACCAGGAAAACAATTATGTTGGCATTATTTAAGAAATCATGAAGCTTTAAAAGCAGAGCTCAAATTTCAGATCTTAAAAAAAACAAATCTATAGTTTCAGTAAATAATATGAAATCATCTTTGTATTGCAATTCGGGACTCAAGCTGCAGCTCCCATTTTTAAGTTGTGGCCTCTGTATTATGATGAAGTTTGATTAAAAATAATATATACCAAAATTAAAATTTAAGTAAATTTGTACATTTATTTTTGGAAGGTGTAGCAAAGCCCACCGGGTCAGCTCGTACAGATATAAAATTAAAGTATTTATTTTACTCTACGATTTAAAACGCAAATTTCAGATCTAAAAATTTTGTCATCAAAATCTTTAGGGCGGATTTCATTTGAAACAGATTCCGTTTTCGGCAAAGATCGGTTGCACACTTGAAGCCATCATGAAGAGCGTTAATTTGAGATGGGGCTAGAATCATCGGTATCTTATTCATCTCAGCTGTACATGCTGTAAAAAACCAAAGCAAATGTGGATTCAAAAACGAGAAACAATATGCTTCCATTTTTTTTGCCGCGGCCAAGACCCCCACAAATTTGTGGCAATCTGCCGTTACTTTATCCAGAGATCCGAATCCGAATCCGAATTTCCCCCGAAATATAAAAGCAACAAACGCCACTTATCCCACAAGGAGGCAAAACAAGTGAATGATGGATCTTGATCTTGAACGAGGAAAGACAAAACGGGGAAAAAATCTAAGCAAAAATGCAACATTTGGTGGAATGTTTATTTTGTTGTTGGCTTCCAACAGTCAGTCGTGCACCGTTGGAATTCCGGAGCAGCTACTTGAAGAGCGTTTTTTTTTGTTGCTGTTTTCAGTTGAGATCAGTTACAATGTTTGTGTGGAAGTATTCCAGTTATTTATTATTGAATTCAAAAAAGGCTGATCTTCATTGGTTTGGCGATCATTAGGGGTTCCGTTTTAAGAATTTTGATTATTTTGATTCTTTCGTGTTACGTCTGAAAAGCTGTTGATTGACTGATCTGATCAATCTAGGCGTATGAATCGCAGAGCTACTAATCAAGTGCTTGATCGGAACTGTCAGTGTTTCACTAGAAACAGAGCGTTTTATATAACGACATTATTAAAGCTTGCTTTAGTTAAGGACCCCCTTCGAGGTTTTGAGACTTTGAGACACTCACACAGAACACTGTCAAAGAAGTTGTTCCGGTGCTGAAGCTGCTCGGTACCAGAAAACTTCCATAAAAAGTAAACCTCAACCAAACACATCCCCCAGTCAGTCGAACCGAACACACGCACTGACTCTGTTTGTGGATAATTGCCCATAACTACCCGGTTCATTAATATGCATTTAACTATAATGGTGGCGGATTTGTGGAGGAAATCGGTTTCATCGCTTATTCCTTCGATTGAATCTATTTAGCTGTTTCCACTACTTGCTGGTAGGCCTAGTATCAACGCTAGCAGAAGGTAGAGCTGTGATTAAGATCGTAATACACATGTGCAATGTTTTACCTTTCCTTTTCCGAGAGCTTCGAAGATTAAGCTGACTGAAAAGCTGATTCGTTAAGCTCAATTTGTTACCATCATTTGCCAGGTCCCCAAACACACCATGACGAGAGTGTTTGTGTACCTTATAACGATGAATCACAAACTCTCAGACGACGACGGAAACAAGGGAAACAGCTGTCGGAAGTAGGTTATAAATACATGGCTGGCAATAAAACAAAAAAAAACAGAGAGATAGGTAGACACCATTTAGTAAATATGACAAACAAAAAGTGAACAATGTAAGTAGAGGAAAAAGTGCGCAATTTTTCTCCGCCTCAATCGGAATCAGTCAGTTAGTATAGTCAAGATGCTGGTGGCGTGGAAAGCTCTCGCCGTGCAATACGAAACATATGTTCGGGGAGGAGGAAAATGATTAGAAAGAAAAACCGGTTTTCTGGGGTGGTAAACTACGTACAAATGGATAAGTGGCGCACCAAATGGTTGTTAAACATGGCAGATCCGTGCAAAAACATTTTGGTAAGAAGTGAACATAAGCTTACAGTTATTGTTAAGATGTTTTTGGTTTTGCTTGCATAAGATTATCATAAAATTGTTGAAATTCTTTGCTACTTATTTGTTTAGACTGACTAGCGTTTTAGAGTTATTTACTACACCCAATTAAGTGATCCAATGGTTTCGATGACGATTGGAGCTTGATTTATGCCAAAAATGTGCTAAAACATACATTGCGCCGAAGATGACATGAGCATGACTACATACAAACATTCTAGCAAAACCAAAAAAAAAAATCAGAAATTTTCATCCTGTTGAATAATTTATCCCAGAAACATGAAAATGATAAAAAATACTAATGTTTCCTCGAAGAGATTCCGTTTACTTAACTCTAAGCGTAAATCCTTCGAGGATATTTCCTACATTATTGTACAAGCAGACAAACTAGACGAACAACATCCATATCACAGCTTTTCCGTCGGGACAACTATCACAGGAACTGGCAACACTGCTCCACGGACGCACATCGACTGCCCGGAGCACTTTCGACTGCTTGCAACTGGGTCTGTTGGCCACATCCTAGCTGATTGGCTCTAGACGAGAATTTACGATTTCTCATGTGTTAAACAGATAAAGCAATAGCCTTCACTCCAATTTCACTCCGATTAGCTGTCAATCTTATGGAAATCTGTGCAAGAGTAAAGAGCAAGCTTTATTCTTTTCAGCAGGCCCAAGCCCAATAGAAAACAAACATTGTTTTTCTCTGTTTCTTAATAATTTTTGCAACGCTATTTCTTCACTCTCTGAGTTGGAGCCGTTGGTATTAATAAGCTGGTTCTACCTTCAGCTTTGCTCGTTTTGGCATTCAATCCGTTGGGGCTGGATTGTTATCGAAACTTTTGTGGAGTTAAGGAAGAATGTATTTTTATCCGATTCGTTCTAACCGACTTGTATTCGCTCGCCTTCATCAGCTGATGCGGAATGATCCGGTCCTTTACGGACTGCGGCTCCTGTGTGCAACGGATGGCACGAAACATACGGCTATCTTGAATTGAATCGTTGTACGCTTTTGTTTTGATCCTTGTTTATGTTTCCATGCACGCTCGTATTTTATTAACCATTTATAGTTTTTAAATAACCATATTTGACCTTTTTCCGCGTTATCTTATTTTATGAGTTCTTCATGAGAACCCATAAAATGACTTTTCGGGGAGAAGTTGAAATATGGTTATTTTTCTCAACCTTGATAAAAAAAACGGACTAGTCGAAAAATGGTTAATTTTAAAGAAAATTCAGATTTTGGAAGACTAGCTGCAAAAATGTTTTTTTCTCGTTTCCTTACATGTAGGGGAGATAAGGGCATAATGGCCACCTTAAGGAAACACTTATTTAACCACAGAGAACAGCTATAATATTTGAATTACATTATTGTTTCGTGTTCAGACACTCAAATAGTCTATTCTCTAATTGGATGAAATTTGAAAAAGTAGATAAAAACGTTTAAAAATGCATTTTAAAATTTTTTGCCGAAAGCTGAAAACCAGTCACTGTAGGGGCATAACGAGAACCCCCCTGGGGTAGTATAAGCACCAATAATCAAATCAAGATGAGCGTTCTCTGCTGCGGAATCTTGCAGCGAATTCGACTCGATGAAGTCAGCTGAATAATAGAGCTTGTTTCATCTGACGATTTGACCTATTGGTAAGGTGTCGGAGAGGTAATCAGTAGACTCGAGTTCGATTCCTGGTCAAGGTGATTTTTTTTTCATTTATCATTCATGATCGATGCATTTTGCACTAAACGGTGAAGCGTGTAGATTCATCAAAAAAAGCAATAACAAAATAATCTTGGTCTGTTTGTAGAATTCAAAGAATTAACACATGCTCATACATTATGTTTCTGGTGTTATGTTTGACGGATGATGCTACTAGCTTTATAATATAACAATAAAAAAAAAATCATGAATAGTATGTGAAAAAAATCCCCTCGAACAGGAATCGAACTCGAGTCTACTGATTACCTCTCCGACACCTTACCAATAGGCCAAATCGGCAGATGAAATAAGTCAAGCTGTAGCTCTATTATTCAGTTGACTTCATCGATTTGAATTTGCTGCTAGAATATACGGCAGAAAACGCTCATCTTGCCCTGTTTAAAAGTGCTCTGTTCGCCCCAGGTCAACAAATTTAAGTAAAAACGTGTTTTTAATTGAATTAAAGTGAAAAATAAAAAAATTGATGATGGTGAAAATTGAGAAACAATGTGTAGATCATGTGGCAGTGCGTACATTTCAGATCAAGATGATTTAAAGGTAATATACGCTTATTTGGTGGTGCTCAAAAATTATAATATTTTCGTCACTTGAGAACCTAGCTGGTTATTATTTTATATTTCTGTAAAGATGAAAAGTATATTTCTTTTTTGGTGAAAAATTAATACTATAGGTAGTACGAAACAAATCCTCATGAAAATTTGTTTAAGAAAATACGCACTTTTGGGAGTGCTTATTATGCCCTGGGTGCTCGTTATGCCCTTATCTCCCCTAAGATTAGAAAAAAACACGATTGTCAAACATGCAAGAATTTTTATTTTTTCAGATTGAAATTTTGAGCTTCAGCTCAGACTCAATATCGACAAAATTTCCACCACATTCAGTGGGTGATGTTCTCCGGGCAGTCCGACGTTTTTTTCGGTTGGGATTTTAAAGGATAAAAAAATACGATAAGTTTATTACCTTTCACGTTCTCCCAATTCATAAGCAAGGAATTACTTCAAAACTTATTTGATTCGTGCGAGAAAAACAAGAAAATTGGAAGGCTTCGGCTTCCGATAGCTTTTAAAATGTTTGTGTAGTTTTTCAACCCTTTTGTGGTTAATGCTCGAAAACTGCCAAATTGGTTATAATTCCTTCTTTGAAAAGACATACACCGTCTTAGCCGATTTAGGCTTTACAGACTGAATAAATGACGTGGACAACTTAAAGATTAACATTTAATACCCAGTACCGAGATGAGAATAGAACCCATCCCAAGTAACAATTTAGGTTTTATAAGGAACTCCATACCAACTATAAATTAAAGCTATAAAACCTCGTCCGGTTATGTAAGGATCTATAAAACTGCAATACAACGCTTAGTAGCACAAAAAGGCCCTTCTGCAGTAGGTTCTGCAGAGCAAATAATAAAACCTTGCCAATTCAAATCAACTTTCAGAGTTCTGTGTGAATTTCGCTTATAAAACCTATTTATTATATTATTTTCATCTACAAATAATTCTGCTCCGGAATTGGGTTTTCAATAATAATTTACAAAACAATTGAATCTTATTCAAATCAAAAATGAAAAAACGAAGCAAAAAGGATATCTTAATTGTTTTTAGGTAATTCAATGCTATTTTCTAAGCCGAAATGCTCAATACATGCTGTTTATTTACTTGCGCTTTCAAATTTACCGCAAATAGGTATGAGAAAATGTGAAAAAAATTATGGGCCTGCTGTAAATCGTTCTTTTAAACAATAACAATCCAATTAAATAGATCGGGTAAATTTTGCTTTCAACTTTTGAATCATCTTTTGGTTTGTAAATAAATTTTAAAATATTATCTCAGCAATAAGGATATCCAAGTTTATAATGTGTGGGTTGAGAGATAAGAGTTACTCTCAAAATTAGAAAGATATAATTTATAAATTCACCATTATTTGTCTAACAAATGGCGCTAATATATGAAATTAATAAAAGTCGTTATTTAACTCTTATAAAACGATTTTGCTTTCTGAAAACTGCTAATAAAACTATTTTTCTTTTAAATAACTTTTTTGTTTTATAAACGTTTGTGGAGTCTTTCCTTCAAAACTGCTTCAGGCTTAATGAGTTTTTTTGAAGCAAATCAAAAAGGTTCTATTTGATTTGAATATTTTTGGCGGATAGTTAAAAGACATTTTTTAAATCATTCATTCATTTTTTTATTGAGTTGAAAAATATAACATAATGCACCATATGTTTTTTCTTATAGCACACTTTAAAATTTTAGGATAATCTTTTGATTAATTTCGCGAAAAAATAAAACAAATCTGCGGCTGAGAACAAACAAAATACTTCACTTACACCTGAGTTTCTTCCACAACATTACGCACTCTTATCAGGTAATAAATTATGCTGCATGCCGTTCCTGATAATTGGAGGAAATTACAGATTTTTCCACAGAAAACCTTCCATTGTTGACATTTTGGTCAATTGAGAAACGACTGACTGTTGTAAGCCAATTATTCGACCGAATAATTTTTATAAAACTTTCACAGCGTATAGAAGTTTTAGTTCCTCATAAACGGTTTATAGACGCCACGAAAAGTTATTTATTTGCCTGTTTAAAACCTAAGCCACTTGTAATGACCGTATAAGAACACGAATACTATAAATTGGTTTGAAATGGCTTTTATAAATCTGAACAGGTTCATAGGAAGATATACTTAAACATTTTCAAATCGTTCATCTTTTCAAATATAAAAATGTTTTATAGGGCACTCAAAGTGCCTAATAAAAATCAAATCTCAGAAGTTTAATGTTGTTTTATAAGTTGGATATATAATGCGCGTGTAGATGTCCTAGAGACTAGTTGTAAAAAGGTTATCATTAAATGCTTTTTAAACCAATAAAGGCTATTATACGTCCTTTATAAACTAGTGTTCAAAAATTATAAAACCTATCTGAATTTTGTGTGTTACTTGGGCATGCCATCAGTGGCATTTTTGAAATTGATGAAAAATAACCATATTGGCGGTTTCGAAACGAAAACCATAAAATGGATTTAAGAACCTTAAATGGTTAAAAAACGAGCGTGTGTGTTTTTTGTGTGACAGCTTACACTCTTAAAATTATATACAGTGTCGGACAATAGAATAGGACCACAGCTCAATCCAAAACAGAAAGTGACAAAACTTTGAGAAAAAATTTCTATTTAAGTGCATCAAACCATTTACAAATTGTAAATTCCATTCTTCGAAGAAATTAAAATCATCCGTAGTTAAAAAAATTGTCCTTAATTCAAAAATGCGTTTTAAGCATACTAACTGACTAAAATAACGCGACATAAAATAGGACCGCTTTAGAATTCATAGTAAAAAAAAAATAAAAAAAGGAAATTCATACCGTGATCGATTTGCAGGGTTAGTACTTGGTGGTATAACGTCTACCTTATTATCCTGGAACCACTTTTTAACCGTTTTAGCGGTATGTTTGGGGTCGTTGTCCTGCTGGAACTGCCACTTTAGGAGCATCTCCCACTCGGCATGTGGCAGCATTACTTCCCGAAGTATCTGGGCGTAGAGATGCTGGTCCATAATCCGGTCGATCCAGTACAAGGGACCCACCCCGTACCAAGAAAAGCACCCCCACACCATGATGCTACCTCCTCCATGTTTGAATGTTTTATTTGTATACTGGGGCATATACGCACAGCCGAGTGGGCGATGGACCCAACTCTTTCCGTCCGAGCCGATGAGGTTCACTTTGGTCTCATCCGACCACAGCACATTTCTTCATAGTTTCTCCTTTTCCGGACCGACCCAATCGAATTGGTCCTTCGCATACTTCAGCCGCGCCTTCAAGTGCTTCGGCGTCAGCATCGGCACCTTCCGGGGACTTTTTCCTCCTAGTCCCTTCTCCGCCAACCGTCGCTGAACCGTTCGGGAACTCACAGATAAGTTCAGCTCGTCTCTGATCTTCGGCGTCGTTCGTCCTTCGGCGTCGTTTTGCGGGGGCGGCCGGTCAGTTCCCGTTTGCCGGTGCTGTGAAGCGCGTTGAAAACGAAAGTTTTCGACCTTCCTAAGTCGGCAATCTCGCGTTGGCTTTTGCTGCCTTGTACAAATTCCGGATGATCGCTCGCTAGACCTCCGTCTGGCTGTGCCGACCCATCGCTTTTTCGCTGAAAACAGAGTAGGAGAAAGGAAATCTTTATTTTTTGTTTGTTTTCATGATTTACATGATTAATTTTATGGGAAATACTTACCAGGACACGAAAATGGACAAACAACATCGAAAACAACACCTTTTCTTCAATTCTAGAGCGCTGAAAATGCCGGAACAGCCGAACCAATGAGCTGGTCGTATTTTATGACGCAACTTTTTTCACCCTCTGACAGCTTTCTGGTCGAGTAGAACAAACGGATTGCTTTGATTGTGACAGACGTGCGGTATACAGAGTTGGCATACTACAATAAGTGCTTGCCGCTAGGTGTCGCATATTATTACATTTGAATTGGCAGTTTAAAGGTGATTTGAATATTTTGCATTAGAGCGGTCCTATTCTATTGTCCGACACTGTACACATCTTTGTTTTTTTTTTCATTCTATTGGTAGGATTGAAACAGCTACACGTATCTAATTATAACGCTACAACATTTTACATGAGCTTGAGCTATTATGAGCTATATGAGCTATTATAAAGAGATCAGTTCAATTTCTATAGAAAACCAAAGGTGTATTCTTCTAAAAACTGGCTGATATGGAAGGTTGCAGAAAAAAAATCTGTGTTTCCGCGAAAAAAATTCAGAGTTTTTGTGATTTTACCCGAATATTCTGTGATTCTATTTTATTAAAAAGTCATGAAAAATTGCGTCTTTTTACATTTTACTTGAGAAAAATAATTTAGCTTTTCCAATCTTATCATATTTTTTTCAGTTCAAAGTAAGAAATCCAACGTTTTTACTAACATAAAAAATTATAATTTTGAAAATAGGAACAAAATTTAAAGAATCTTTGAAACCTTAGAATATTTCCAAAATTCTATGTTCTGTGACACAGATTTAGTGATAAAAAATAGCTCAAAATTCAATCAATGTCTCCCCAGAAGACTGAGTCGATTTGGGGTCATTTCTCAAACCATGGGGTCTGAAAAGCTTCGTTTTGAATTAAAACTTATCCATGAATTTTTGCAGAATTTTTAAGTAACGTTTATTCTGGTAAATTTGAACTTTCAAGTTTGTAAGGGAAAATTGAATATTTATTACTGAAAAATCAACATATTTTTTTGTTTCTTCTGTATAACCGAGCCTACTAATGGTTTTTGGTTTAATTTATAAACTCTCTAGAGAAAATTTTCCGTTGAGCAAATTTTTCGTAGACCGTTACTTCGTATCTTATAAGACAAAAAATTTATAAGATATTGAATGGGGACATGTCTTTTGGCATTGAATAACAACAAATAAAATTGACATCACTGCTGGGTGCCTAGCGAGGTATTGCATGACTCCTTTTCATGTAATATTCGCGAGGCACTAGCAGTGATGTCAAATTTATTTTTTGTTCAGCGGAAAATTTCCTTAGAGAATTTATAAAGTTACAAAAACCATTAGTAGGCTCTGTTCCACAGAAATAACAAAAATGATGTTGATTTTTCAGTACAAAATATTTAATTTTCCCATATAAATCTAAAAGTTTAAATTTACTCATGTAAACGTTATGGTACTTAAAAATTCTGCAAAAAATCATGGATGTGTTTTAAACCAAAACGAAACTTTTCAGACCCCAGGAGTTGAGAAATTCAAAAATGACCCCAAATCGACTCAGTCCACCTCCCAGAGAGGCATCCGAACTGAAATAAAGTTTTGCTTCTACAACAGCAAACGATATTGTTGAGCACTTTCAATTTGCTTCTGTACACAAACACAGAAAACGCATCCAAAACGATTTGAGGATTCTTAAACTTCGATCCTTTATACAGGCAAAACGTAGGTTGTTCATTAACTTTCAATGAAGAGTTGAAGTTCCAAGGGCTGAGCCTGCATTCAACCCTCTTTTTTTAATCTATAAACAAGTTTTTAAATCAAATGCTTATGTAGATGAATTTGATTTTTTTGATAGTCAAAGCCCATTTAAAGGTCTTAAAGGTCTTTGCATTATGGTACCAAATTCACATTGAGACGTCATGTGAAACTGATGTTGTGATACCAAAACATCGGTACGGTACACCCGTTTTCGTTAATGACGTCCAAGCAAAATAAACAAAAATTATTTTGATTTTGAAATTATACTGAACCACTCCACATTTTTAATATTTGTATTGGACACACACACTATCGTACTTTTCAGATCATTTACGACACATTGGATTCTATGCTTAACAAACATGTTTTAGATCTTCTGAAGGATACTACAAAGTTTTCATTATTGGATCTTGGAGTCCTTCAGACAGTTTATTTCCTAACTATTTCCTGATTATTAGAACATGAAAATTGCAATATGTACATCATTTTCCGGTCATCATAAATAATAGCATTGCATGGCATGCATACGGTATATTCTAACGTTCGAATATAGTTTCACGCCATCGCTTATCTTGAAACCTTCCAAACGGGGTGTTCTATACAGCTCACGTCTAATATGACGTATAAATAACACTCCGATGATTCAATTATGCTCAATTTATCATTCCCTACCTTGCAATAGCCACAATAGCATACATTTGCCTGAAATTTTCCTAATGACCCAGTGAGATATTGCACTCCCGCAGTTCAAAAGTTTCCTGTTTTTTTTTTGTTGTTGCTAGTTTAAACTCGCTGACTGACCCACATCGTGAATTGCTAAACAAAATAGCATCGAGGTACATAGTTTAGCTGGAAAGCTAGAGTTCATGGAAGCCTTTTTCTACGCTACTGTAGCAGCCCCTCCTTACATTGAAACCGCAAAATAATGGCTCCAAGGAGGAATAGAGCGTTCATTGCACCGGTACGGATTGACTGGGAAGCTCAAAAGTGGAAGAGAAAAAAATCACCCGGAAGAAAAATCGGGAGGTACATAGTCAGTCAGCACAAAACATGACCATCGAGCACATATATCTAGGTTATGGTGTGTTTTTTTTTCGTTTGTTATACCCTGGGCCCGAGCCCGAGACTTCACTTTTCAACTTTTCACTCTTCTATCACTATAAATAAGTAGGTACAACACTACTGACTGACGAACGATTGCCGCCGATTTTCTCTATGACCCGTTTTGTGGTATAACAGGTCATCTGCAAAAGCATAAACATTGCCGGCAAATGGCGAAGTGCGATGACTTTAAGTTGATTTCAAACCTCGAAAGACGTAAGAAATTTCTAGGCCTAGGATTGGTTGCGTGTTGATCGGACAAAACGTCTTCGACCTGGAGAGCCATATACTTTTGTATGCATTCTTCCCGAATTTGTATGGGATACCACTATAATTAGTTTTGAATTACTAGTCTTCCACAAATCCACAAATCCACAAATGGAGAACATTAGGTGTTCGACTAACGATGGTATCATTAATCCAAACCTACGCCAGAAGGTTTGGTAATGGGCTGAATATTTTGCATTATTATATGGCGACCGTAAAAGGAAAGTTCCACCGATTACAACCACTTTTCCAAAAACCCTCTTAAATCACCATTAAGATCAATTCAGACCAGTGATCTTACACAGATACGATCTAGAGCTCATTTCTCAACACCCTTACATCAGAATGGCTTCCCCTAGAAGTGTGGCGTTCCAATCGTTAGCTATCCACAAACAATCTCCATCAGTCGGTTGGTGAGGTGGCTCTAGAAATGAAGAAAAAGTCAGCAGATTCCATGCAAATTAGCACGCCTTCTTCTTCTTCTTTCGACGTGAACCATTCTTTCGGCGAACTGTTGACGATTTATATAACCATTGTGTGTGTTCTCATAGAAGAAGGTTTAGCTTTAGTTTCTATTTAGAGAATTGTTATTTTTTTGTTTTGCGCTCTGTACCTTCTAAAGGTAAAAAACAAATACCCAACTCTAGAAATCTTAGCAAGAAAAAAGGGCACTTGTTGTCGAGCCATTTGTGTTCTGCCAACGGCGGCGGGTACTCTCGACTTTTAGTTTCAAACAATTAATTGGAGCACATCGAAAGTGAATACCTAAATAAATAAGCAATTGCCTCAGGTGAATTGTTTTTATGTTTAGAAAAACAACAGAGTAATTGTCACCTTTATAGGTCACTGAAAAGATCCCTACAGCGATAAATGTGTTCGTTTCTGCTATGTGAATTGAATATCTTAAACATGCTTCGATCTACCGACACAAATTGACTGAACCCGGTAAAATTTTCAACAATGGTACATTTTTAACTCGATTTTAATCTCTTTTGTGTAAAATCTCAGATATTTTGATTGAAAATTACAGTTTTTTTAGTAAAATTTACCGAAAGTTCAGTAAATGTAACTGGAATTTTACATTCTATTCGGTCAAACATTACCGGCATTGAAGTAAATTTTAAAGATGAGTTTATATTTAATACACGGTTGCTAGCGATTTTTCGTTTTGAAATTCCAAAGTTTTTTTCCGGTTTTTTTCCCGGTTAAAAATGACGATTTTCTCGGTACTTATTATACTCGATTTTGAATATAAAATCAAGGCGAATAAAAAATTCAATAAGGCCTAAAATGTCTAACAATTTTTTTTTAACTTTTAAACTTTAACTTACTCAACGTCTTTCAACACGTTGTCTTTTCGCATCGAATTGACAGGTTTTCATTATTTTTAATCAAATCCAACGAAATTGGAATATTCATTGTTTTGCTCCACAATTTTAACAATTTGTCTAGAAAGGTCAGCTGTCAGCTTACTCGATCTTCAAATTTTCATAAATTTTGTACTGAGTTGAAGAAAAAAATTGTACTGTTTATATAGAAATTTGTAGAAAATATATCGAAATATAATATTAAATAATCTTGTCAATTTGAATATGAATTTGTCTTACAAAACTTAAAATCATCAGATTGCAGGGAAATGTTTAGTTATTTTCTTACTGCAGTTATTTTTTTTTTATAGAAATCCAAAGACAGGTTATAGACAAAAATATTTTTCTTCATACAAAACAATAAATAAATTCAGTAGTGCCTTAGTCATATGAACTTTTGATTCGTGAAAATATTGAAAATTGTGAATAAGACAGGGCTGAACTAGAGACCTTAGATTTCGACAGAATTTTTACAATAAAACATATATTCCAGCTCAGGAAACTTTAAGCAAAAATTTAACGTTGGAAGAGTAAAAAAAATCAATACGTTATATAGGCTTCGCTCCTCAGGCCAATTAAACAAAAACAGAACAAAAAAAAACAACAACGTTGAAAAAAATATCTTTTTCTGGCAAAAAAGATATTTCTTTCGTAAGAAAAATGTAACTCTGCTTAAAAAAATCTAACGCTACCAAAATATTTGGTTTCTGCATGAAATAATTTAATGAAACGTGTTAATCGAATACTGAACCATTTGACGCCGAAAACTAAAACTGGTAGTCGTAAACTATAAAGAACATTAAAAGTTTTAGGTAGCATAATAAGGACCGCGAAAAAATCTACGCCAAGAAACACTGAATGTCGACACTCTATATCTATAAGAAACCACTGGACCAATTTTTACAAACTTAGTATTGTTAATTTACAAACGTTTTGTGTTTAGTTTTGTCGATTATAGTGTAATTATAAAATTTAGAACATTTGAATTATACTTGTTAGTGTAGCAAACTTGCTGAGAGAAAAAAAATCTCGTTTTTGTAGCGCAATGAGTTAGGAAATCTATTCAAACTTTGTTTGTTACTAATGAACGAAAATAAGTGTTACCTCATGTAAATGTATACCGGGATTGGCGAAAACTGCTCTTAAATTCAGAAATCAATTTAAAAATAATTTTGAAACTCCGTGAAAAATTTCCTAACATGTAAATTTTCCCGGTGATGTGCCGAAATTCCCGGTTTTTCCCGGTGATGAGATGGAATTCCAAAGTTTTTCCCGGTATTCCCGGTTTGCCAGCAACCCCGCTAGCAAGATATTAATTTAATATCTTTTTTAGTATACGATTTACAAACTTGGTATGTTCGAGAAAATTGTTCAAATTGTTGATACACACAATTTTGTGGAACATTTCAAATATGCATATTTCAACTAAGAAAGGAGATATACTACAAAATATCCAAAATAATGCCTTTTTTCAGTAAGTTATAACCTTAAGAGTTCGGACGAGTTCGTATAATTTTTTGACTGGATTTTGTTGATCAAGTTATTGGCTTTCCATTGATATATAAATTTAACATTAGTTTTGAATAGATTTTTTACAACTCGCAATCAAAAATGAGGTTTTTTCTCGGGCATTAAATGTGATTATTGTTTCTTTTTGAGATATTATTAAAATGTTTTTCCCGCTTCAACCATCTTATAAGTAAAAGCAATTGAGCAAAGATGGTTCTAATAACAATATTGAGTTATTTAGTATTAGTATTTAGTATTGTATTCTATACTTGACTTAGTATAACTAGATAAATGGTTTTTCATTTGGGCTCGACGAATTAGTGCGAGCCCAGTAAGTCATTCTGAGAACATACTCAGAAACGTACTAGTGAAAAAAAAACGCAAACATCAATAAACTTAATTTTTTTAATTCTTTTATATGTAAGTAATGTTTGTTGTTTTCATCGACTTTTTTCGGCGAAAATTAAAAAGAAAATTACTTGCCAGTTGGTCCAAACGTTTCGAGCTACTTTTGGCGTTTCGCTACTCCTCAGTGGACCTTAAAATTAAATTTTTTAATTATATAATTTTCGATTTTACAAGAACTAATTTAATCTTACTTTATCTAGCGATCGTCATACTGTTGTTTGCTGTCTGTTGTTTGTTTTTGATGTTATGTTTACACTGATCTGTCAGTGTCTTGATCTTCGGTAGTTCCTCCTATTTTTTTCTTTTTAACATCGTTTTTATGTTGCAAATGAATTTACAGGGAAATCATTGAATCTCAACACAAAAGGTGTTTAAAAATACGTTATCAAATACGTCAGAAAATTGGCTCGAAGTTAGAAACTTTTTTTTTATAAATTATTCAACTACACTTAAGATATTTCATTATACGACTCTTCATAATGTTCGCGAATCTAAACTTATTTTGAATTGTACGTTTCGATTTGCAATTCAGTTATCAACTTCAACTTAGATCGCAAGTTATCATAACTTTCCAATTTTTCAAAACTGTAGAAATGAACTTTTTAGATCATTCATCAATACTGATGTTATGAAATCGCTTGGTACATCTTTGTACCTGAAAATGATCACATTTTCATATGTGATGAAAGAAATTAGAGAAACATGAACTATCAAAGAACGAAAGAACATAAGCCGTATATATCATGAAAATTTCGAAAAAGATACAACGGCTCACCGACAGGACTTGAACCTGCAATCTCCGCTTCGGTACAACGGCGCGTTAGCCAATTCCACCACGGTGAACGTGATGGAACCGGCGAACACGAGCAATCGAGCTCTGCCGATCAACTGCTGGACCTTCTATCGAAACACCATGTATATCCCGCATGTGATCAAGAGAAACAAGAGAGATCAATAGAGGGAACTCTATTGATCTCTCTTGTTTCTCTAACCCCACCCATCGACTCGGGATTTTAGCCGAGCGAGCACATCACGTTCACCGTGGTGGAATTGGCTAACGCGCCGTTGTACCGAAGCGGAGATTGCAGGTTCAAGTCCTGTCGGTGAGCCGTTGTATCTTTTTCGAAATTTTCATGATATATACGGCTTATGTTCTTTCGTTCTTTGATAGTTCATGTTTCTCTAATTTCTTTCATCACATATGAAAATGTGATCATTTTCAGGTACAAAGATGTACCAAGCGATTTCATAACATTAGTATTGATTTCAACAGAGCAACACCTCCCTGTGTAACTGGTCTGCTCGGAACCTTGAGCGGCACTGATTGCTTCTTCATCTGACCGTAAGTTGCGGCAAACCCGAAGCAATCGACCATGTGCTCGCTCGGCTAAAATCCCGAGTCGATGGGTGGGGTTAGAGAAACAAGAGAGATCAATAGAGGGAAAGATCACATGCGGGATATACATGGTGTTTCGATAGAAGGTCCAGCAGTTGATCGGCAGAACTCGATTGCTCGTGTTCGCCGGTTCCATCACGTTCACCGTGGTGGAATTGGCTAACGCGCCGTTGTACCGAAGCGGAGATTGCAGGTTCAAGTCCTGTCGGTGAGCCGTTGTATCTTTTTCGAAATTTTCATGATATATACGGCTTATGTTCTTTCGTTCTTTGATAGCTCATGTTTCTCTAATTTCTTTCATCACATATGAAAATGAGATCATTCATCATTATCATCATAATCATAATGATTCCGAAATTCAATGGAGTATAATCAACTATTTAAGAATTAGTTTTATACTTTCATGTAGATTTGTTAGAGCATCCATGATTGATTTTTTTTTGTTTTTTTTTTTTTTTTTTTGAGGAATTAAAATTAATCTAAATTACATCAGAGCTATGCTACAATAAAGACCTAAACCTGTCCTTTCCTGTAATTCCCTAACAGATATTAAGCTTTTGACCAAAACATTTTTCATATCGCTTTCTATTCTCCCATCTCATTTCTCTAATTTCTTTTTTTAACATGAACAAATTCGCGTTTGGGAAATGCTTTATGCAATGGGAAGTACAACGAATCGTCATTCACATTGCTGCTTTTTCATTTTTATTATTATCATCAATATCTACTGATAAAAAATCTTCTAGTTCTACCAGGTTTATCTTAAACTTTTTCCTTATCAAATTTTTTACCCAATCTGTAACTATTCTAGCTGCATTACACTTTGACATTCTGTGGTAATTATTATCATTTTCATGGCATTTTTCACATAAGGTGGTATTCAGTCTTCCGATATTGTAAGCGTAAAGTTTTTCTTTATTAGGAAAACTAATTAATTTGTAAACTTAAGACCTCCATATCACCGAAACTAGGAATGTATCTTTCAAATCATCTTATGTTAAAAAATGTTAATAAGTTTCGCATTGTTTTTCAATTCTGAATTATTGTGTTTCGAAAACGTAATCTTCTTGGAAGCCTACAAATCTTAAAATTTTCATAAGAAAATCGTAGTTTCTACCTTTAGTCCTTTCCAGGATCCAGTACTTCGACGGCGTCAAAATATTCAATGCTAGAAGTTTTAAACCATAAAACCTGCGCTTGAAAATTTGTAAACGTTTCAGTTATTTTATTTCTTTAAATAACATTTTTTGAATCGTTCTTTTTTTTTTTAATCTATAAAAAGTTCGAAGTAACAACTTTAAAGCAAAATTTTAATGCGCAACATTATTGGAAAAAGGATTTGCTGTGTGATTTCAATATTTATAACAAATCATTGAATTTCTTATTTTTATTTCTATCAGTTTCTTATTAATGATTAAAGAAATCACTCATTTCTCAACCTGTATTTTGTCAGTATAAGCTTTCAATGAGGATTTGTTGAGGATTGTTGAAAATACAAAACTTTTTAATGCGAGGAACAGAACTTGTTGCTATATACATATTTGAAGTTATTATTGTGAAATTATTGTGAAATAGATTTTCTTTTTAGATCAAATTTAATTTAATCTTGAAGTATGTGTTTTAATAAATTCTTTCTTGCTTAATCAAGAATTCACAACTCATAGCTTGTTTAAATATTTCATCCAATTCCAAATATACAACGTAATTTTTCAATCAAGCCTTCAATTTAAAATGATTTTTTTAAGTTTTATAGACGCATTTAGCCTATTAAACTAGGTCTTTCGCGTCTCTGTTTTGTTCATCACAGTATTAAGAAAAATTAAATGCAATATTCTTATTCTTAATTTTATAACCATTTACAAGAAGAAAAGGAATGTTAATTAAGACGATTACTAAACAACAATTATTATCATTTTACTGAAATTTTTTTAACCATCATTAATAAGAAACTTATCTGATCGGTAATTTATTTCAAAATTCGGATTCAGTTTCTTTTTAAATCTGGGTTATAATAAATGTATTTTATTTCTGTGATTATTTTGGTTTCATTTGAAATTTCAAATCAATTTCGTTTTCTGGGGTTTCGAAATAATTGAAAAATATTAATTGTAAACTTGGCTGTTTAAAATTCATCCATTTAAGGAAAAAAGGCCAAAGGGTTTTATTAGGCAAAATAAAAGACTTGAAATATCCGCCGAAGACATTTTCCAGAATATCAGAACATATAATGCCCTGAGTCATAAGTAGTGGGAATGAATAAATCGATGCCACACGTGCTAGAGCTACAAACAATTGTGTGTGTTCTTGTTATCCTCGATCTAGATTTTGTTCAAGTTCTTTATGTGAAAGTGTTGAAAATTTTAGATTTGAACTCAATCAATCGAAAACCACCCGAAGATATGTGTTCTTTTTCTTCTGTACTACTTCGTTATTAACAGTTCTAGTTTCATCGCCTTTCGCCATTTCTCCCGATGGCACCATCTCCAACTTACCAATTGACCTTAAACCACCTTTAACGACATAAGTGTAAGCAAACTTTCATTGCACTCAAATTTGAAAGAGTTAAATAGAAATAGAAAACTACCCAAAAATAATACGGATACGCGTGGGAGAACCGGATAAGTGCGGGAGGAAGAGACAAACGATGAAAAATGACTACCTAGCAGCTCTGAATAAGACGACAACAACGATGGGGATGATGTTGATGATGATGATCATCATCATCATCGTTATACTATAGTATGCTGATGGTAATCTTTGTGACTAATGCGGTACCAATTTGGTTCAGCACTTCATAAATTATATTAGAGACCCGTTGTTGTTTTCGGAAACTGCGGTATTGTCTGGGAACAACAATTGGTTTGGAAAAAGGTTTAATTTTTCGGTACTCTCGGGAGTTTGACTTTGAAGTTGGCGGGAGAAAACTAACATGGCAATATGGTCAGTGATTGAATTTTTAATAGATGCCTTAAAGTTAGTCTATAGATTTTAAATTCATTGATCATGCTCATATTCAGCCATGTTCATTAAGGTTAAAGGTCATTGAACTTTAATTTTAACCATTTTTATCACACAGTTGACGAAATACTTCAATTGTTTGTTTTTCATTTCAAAAGTTGACTCTGATTTGTGAGGGTACCATATCACACATCGATGTTTCCATCGAAGTTGTTGGTTGTGAAACTCCATCGTAATTTCTATGGTTCACGGTTTTCCAGCCATTTGGAATTGGAAGGTACAAAATGCACACTTCCAACTTCGACCCAGATTTCAAAATCCGATGATAGAGGGAGGGGCAGCAGCAAAGTGTTAAGCTTGTGGAAAACAAAACTGAACGTTTTTCTTGTAATTCTGCCTTCACTGGGCCTGTTTGTTGTTACTTATAAATAACTACTCTGTTCAGTTTTTGTTTACACAACATGGTTTTTTTTCCATCCGTCGTCGTCTTCGTCTATGCGCTCGCTGGAGTCCACCGTGGATTTGTCGTGACACCAATTGCTGTCTGTCAGTCTGTCGGTGGCGTGTTATGCAGTTATGATGCATTTCCGTTAAAATTGATCAATCATGTTCCACGCTTAGAGTTTTGTGTCGCGTTTTGCCAGTTTCAAACTATGTCAAAATAAGTTCCTTTTTCTACCTTTTAGTTTAGAATATTTGCACCGGTAGCTAAGTTCAGGTTTGAATTACGTCAAACAAACTGCTGAAGCCATAGAAGACGAATGCGTTCCATTGAGGTTTTCTGTCATTCTTTGTATGCTGAATTAGGAAATATTAGTTCTTGGATCGTAAGACCACTCGAAATGTAATTATAGAACGGCCAGAACGAAACTGAGCAACGCTGATAAGAGGCCGTCAAACGGAAAGGTGTAGATTGCGAAAAATTCTTCACGAGCTCAATTATTGGAAAAGCAAGGAAAAATTAGATTTTTTATGAAAGAAGTTTAGGTATACCGTACTCGTTTATTTTCGACAGTATCAATGATCATGAGAATTGAGCCAAAGGCGACGCATCAGGTTAAATGAAAACCATTCATGGTGAAAAAAAATAGTTTTACACTTATGAGACCCTTTGTTTATTTACATCAAACAAGATCTCATAATAGTACACCCATAGAAGAGGTTGCAAAAATCCAATGTCTATTTAACAGATCTCTGTGCCGTAAATGCGCTGAAATGTGCACTGCGCCAAAGATGATATGTTTGAAAAAGCACTATTGGCATAAAGACCCTAGCTCCCAACCAAAATGATGCATAACCACTACATTCAAGCGAAAAAAGAACAACATTTTATGGGTTTTTCTTCCTATTGGATAATTCATCCCAGAAACAAAACAACAACAAAAAACACAGTGCCGTAGGAAAGTGAGAATCGAATTTACAACATTTTTTTATCGTCTTGTCAATCCGACATCTTAACCAGTGTACTACTTCAGCAGATCGAGGACGAGGGATATTTGTCATAGGCTTTCTGCCACCGATCAATCACTAAAAAACGCACAACAGTGGCTTCCTGGCGTTTGGCCTCCTTTCAAGGTAGTCCTTTGTCTTGTGAAAGAAACGGGACACCCATTAAATGAGAACTGCACGCTCCTTTTTTTAAATGTAGTTCGAATGCGATGGTTCAAAACGGAGTTCGAACTGCGAACTCAAAACTAATCCCATTCGTGCCATTTTTGCCGAAGCGGATTTCGGGTAGCTACGAATAAAGGCATAAAAAAAGTTCAAATTGGAATTCGGTTGTCGAACTTAGTTTTGAGTGTGCTGGTCAGAACTTAGTTTTGCGATTACTCAGTCAAACTCAAAGTTGAGGGCTGCCATTGAAGTGCTGTTTTGACCGTGGTCAAATCATAGTTCGATTGTATGAAGTTCGATTGTATTGACAGGGTTGCTAGCGAACCGGGAAACCGGGAATACCGGGAAAAACTTTGGAATATCACCGCGGCACCGGGAAACCGGGAAAAAACCGGGAATTTCAGCACCTCACCGGGAAAATTTTCATGTTTCCTTCCTTTTTTTAGTAAACAAAAGAAGTTTGAATCGCATTTTTAACTAATTGCGAAGCGATGTGTATGAGATATCATATTTTTTCGATCTCTGCAAGTGTGCTACACTTATAAGCATAACTCAAATGTTTTAAATGTAGTAATGAAACTATTATCGACAAAACTAAACACAACATGTTTGGTAACTCAATGTCAACAAGTTTGTACAATTGAATCCAGTGGTTTCTGATAGATATATGGCGTGTCAAATTTCGGTGTTTCTTGGCGTAGATTTCTTTGCGGTCCTTAATGTGGTACCTAATAACCTTTTATGTTATCTAGTTTCCGACTACATACCAGCTTTAGTTTTCGACATCAATTGATTCAGTTCTCGATGTACGTATTTAATAAAACTATTTTATGCAAAAAGCAAAGTTTTTAGCAGCGTGAGACGTTTTTAAGCAAAGTTGCATCCTTTTTTCACCAGAAAAAGATCTTGATTTTTCAATGTTCCTACGTTAAACTTTTGCTTAAAGTTTCCTACGCTGGAATATACGTCTTATGTAAAAATTGTGTCGAAAACAAGCTCCAGTCAAAATATAAGGTCTTTACCCTATGACAAAATAATATCTTACATTCAAACGATTAAAGTTCAGTCCTGTCTTATACAAAATTTTCTATATTTTGACGAATATTCACTTCAAATGACTAGGGTTATTCATTGTTTTGAAGTAAAAATACATTTTTTTCTAAAACATGTGTTTGGATTTGTACAAAAAAAATTAACTGCGTTCAGAAAATAACTAAATATTTTCTTGCAATCTGATAATTTTAAGTTTTGTAAGACAAATCCCCACTATAAAATTTGTTTCAACAACTCTATACAAATTCCAGAAAATTTCTCAGTGGCTCAAAAATACTACATTATAGTTTCAAGCTCAAGTTAACCGGACTTGGTTTTTGATTAGATGCCAATTTCCTTAGATTCGTTTAAAAAAATTATGAAAACCTGTCAATTTGACACGAAAAGATTACGTGTTGAAAGTATTTATCATGATTTCTTACCGGTTAAGTTTTGGGATACAATGGTTAGAAATTTGAGGCCTTTACATTCAACTTTTTATTCACCATGATTTTTAATAAAAAAACGAGTTTAATAAATATCGGCAAAATCATCATTTGTAACCGGGAAAAAACCGTGAAAAAACCGGGAAAACCTTTGGAATTGGTATTGAGTTCCATTTTTCCTCCTTGCGATCGTTCAAAACGGAGTTCGAAGTGCGAACTAAAACTAATCCCATTTTTCCATCGGCGGAGGAGCAAAACTGAGATCGATCAAATGAAAAAATTTGAGCTTTCTAAAAATTGTATGGCCAGAGATACAGTAATTCTGCGAAAATCGGACTCTTTTTACTTTTACCATTCAAACTGCAATATCTCAGAAACTACGCAAAGTTTTTAATTGAAATTTTGCAGAGTGATTGTTGAAGTATAAAGTTATCATGTCTGAAGTTTTTGAAAAGTTCTTTCGATGGGATCAAAAGTTACGCGATGTAGAATATTTCAGGCATGAACCTAAAAATGCGATTTCTATACAATTTTGGACGATTCATGAGAATAATATCTTTTCCATCTACAAATCAGTCAAATAATGTCTAACAGAAGCAATGAAAAAAAAAAAAGAAAAAAATGAATAAATGGTCAATTTGTGTTTTAAAATCAGAATGTCACAATATTGTTTAAGGTTTTTACTTAAAACAGAATTACTGGTTGTTATCCATAAAATACGATTTTCCTATGGAAACATTCGTCCAAAATTCTAAAGAAATCGTATTTTAAGATTCATGCCTGAAACATTGAACATCGCATAACTTTTGATTTCATCGATAAAACTTTCCAAAAACTTCAGACATGTTAACTTTATATTTAAAAAACCAATCTGCAAAATTTCAATAAAAAGCGTTGCGTAGTTTCTGAGATATTGTAGTTTGAATGGTAAAAGTCCAAAAAGTCCGATTTTTGTAGAATTACTTTATCTCTACCCAAAACATGTTTAGAAAGCTCAAATTTCGTGATATGATTGTGTTATAGTTGATCTATCTTACGCAGAAAATTTGATCAAAAAATATTATCTGAGAAAAAAGTTATGGAAGTTCAAAGTCAAAATGACTGAGCGCGAGCTTTCAATTTCTATACAATTATGAACGGTACTGTACATACATACATTTTTTTAATTTCTTAAGTGACGAAAACTACACCAATTCCGCGTTATACGACACCTTATTCGTACCTATCGGAAGAATGCAAGAGAGCGCAAGATTTTGCTCTCATTGTCTTCGAATCGTAGCCAGCGACAATTATTTTCTAGTTCTCTCATTGGTCAATATTACTAAATTACTCAATTATAAACCGGGATTTGGCATAATTTAAGTTTAAGTTGAATCTAGAAATCAGTTCTGTGTTTTATCGCTCAAAGGTCAACGGATGTCTAAACTACATCGACCACTGCACCCATCACGATCCATGCAAACCAGCAGACTAGAGAGTTGCAAGCATTATTTTTCATTCAACTTTTAATCGTAAGGGAGAAATTAAAGTTGCGACGTATGTACCTTATGCAATTGCTATTGAAGGGGCTGTAATTAAAACTATAGAGCAAAACCTGCTGGTAAATAAGTATAGACAAATGAGTTTAGGCGTCACAAATTCTAATATCTCCTGTTCTAGATTTTGTCAGTTTTATGTTACCGGTAAATAAAAAAAAAACATTGTAACCGGCATTAAGTCTCAATTTTGTGCCCAATACATTTCCAACCGTATCGTACTCGATACCCTAATTCAGGGTTACGATTAAATTTATTTATTCGCACTCACAACTCTCGCAGTCATTACGTGGGAAAGCATGTGACGCCCACAGACGCGATGGAAACGAAACAAACTTCGCGATTCAGCCAAACCTGGAATAGTTTTTCAAAATCGAGTAAACAATCGAAAAAAATAAATTAAGAAGAAGGTCGAATGATTCTGAACGTTTCATCACGTAGAGGAAGAAGTTCGAAAATATTCTTAATTTTAAACGCCCTTTTGAAAAATTAATCTACAGCTCAATTTAGAAGGGAGACAGAGAAAGAGTCTACAGATGAGCTGCGCACCAGTACCGAATAGTCTCGGTAGCGTTACGCTTCCATGAGCACCCCCCTGTGATCACGTTCTATTCGAATTCGATCCAGGGGGAGATTTGAGCCGCGAATTCACGCTGCCTCGCGCTGGAATCAAAACTACAGGTGAGTTTTCAGTTCCGACTACTTGAACAAAGCTGATGGTAATTTTTTGTTTACCGGCTTTCGCATGACGACGACGACGTGTGGTTTGTTTTCAACATGACTTTCACGATTCAATTTGTCTTTTTCATAGTTTTTAATTCGAGAAACATCAGTTGAAGCCTACGGCTTGAAAACTTTTCACTCCGAACCTACCGGTTCGAGAGAAATGAAATGGTTCACTCTAACGGTCATGAACAAGCGACCTTGCTGCAGAAAATGTTCGCTGAAACTGCATTACCGGTTCCTTAATGACATTAGAAAATGATAAACCACCCACTCGACGTGAAGCTGAGTCAACTTCCAGTTGCAACATCGGATGATATAGCATGAATTCACTTTTCCAAGCAGTACTTTCGTTCATTGCCTTCGCCTAGTGGCGAGAAGATGCAAATCCTGTTCAGCAAAATTCAATCACTAACTATCACTAGCTGGTAGTTGGTTAGTTTCTTTTTTTCCATCGATAAATAATCCACCCGAGGACCGGTTGGTGTATCTGTCTTTGGGCGCTAAGCAGGGAAAATGAAAGTCGAGGGTAGGAAAATGTAAAACAGATTTAAGCCATCTACCACCCCGGTGGCGATAACCGTCGTGGGGTGAACGATCCTTCGTTTAGCATTTCGAAACAGGATTCTATGAGAACTGCAGGGATTGAGGATTACTAACATTACTTGGAAAGGTGTTTCGAAACACTGGATGAGCTAGTCTAGTTCATTCACTTTATGAACTTGAAGTCGTCTCGGGTCACAAATGATTAGTCGTGTACTGTACATTAGACTGGTCAGAATCGGACCAAAAAGTACCAAACGCGATCAGGAACCCGATGGGGCCCAATAATAAGTGTGCAAATTTTGACGGTTCTAGGATTTGAAATGGGCTGTAGGAAAAAAAATCAAGTTTGTATGGGAATTAGTATGAAGAAAGTGACTTTTTTGTTCAAAAAATCCTACAGGGATTGTTGCGCTGAACTCAAAATCTTTTAGACGCATCTTATTGCTGAAGATTCAGATAGCATTTTTGCCCAAGAACGTGAACCTCTAAGATGCGTCGGTCAAAAGATATGTCAATTTCAAAATTGAATAATTTAATTTCATTTTTCTACATCTTTTCAAATGGCACCCCTGCACTGCCATTATACGTTGGAAACTAGCTGGTATGTTTTCCCATATGCGGGAAGGGGGGGGGGGGAGGGGGTCCCATACACTGAACCCAAATTCACTCTTAAAATACACATGATTTTTCACTGAAAAACAAGGGTTCAGTAATTTTCTTCCATTCATGTGCGACATATACATTTCACTTGGCAGTCACTTAAATTTCGAGTGAATTCATCCACATTCACTTCAGTTGTCACTTAAATTTGAAGTGAGAAAAAATATTCACTTCCCCATCGCTCGAATTTCAAGTGAATGTTGGGTTGTAATTGTGTTTATTTTCAGAGTTCAAAATGGCAAATTCCAAAGAGCAGCGTTTAAAGCTTATGCTGGATTTGGATTTTCCCAATTCATTACTAGGCGATTTTGGCGGTAGTTTGGTTAAACGTGATGTAAGAAAAAGTTATTTAAAAGTGTTATCATGTTTCAGCTTGTGGGTTGGACTGGACAGATTTTCTGGTTTGCAGCAGGTAAGATTTAGAAGTCGCACTATCCGCAGTAACCGATCTGCCTTGGGATCACGATGGAATTTTCCAATCAATAAATTTATGGCGAAAGCGTAATGTAAGTCCTTGAAATCGAAGTGGTGTTCTATAAATGTTCTTTTATTTGAAAACGCGAGAGATAATTAACTTGAAACTTACTTAGAAATTCAGATAAATTTCACTTGAACGTCATAGTGTAATTCACTTGACCAGTCACTTAAGTGAACTCACTTGACCCATCACTTAAAATTCAAATGAAATTACGTATGGCGAAAATTCACTACACATGTCACTTACTTTTTAAGTGAAAATTATTTTGCGTGTAAGAAATCGACGTAGAATACGGGACAAATCGATCATTTTTCCAGTAATTTTTATAAATATGGTTACCCTTGAAATTTTTGAACAGCAAAATCGCTCATTGTTTCAAAAGACCCTCTCCACCTCAGAAAAGGAATGTAACAGTAATTAATGATTTGATCAATTTTTCTACTGGCGATATTTACAGAACTTAATTGAAAATGGGAGGAACTATGACTATTATTATTGCCAACAAAATACGAAAGAAAAAGCCACTAACATTAATTGAGATTTTGCATCGATTTGCTATGGGAGCGCCTCCCTTTACCGTGGTTGGAGTGGTCCCATCTCCTCCCGAAAAATATACAAGTGTACCAAATTTGATACAAATCACGTGGAAAATGAAAGCTTGTGTCTTATTTTAAGTTGATTTTATATGGGGGCTTACGAGGTTTGAAACTTATCAGAAACGATTTCTGGCCCCGAAACACCTCGTTATACTAACTTTCACGACAATCGAACCAATCGATTGCAATGACACGAAAACAATCCTGCTTATGGGAAAACACGCCAGCTAGTTTTCAACGTATAATGGCTCTTACACGGAAAATAAAAAAAAAAGGTAAAATTTACCGTGAGGAGAGTCGATTTTTTCCACCCATCCTTTTCGGTACATTTTACCTTTTTTTCATTCACCTAGCAAAAAGGTAAATTTTCACCTTACAAAATAATAAATAATACCGTTTTCCCATTTACTGTTTAAAAGGTAAATGCTACCTAGTTTGGTTGGTTTCTTCAATAAAAATAAATTTTGTTCATTCATTCAAAAATTTATATCAATTTAAGATGAATACGATATTTAACCTTATAATTAGAGATGTACCGAATAGTGGTATTCGGCGAACGGCCGAATACCGAATATTGACTTTTTCAACTATTCGGCCGAATATTCGGTCGAATATTCTGTTGAGTTTTTAATAGAAATTAAAAAGCGACAATTTCTTTTTTCTTCTACTTTTTCCATCTTGATATTCCTTATGTTTTTGAATCGATTATCTTCAACCAGATGTATAAAACATCAGATCTTCTTTAAATTGAGGTCTCTTTGATTTTCAAAATTTCACCAATAGTTCGATGGACATAAGATGAATTGTCACTTCTAGGACGTTTGTCATCGAAGAGATTGGGTTCTTGTGAAATCTGAGACAAAAAGTTTCAAACCGGGTGCCAAGCTATTTGAAATTGCTTATTTTATATTAAATCAGATGAATATCGAATTTTAGTTAGATGTCTTCAAAATAGTTGCCAAAAAAATGATGATCTTTAACTTTAAAAATAGGTACCATATTTTCTACCAAACGAATCTACACAGCCGGGTCTGAACAATTTTTTGAAATATTTGTAAAAAAAACATATCTCAACAGAATCTAGGCATTATTCTCAAACATACTAGAGGAAAAATAAAGTAAATTACTTAAAATTTAATGTTTTCATCTAATCACAGCAGCAGTGTTGAAATCGTACCTAAGAAAAATTAATGTTTATATTTAAATTTACCCTAACGAATCGTTTTTTAACGCAAAATATAAAAATTATCACAGATAAATTTTGGTATCTATTTGATTAAGCAAATAATCCTGGGTAAAATTCGGGAATTTCAAATAATATCCGACCATTCCGGTCAGATTTGACTTTATTGGATTTATTCACAAGCCTGGATATATGAAAAAATCTGGAATAAACGATTATCAAAGCTATCTACAGTGAAATATGCACGGCTACACCCAAATTCATTTACTGAAACCATACATTTTTGTTGATTTTGTATTATTTTCAACATTTCTTTTTGATATTTTATAAATTATCCAAAATAAGTTGAAAAATTTGATAAATCTGTTAGTGTATAAAATTTGAATAACAAGTATTCGGCCTATTCGGCCTATTCGGCCGAATACTTGCCTCAACTATTCGGTGAGCCGAATATTCCGCTTAACGGTTTTTTGGCTGTATTCGGCGCCGAATATTCGGTACATCTCTACTTATAATTATTGTTGAAATGTAAAACCGTGTTTTGAAAAAAAAAAAATGTTGAGAGGCAAGTCCAGGTTAAGTTTCTTCCCCAGGCTCGTGAGGACCACGTGTACGGAAAATAGTAACATTTTTTCGAGACTAATTGTACCATTTTGTTTAGCTCAATCCAAGTCAACTTCACCTTGCTACGAGGTAAGTTTTACCATTTTTGGATTTACCTCTTTCTCGGTGAATTGTACCTTTTCCCAGCTCAATACAGCTAAACTTTACTTCGCTGTGAAGAGGTAGAAGATACCTTTTTGGCTTCCACGGGCGTTCACCTTGCTATCTCGGTAAATTTTACCTTTTTATTGTTTTTTGTGTATCCAAAATAAGGTGCAGGGGTGCCATTTGAAAAGATGTGAAAAAAATGAAATTCAATTGTTCAATTTTGAAATTGTCATTTCTTTTGAATGGCGCTTCGTAGAGGTTCACTGTCTTCGGCAATGTTAATCTTTGAAAATTCAGCAATAAAATGGAGCCAAAGGAATTTGAGTTCAGCGCAACATACAAATTACCATACAAATTTTGAGTTTTTTGCTACAGCCCATTTTAAATCTTAGAGCCACCAAAATGTTCACACTTGTTATTGAACCCAAAAGAAATCCGAATCCGTTTGATGGATTTTGTAAAATCCTATGCTTTGAAAATCTACAGTAAATCTGTTTACAAAAAAGGTAAGGTCATCAGCGTATCCAATTTCCGTTCCGTCTCCTACGCTTGTTATCAGATCCTTGAAAAAAGGGCAAATAATAATGCCCCAAAGCGTCTTTGATATCTGTGTACACCGCATCAATTTTTTTTTTAAATCTCAAACTGATTGAGACAAAAAGACGTGTATTTCAAGAGATTGATACTCTCAGATCTACCAGGCATGATACCATGCTATCCGAAGGCGACGTACTGCAATGAAGCGCATAAAAGAGCTTCGCCTTCGATTATTTGAAACAAAAGGCTTGGATCCTGGAGGCAAACTGGTCCACTATCGGGACTGATTTTGGGTGACAATTTTGGGGGTCATCAGTTCAAGGAAGTAACGGAGCATTTATTGCAGTAGTCCTCAATCCTGGTTAGGAAATAAATAGAGGCCTATAATGCTTACTAAGTATTCGATAGCCCGAAAGAGTAGTAGAGCAAACGAGCGAAAAAGAAAATCTGTAGCCTAAAACCCAATGAAGAAATATGACGTCTCAAAAAGATCATCGGCCATATAGAAATATGAAGTTCATGAACCTCTTATGCCGAAAGGGCAATAGGATTTTTTATCCAAAAATCAAAAAAGACCAATATGTAGCCCGCCAAAAAAAACTTGTATGAAGACCAACTGAAAAATTAAGGTGATCGATAGCCCGAAAAGAAAATAAAAGAATTTGTAATTGAAAGAAACCTAATTTGCAAAGTGGTTCGCCACATTTGAAGGCTTGATTGAGCACCTGTGCCAATGTTGCCAAAATCGAAAGGTTTTTTTTGTGACTTTTTTATTTTAAATTTTTATTTAAAATTTGTCAAAATTGATGTAAAACCTTATATTAGCATAAAAATTTTCAGTTTGGCTCAATTATATTAGTTTAAGGCAGTAAAACAAGGAAAAATTCATATTTTTATAGTTTAAAACTATTATAAATCAGCTGAATTGAAAAATTACATGCTAATATTACGTTTTACATTAATTTTGATTAATTTGAAATGAAAATAAAAAATAAAAAAGTAACAAAAAAAGTTGAAAAACTGCGAAGCAAAACCCATTTTTCGTTCCTCCCATTCCCATCATAAGACAAAAGAGGATAACACTGGTCAAACGCCAGGAAGCAAGCGTGAATAAAATTGAAGGAATCGATCCAGCGCTGTGTGCGTGTTTGTTTAAATTCCCATGTTTCTGGGATGAATTTTCCAAAAGCATGAAGATCCCTGACAAAAATATCTTGTTTTGCTAGAATGTTTGTATATAGTGGCAATGCATTATTTTGCTCGAGAGATCAAGTCTTTGTGTCAGTAGTCACAAGGCGATCATGTCATCTTTGGCGTAATCGTGCAATGACGTTTCAGCACATTTTTTGGTATAAAGTTAGTTCCAATCGTCATTGAAATTTGGAAATCTCTGCTTTGGGTGTAAAACTCCAACGGTTAAAAAAAATCTGGGACGAATGATAGTTAAAAGAATGATTTTATAAGTTTGAATTGAACATAAGCTTTTTTCAAATGAAATTCACACTTGAGTATTGTGTTTACAAAAAATCATCATCATCAAAAACATCAATACCATTTCTTTACCTGTATGATTTGCGCTTGGATATCTAGTAAATATATGAGTTCGGTGAAAATCAATATTCAATTTAGTGTTAAAAATGTATTTTTTACAAGCAATCCAAGGACATCAAATTAAATGCTAGATTCCCTCACTTTGACGAATGTTTCTGAGTCTTGTAAGAAGTTTAGATTTGAGTATTTTGTTTACATATTCAGGATGACAGTGAAAAAAGGCAAACAACTTAAGAGTGTACAATTTCATACCAATGACAGATCATTTGTGGCTGTAGAAAAAAAAAATAAGATTTCGAATTAAGCACCATAGCTCACTTCCGTAATTGTGTTGGTGTTAAGCTAAAAGGTCTTTACCTAAATGTCTGTAGGAAATACCTCTATAGCATTCTCTACGGTGCTTGTTGTCCAAACGCGACATGTCTACTGTTCCAGCCATCTCGTTTAAATTTGTTAAATCACTTTTTGACGGTCGCCATCAGCGGAGAAATGTCTTATCCGAATCTGACTGTCTCTTTTTGAGAAATATCTACATATCAGTCGAAAGTAAAACATATCGATATTGTTATCCAGGTAATTTACTTTTTTCTGATCAAAGAATAGGAGCTGTAGCCACTGAACCGAATGTCTTTGTTTTGTAAACAACGCATATCTATATCCGAGTATCCTTTTTGCCCAGATTTTATAAGCTTACCTTAATTATTATTCGCTAAGAAAATAATTTCCATTGCATAAACATAATTTTGCGCGGAGCGTCTCCTTCATGAAGCTGGTCGATCGGTAACGGAAAGTGAATGCATTTATTCATTCGAAGAAGTTACATACGTCCAAAGCTCGGACAACGGAGGGTCGGATGGCTGGGAAAAAACTCTTGTGCCGCAACCGGTTTGTGTTCCGTTTGAGGTGAACTGCAATTGAACCTCGGCTATGTGCATGAACAAATGCATCTTGGGCGCCTGTCAGGGAAAAATGAACGTGTGGCAGGCAAGCGGACATTGGAAAGATATTAGATAAAGTGAAAGTTAGCAGAAAGAAAAACTAACTGGTGCACCTCTTACCGTATATGGGATTTTTTCTGCTGTCTTTTTGCTTGGCGTTATTCGACCATTGTAGGTGAGGAAAACGGATACCCAAATGGTTGGCAATTTTAAAACCGAATCGTGTAAAGTGTGATATCTTAGTTATCATATTTGAAGACAGGGGCGAGCCGTTTCCGAATCGATGATCGATTTTTTTTTCGGTCCTTACTGAACAACTGGAAGTGTTAACGGAGCACGATGGCGCAAAAACAACATAATTGTAACAGCGCTAATCAGTGTTTAGACGGGGGTGTAAACTAGTGCCGTTAATATTTATGAGCCCTTAACTATCCCTGGCAAATGGTGTGAAACATGCGATGACTTTTTTTGTGTGCTTTTTGTTTTTGTTGGCATTTTTTTTTCTTTTGTTCAATAATGCGTTGAATGTAATCGTTTGCGATTCACTTAGTGGTGAATAAATTTCGTTTTCCTTTGGAATTTTTTAAAGATCTTAGATATGTTTTCTACAATCATTCCCTGTAAGTTTTTGATATTTGAAAAAAAATTAACAGGCATTGCCATTTTTAATATCTATGATCAACATCATTTCCCGATCGCTTTCTACTATTCGACACAATGAAATCTGATGACATTTGCACACATTTGCAAGGTCATATTCATCGTAATTTATCACTTCATTTCGCCAATCATCGTCATGAAATTTGTCATCACCATCAGCAGCAGCAAACGACAACATCACAATTCCACAGTTACATACATATCTAGAGCTGGCAGCGAAGAGTACATTTGTGTAAGCTTTCTAGTAAAAGCGTGCTCCCGGTTCGAATTCAAGCAACCTATCTACAGTATATTTTTGAACGGGCAAGTTCCTGGAGAGCTCATACGTGTTCGGGGCATTGTACACGTTACTGTCCACTACATTTCTCTCGTTTCACTTCTCGTTCATATCCACATATGTATGCAGTCATCTACTAGCTACAAACTTGGCCATTTCCCGTGTATACCTACTACCTTGCGATAGAAAACCTCCAGCTGATAATAGGAATTCTGCCACACCGACCGACTAGCTGACTGACTCGGTGAAATCGGTGCTGGTGACTCAGTATGGAGCGACCGAACAGAAGTGGGGATGCTCCGGTTTGTCACGTTCGGAAGTTCGGTTCCGTGATCAAATTGATTGGCTTTTCTAAACAAATCCCAAAGAAAATCAGAAAATAAAAAAAACGTGCGGTCACAATGACTTGAATTTCCATGAATTTTTAGGCCAAGAATGGTTTGTACAACAATCTTTATGACCCTCCGACTTCACGAAAAGGGGTTCCCTTACAACATCTGTTTTGACGCAAAAAGATATTTCTTAGAATTTGTTTTGATTAGGTCATATGAGCCACTTAACGAGTTGCGAGGAAATCGCTTTGGAAGTTTCCAAGCACCTTTTTGACACTAAAGGACCAGCAAATTGAATATACCTATTCTGACCGTGACCAGTCAAAATGACTGGTAAAACGGAAATTTTTTTATTACATATTATTTTGAAATTTTTTCTTTTGATATTACTTTGTAACTTGTTCTATAATATTTTTGTTATAAAATGGAAACATTTTTCCACCATGGGTGCACGGAATCACCTCATTTTGGCATAGTTGACGAATGCGTTTATGTCATAAAATGAATATTTTAAATAATTAGCAAAAAATTAAAACACATTATCAATCTAATTATAAAATCATGTTGAATGGCTATGGGTATTGACCATGGGTGCCCGGTTTCACTTCAATTTTGTTTTAGTAGATATTTTCTAGCATCCATCGTTCTGAAATTTTTCAACACGTTGACTATAAACTATACCTAATATTGAAGGTTTTGAAGCATATGTTTTCTATAAGTAGAGCAATTTACCATGGGTGCACGGATTCACCGCTATTCATCCAAAATCAATTTTTTTGCATGCTGAAGGTAAAGAATAAAGACTTTTATAGATTGAAATAAAAATTTGTGTTATATACATGGTTTTTCACTATGAGTGCACGGATTCACCGCGTTTTAATCAAATATTGGACTTTTTGCAAATTTTTAAAAAGCATTTTTACAAATCTTAACTAAACCAAAGTCGAAACCATGTCTTCCATGTTGAGACATAATGATTGAAATAACAATTTTTATATAAAGTTCCGTTTTTTCATTCCTGGAAAAGAAATATTTCAATTTTATCTTGAAATAATAAATTTATTTATTTATTGTTACAAAACAGGTTTTTGCAATCGTACATTTATCTGATAAGATCAGATCAACATCCAAGAAATTGGAAAACGGTTACCATGGACCGAGTGAGTTTTAGGGATTATATGCATCAAGTTATGTCATGCGACGGAAAACAGTGAAAATAAAAATAATGAAGCAACATTGTCAAATGTACACGTTGATTTGTTTTTCCTTAAAAGTTTTTCGATTGACAAATATTGCATTTCAAATACCTATCATATCTAACTCAAAAATATGTTGTGTTCTGAAGCAATTTGAAAACTATTTCACTCTATATAATATACAACGGCGGCAGCCATTCCGTGCACCCATGTTGAAATATCCACATCCGATGTGGTCTATCAGATAGGCTGGCGCGAGTCTGATCTAGGTATGCCAGGCGTACTGGGTTCGATTCCTTGTATCGGCAAGAAAATTCTTGGGTTCAAACCACATAAGTTGCCGACAGGTAAGATGTGTTTCCTCTTATAATAAGAATGTTCAATCAGTTGCCAGCTGGCCAGGTTTATACACGGATGCCGGAATACCTGTAAGTGAACTTGCATTGGAAATTTGTCGAGCCAAATAATCTAAGAATGCATGTGAATACATACTTGGGCAGAAACTGCGGTGAATCCGTGCACCCATGGTGGATAACCAACATATAAGAATATATCGTGCACCCATGTTGAAATATCATTTTAATTATTCAGTTTCATAGCTGATGTCTTCAAATTTGAATAAATAAGTACTCAATTCATAATAATTTACTCATTCTAGTTTAGTGTAAAACATATTTATCACCTAAAACTACTCGTTTACTCGGATGGACATGTATTAAATCTAACATAACTTTAAAAATCTTCATGAAATTTCGCAAAATTTTGACAGAAAGTTCGATTATAGTTGAGCAACAAAACAGACCAAAAAAATTGGGAGTCAAGTGCTTGAAGCGCCACCCAGCGGCCAATCCGAGAACTTTTTTTCAAATCATCACGACTTCGCATCGAAAATCAATAATTTCATAACGAATGACACATTTCTGCCCACCATAAATCAACTAGGACTCATTGTCTTGAATGTAGCGTGCAAATGAAACCAAAAGCAAGCGAAAAAAATTTATCTTGATTGAGTTATAGGGTTGTGAATTTTACCAGTCATTTTGACTGGTCACGGTCCGAGTGTCCATGGCGAAATTTTTTTCGCTTATTAAAAGAGTTAGTGAAATGAAAAATACACAGTTTTGTAGAGATTCAAAATTCATGAAAAGTCGTATTTTTTGCGAATTTTTAAAGCAAAGTATGCAAAAGATATTCAACAAACAAAGTGTCCAACCAGTCATTTTGACTGGTGCGGTCTTTCTAGTGTTAATACTCAAAATGACGACTTCAAACCTGTTCAGTTTTATTATTTGAATTAAAATGTTTTTATTTCACTGAATCAATAACTGCAATTCTCATTTAAAAAAAAAGTCATGCATTAAAGGGTTAATTTCAATTCTGCATTTTGAACCTGAATAAAAATTCAGAATTCCTAATTTGAAATCGATTTAAGAATCTAAATTCTAAACAAAATTCCCCAATAATTATGAATCATAAAGAGAATTTTAAAACAGAATCCTTAAATCTCTTCATTAAATTTTGAATCTTTGATTTTCTATATTTTTTCAATTATTTATTAATTATTCAACTAGTGAATATGAATGAAAATTCCGAATGATGAAACTCTGATATTTCAATTCTGGACCAACATTATGGAACTTTCAATTCTGCATAAGAATTTAAAGTAAAAATTTCTAAACGAAATCTTTAAAATGATTTATTTAATTTTTTTTCTTTTTATATTCCGGAATGAAGAGTTTCGAACATGGAAAATAGATCAAATTTTAGTTTTATCTGCAAAACCAAGATTCGAATCAGGAATTTTCCCAATAATAAACCGAACTGAAAATCAAGAATAATAAACGGGATACAGATTCCACAATCTGAAGACAGGCAAAAAATTTTGATTTTTATAGAAAAAAATTTGGAACCAGAAAATCGGAAATGATTCAAAGCTCACCAGATATTTTTCCGCACTTATCCGGGTAGAGCAAATCCAGGCTATGTTATCTAAAAACTTTGAAAAAACCAGGCATTCGATTCCAAAGTTTATAACCCAAAATCTGGGCAATATCCAGGCAAATTTGAGAATTCTTCAATTGAATTAAAAAAAATAAAGAAACTCGAAAAGTTGTTTGTTTTTCATCGAAACATATCAGAGAGATTATTTGGATAATCTTGGTTCAAAAAACATTTTTGGACGCAAAATACATAAATGTTATCACGCAGTTTAATTTTTTCTTTGTTTTACAAATATAGTGAAAACATTCGGGTAAAATCCAGCCAATCAAGCAACCTTATTCAGTGAATCTAATCTTATAGAAAACTAGCTGATCCCGTATGAACTTCGTTTTGCTATGAACAGTAAAAATGTGATCAGATTAAATGTTATTTTTTATGAAATGAATTTGCGGCTTTATCGGTGAGGGTTAAAGAGTTGAAATGAAAGACGGATAGAAGATCAGAAGAAAATTCTAAGGTGGTGAAAAGAGCGAAGAGCATTTGAAATAGAAGCTTGACCACATACTAAATTCTTTGTCCCACACCAATTAACTGTATTGAAGAAGTAGTACCCAATAGAGAAGGCTCTTCTTCTGATCTTCTATCCGTCTTTCATTTCAACTCTTTAACCCTCACCGATAAAGCCGCAAATTCATTTCATAAAAAAAAACAAATTCACGGTGATTTCTCCTCTTAAATAATAAAAATAATTCGGCTATAAAAATCAATTACAAAACATCGTTCCGATAATCGAAAATAGTTAGGCCAAGATTTCTGACCGTTGACCGTATGCGACAACTCAATCCAGTTGGAACATCCGCACAAAACGAAAATAAGAAATCTACCTAGCCATCGATGGAACGATATCGCACAATAGAAGACTTAACAGAGCAACCACATGCTAAATTTTTTGTCCGTTCGGCACATGTGCACACTCACATGGCGGTCGAACCATCCATAATTAACTGTATCGAAAAACGTAGTGCCTTCTCTATTGGGTACTACTTCTTCAATACAGTTAATTGGTGTGGGACAAAGAATTTAGTATGTGGTCAAGCTTCTATTTCAAATGCTCTTCGCTCTTTTCACCACCTTAGAATTTTCTTCTGATCTTCTATCCGTCTTTCATTTCAACTCTTTAACCCTCACCGATAAAGCCGCAAATTCATTTCATAAAAAAAAACAAATTCACGGTGATTTCTCCTCTTAAATATTAAATGTTATTGTTAAAAAAAAAATTTCCATATTCCTAACACTGAAGAAAATACCTTTATTTTAAGAGTATCCTTATTGATAAGAAACATTTTGGCGACATTTCATGTTGACCAAATCTATCTGTCAAACATCTTTTTCATTGTCGCTGGTTGGCACTCACCTGCGTGAAAATTTCGGATTTCATGTGCACATTAAACCCCGAAGTGGAATATTGCATGACAATCAGATGCATTGTAACGTCAACATAGCAAACATAGTGAATTGTTAATATGGATGACCCCTTTTGCCGACACAAAATTTGATACTTATGGTAGGATATGGGACAATGTTTTATTTGGTTTCTCTCAGACATCTGCAACGCGGTTGCGCTGGGAGGTTAAAGTGAGTTATTAGAAAGCTGGTTAATGCTGGTCTGGAATCTTATGCCAATGAATCCGAAATCTTATGCCGATAATTCCACCTCCAAGGAAGTTCATTATTGGAGTAGAGCCTTATTTGTGGGTGTAGAAACGATATATAAAGATCAGAACAAAAATGGGTTATTTATACTTAAAGGACTCGAGCAACGATCAATTTAAATTAGAAATTTTAACCAGATGCTCACAAAACAAAAAGTATGTTGTTTTTTAATTGAAATCACTATAGCTAATAACATCTTTATTTTCTAACGAAAGGAACTTCTTATTCTCCAGAGAAAGGGGAGAATTTCGTTCGATCGTTTTTTATTGGCAATATCGTGTTTTATTCATTCTACGTTAATTTTTTATTTGGAGCTGGAAAATATGCCCGGTTGAAAATTTTTATCAAAAACTAGCTCCTATCGAAATCTAAGGTTTCTAATAAAAAAAATATCTCGTAACATTTTACTATTAATTTTATTTAAACAGTTCAAGATCAGTCCTGTTTCATTCACGATTTCATTTATTTTGACGAATCTTCAGCTCAAATGACTAGGGCATTACATATCCAGGAATATCGACTATTCTTTAGTAATTTTAATAAAGTCCAAAAAATTCATTTCGCAGATTTTGAAACACGCTGGCTTATTTATACCGTTAAAAAGAGAATATAATAGTTGAATTATGATTTCCTAGAAAAGTTTCAAGATTATAAAATATGCTCTCCAAGACTTCATGAAACTTTTTTAAAAGCAAATAATTTATTTCAAGTGTAATTAAAGATCATCCGCACACATGACAATGAATTGAGCGGAAGAGCTATTTATGTTTTGAACGGAAAGAAATTTTTTGATTAGTATTTTTTTGTTCGCCTTGTTTGCATCTTCAAAAACAAGTTGCCGCCGACCGTGGCCTAGAGGATAGCGTTCAAGTCTTCTAAGCCAAATGTCGTGAGATCAAGTCTTGGTCACGGCAAACATAGTACTCTTTCTGTGAGTTGGTGGTATTAGCATTAGTAAAATGCTAGCCATTATATCCTTGAAAGATGTACGCTTAGTCTTAAGTAGAATTTAGATCTCTTCAAAGAAACATGAAGTTTCACTGAGATCCTATATGTGTGTGTTCGTTTTTTTTTTTTAAAGTAGAATTTTGAAGAGAAAAATCGTTATATACAAGCCAAGCCATGAAAAAGGACATTAAATATTCAAAATATGAGAAGATTTTATAAAGCACTAGCTGACCCGGTGTGATTTGCTACCCCTTCCATGGAAAATATTAAGTTCGTTAAAATTATCATAGTTTAAATATACTTTCTTTTTGCTTAAATTTCAAAATTATTCAAAAGCAAACTATTTTTCATGGCATCTGAGCTTCTAGATTGCCTTGAGTCTAATTCAAGGTTTGAAAGTTGATGGAGCCACCTTTTAGTAAAAAATAGGAGAGATCTTCAATACAATAAATAAACCCTTTAAATAAAAAAAAAATCGTCCCTTTTTTAATCGGGAGGAGTATTTCGATATAGACAAATTTGTACATAATCAAATGTGTGTCAATCTTTATGAAACACTAAGACATTGGTTTTGTTGATAATATGTTGTGTTGAATACGAGTGTACTCAGTCGAGAAGTTAGGAAGCGTCTATCAATACAATATATATCTGAATATCATCTAATTTGGTTAAAGCTTATTTGTCAATTCAAAAAATCACGTTAATCAATTTTAAACAAAAATATTTCGATGATTGTATAACATTTGTTTTTTTTTTGTTATTTGTTTATAGAAGCCCCCCCCCCTTTTTTAGGGTTTGGAGAGGTTTGGGCTACACATCAAATTTCACGTTTATTGGTGCAGTAGTTTCCGAAAATTTTTCGAATTTTGTCATATTTTTAATAATTTTGTTTGGGAGCCCCCCTTCCTTTAAGTTGTTTGAAAGTATTTGAGAAACTATCTCCGATCCTAAAAACTCTTACATACCAAATTTCACAGTGATCAGTTCAGTAGTTTTTGAGTCTATAGGGATCTAAAGCCCCCCCCCCCCCCTCCATTCTTTCTTGATTAGGAAGGGTTTGAAAGTATCATATAAATCCCGGTCTTGAAAAAGGCTACTCAACAGATTTCACGTTGATCGGTTCAGTAGTTTCTAAAAATTGTTCGAATTGTAACAAATTTTTTGTAAATTTTGTATGGGACTCCCTCTTTTTGGATTCGGAGAAATTTGAAAGTATTAAAGAAAGCATTCCCGATCTTGAAAACAGCTTCACACCAAATTTCATGTTAATCGGTTAAGACATTTCCGGATTTTTTTCTTTTTTTATAGGAATTTAATCCATTAAGGTCATTCTTCGTCGGGTCCGAAATTTTTTCGAATTGTGTCATATTCATTAACTTTGGATGGGAGCCCCCCTCTCTTAATATGTAGAGGTTTGAAGGTATTATAGAAACTATCAGGGCCGTAGGAAGAACCGACTCATGGGGGGGGGGGGGGGGGGTTTGGTGATTAATTTTTACCTTTGATTTTTGTCTAACACACGAATTTTTGTCTAACAACACACGAATGAAAAAAAAATAAAAACAATTTATGTTTGTAACAATATGATTATTCGTTTTTAAGTACTTATGAAAAGTTTTCGTATGAAATTGTAACTTAAGAGAAGACACGAATCCCACAAGGATGGTAAAGTGACATTAATAAAACCTTAAAAAAGTAACATTAGAAAAGTTGTCCTTAGCCTAAAGGGTGAGCTAAATTTTTTTTAATGAAACCTCTAGAAACAAAATATGCAATTTGCTTTCATCGATGGTTAAATCTTTCTGTTTAGGGTAGCCTTCAATTTCTTTAAAAAACTTATTTTAAACTCACATCAAACAAGCCCAATCCTCTAAACTCTTTTGTTAATTCCAAGATTCTAACATTTGATGAAAATAAATAAAATTTCCCAAAAAAAATTGCTTGATGCTAACTTGACCTAAATTCATGATTTTAGTTGGAAATTTGGCTTTAAACAAGCTGCAATATTAATCATTTTAACAATACACCGAAAAAATAAAAAAAATGTACAGATTTCTTAGGTGAAGATCAGATACATGTTTCTTAAACAGGAAATATTTTTCATAAAGAATCAATTCCGTATCAAAAATCGTGTAAATGATATAATTTGGGATATTTTGCATGAATCAAAACTTAGAAAATAAACTCAAATTCTACTTTACATTTGTGATTTTCAACTGAATTGTGTGTTCAATCTTATTCTGATAAAAAACTTGGAAATCATGAAATTGAATTGACAAGCAAATTTTTAAGTTTATGTTCTCTTGAATTACTCAGCAATTTTATGTTGATTGAAAAACTCATTCACAAGCTAAATCTTTTTCTGAATTTTAAATCTGAATTCTAAACCTGAATTCAAAAATTGAACTTTGAATCTGTTTCCGAATTTCTATATGATTTCCGAAATGTACAAAAAATATGATTTCCGAATATTAATTCCAGTTCAGAATTTCATGAGCCTCATTCATGAATATATTATTTTAATTCTGTAGTGCTGGTTTAATCTCAATTCATTATTTTAATTGTTTATTTTAAATCTGTTTTGTGAATCTGATTCAAAATGTGAATTTAGAAGAATAAATCAGAATCTGGTTTTCAATATCGGATCGCTACTTAGAAGCTTTAAATGTTTATATTTTGTGTTAGAATGAAGTTTGAGAACTTCGAATTTGATTAGAAAACAAATTTCTTCTTCTTTTCTCATATTCAGAAAACTATTATCAAAATATTGAAAATGCATTTGATTTCCGAAAAACATGATTCAAATTTTATATGAAATGCAAAACCGAATTCGAACAAGGATTTCAAAGCAGCTTTTCATTTCTAATTTCTTATGATTATTAGAACTGAAAATCAAGAATCCTAAACTTATAGAAATAAAATTTTGGTTTTTAGAACATGGAACCAGAGCCTCCAAAATGGGATTAACTTAAAATTTAATATTCAAACCTAAATTTCTATGATAAGGTTGCCAAATTGCCTGGTTTTAACCTGATTGGCCCGGATATTTAATATAAAATTTGGGAAAAGTCCGGCCTGACCCGATTGCCCAGATTTTATTGGAAAAGCCCGGATTTCCCCGAATTTGTTCTCATTCTCATTCTTGAATCAAACTAAAAAGAAAACAAGTTGTGTTGCCGAATTGCCTGGTTTTGCTTAGCTGTGATTGAAAATTTGTGAATCAAATACTTGGATTTTGCCAGGTTTTTATATAAAACAGCCCGGAATCATCCGGTCCGGATGCGTGCTGAAAAAATCTGACAACCTTATTCTATGAACAAGTGAGAAAATTCTGAAAAACTGTAAAAACATTCTTTCAGCTTTCCAATGGATTTCAATCACACGAACATCTATTTGAACAGAAGTGTTGGGATTTGGGATGATTCAGCAGATAAGACTGCTGTAAACTATGAGTAAAACTGTGTTCAACGATGAAAACTTGTTTTTCCATGATTTCATATTCATGCAGGAGAAGGTTAAGAGTCAGAATCTGTATAAAGTTAAGGATCAACATCAGGTTCTAAACCAGAAGTAAGGTCTCTGGATCAGGATCCAGAGACCAGGAACCTGGTTCTAGAGCAGGATCAGAAATTAAAAGTACCTTATCAGAATTAGATATAGGTTCCAGATCAAGATCAGAATCTTGTTCGGGATAAAGCTCACGTTCAGGACAAAGATAAGGGTCAAGATCATGATGAGGTTTTAGATTAGAATGACAATCAGGTTGCACATCAGGATGTTTCAGATCAGCACCAGGATTAGGATCAAGATATAACATTTGGAACGGAACAGAAACAAGTTCAGGATCACAATTGATATCTGCTTGGGTTTAGGCTTAACTTTACTCTAAGTAAACTCTGTTTTTTTTCACTGCCATGGTTCCATATCGGTGGATTTCTTTTGCCAATTCATGTTATATCAAATGATACTCTTGAAGAGCATTCCTATTCAGTAAGTTTAAAGTCTCTGTAATCAATCAATCAATTCCTATTCTCAGGGTTTAAGTGGAATAAACATGGACTTATTTTCAACCTAATTAAAACGATTTTATTTGTATTGTCATATTGACACACTCGATCCTCTTTGTCTGACAAAATCCAGACCGACTGGGATTGAGTTGAATAGCTTTCTCAAATTAAATCTTGACTCGTGAAAATGCTATTACAAACATTGTCGAAAGAGCTACAAACTTGAATCATACTAGTTTTTTTTTTTAAATAAAACAGTATTAAAAACCTATTAGATCATTTGATTCACTCATTTCGAGTAACTCTAAAAACCCCGGTCTAGCTTAGCCCAGCTAGCTGGTAGGGCCCCACTTGACATAAAGCAAATAGAAAGATAATAAAAACGCTCTTATCTAATCACTCATTTTCCACACACACATTTTTCCTTCTCTTCCAGATATCCGGCTAACAGTTCGTGTCCGCCTAGAAGGTTGAACGGGTTCGTCGTGGTCGTGGCTCGCCTTTAGTTTTTGAAAAAGAAAAAAAAAACGGAATCGGGACAACCAGGAACGGGAGCAAACCGGGTCAACCGTTTGTTGTAGGCAGGGGTGAATCGGGTCAGCCCTTTTCTGAAAAACTTCATCGGTGGCCAGCCACATTGTCGTCCCTAAACGATCGGGTGAGCCTAAATCATCGAGTCCACCACCATGTGGGACTCCCAGCTGGTATGGGCTAGGGATTCCCAGCAGGGCTACATCCAGGGCCGGATCACGGAAATCGGAGGCCGCGAGTACGAGGTGCTTCCGGTCGATAACAAACTTCAGAAGCGCAGCTGCATCCCGGAGGATATCTTCCCGTCCTGCGAATCCGTGTCCGATCATGATGATAACTGTGAGTATAAAACAATGAAAATTTATTAGATCTAACAATTAAGTTAGATAGACACTGGAAAAAGTTAGTGAGCGAAAACTGACAGATTTTCTTGATAGTATAAATTGTCTCTATCAAAATTGCAAACCATCAAAAATCGAATGAAATCATAAACAGTACGACAACCACCAAAGATCCGTATCGACAAAATTATTGCCGAATCGATCTGCCGCCGGTTTTAACTGGTTGTTCAAACCGGATGGAATGATGTCGCAAGGTGCCGGGGCGACCCCCGTATATTTATGAGCCTCAAAAGCATATGGGAGCCGACTTCGAAGATTGTTGCATTGTATCATCGCAAAACGAGCGAGTGAGTGAGTGTGGATCGCGCGGGGAAAAAGCACGCGAAATGTTCCTACACGGTTATTAACCACTGTTCATATCCATGTTAAATGCTTTGGGTGTATGTACAGCATTTCAACATTTACCCACGACCAGTGATCAACGGTTTGCCAGTAAGGCGGTGGGAAGGTTGTTGTTGATGTTTTGAATTCGGTTTTTGTTTCTTGATGTATAGTTTTGGACGGTGTTTTGGCATTTGACATTGGAAGTTTTTTTTTCAGTGTGTTGTAACACGTTGTAAGAACTTTAGGGGTTTGAAGAACAATCAACAATTCGACAAAAACCCCTCATAAAGTCAACAGTAAATATATTGAAGTATCAGTCAAGCATTAGTTTTTCTAAAAGGCGTTAAATTTGACAAAAAACGCAATGTAAACATCACAACTCGCGTGAGCTTTTATTACGTCGTATGAATCAAAATGTAAACAAAGAGTTTTATTACGAAATAATACGAAAACTGACATAAAATAGTCGCAACTTCTTTCCGTTTAGAATATTTGCAACATATTCTATATGTGAAATACAAATTTTAAAGTTGTTTTGATAACTTTTGCAGCAATTTTCTGTGAATTTTTAAGATGTTTCGTACGACGTAATGAAAGCTCACGCGAGACATATTATATTAAGGAAAACAGTCCTCTTAATTGATGACAAACGAACGTGAAGTTCGCCTCGTTGCAGCAATTAGCTGTCACCTGGCTCGTTTCAGTTCGTTATAAGCAAAGGAAAACAATGGAAAATATGACATCTTTTTCACGCATCGTGATGTGGAGAGAAAACCATAAACCGTAAACAAGACCAACCAGAAAAATAACACAATCGAAAAAAAAAATGACATAACACGTGGATTCAAGACATCGACAATTTTGAAAACAACAAAGCACTATGATTTTTCACTTCTTGCCAGTAGTAGAGGCTTGCAGAATATAGATAATTGAACACCTAGAGGAAAAATAAAGCAACAATAATGTTCGTCTTAATGACATCGCCCAGGGCAGTCATTAATTAGCATCCATCTAACTGTCTATGATGAAGGTATCTACCATCATCAGCACCTTGTTTTGGATTGGATTGATCTGGTGGAGAACTTTTACCGGCTTTCTTTGCTTATAATATTGCTTCAATCCGCATTGTTTTAAGATAATCTAGAAAAGAGCGCTTCAGAATTGATTGCCTGCCCACCACCTTTTGTTTTGTGATGTTTTTTTGTTGCAAAACATAGTTTCAGTTACATGATTCAAGTAAATGGCAAAATTATTGAACATATAATTTGTTAGTGTTTTAAGAAAGCAGCCTATTACTTTCTACTGTAAATATTGGCTTTTTAATGTAGGTCAGGGGTGTTGCTCACATAAAGCTGTGATGAGAAAAGCTCCATGAGTCTGTCACAAAACATAATCGAATTGGCTAATGATGCTGCTTTAAGGAAAACAGAGCAATGGAATCAACTATATTCTTCTACAACTTGAACAGTTAGATTTTATGATTGATAATTCCACACCAAGTTAACCTTAATTATTTTTACAGTCCTGGAAATTATGACACAAAACTTTAATTTGTGTTATCATATGAGGCTCTTGGAGCCAAATGGCTTTAAGTAAAGCTTGCTTCAGATAGAATTGAAACAAAAACAATTGCCTGTATGTCACTTATTTATTATTGGATTAAAGATATTTTTTTTTATAAAAATGTAGCGTTTTCTTCATACTTGAAAAAAATCCGGATAAAATTATTCGTCACGGTCTCAAAGGAATTCTGGATTTTTTCCTCTAACACGGCTCTTTAGGCGGTGGTGTGCGCGTTCTTCGTCCATAGTTTTAGCTATCTTATTCCACCAGGTCTTCATCTGATTGATGTCTATCTGAAGGGGACTGGCATTGCTGTACGAGATTAGGGTGTCGTCGGGAAAAAGCCGAACTTTGCCGTGCAGGTTCATCAGCGGGAGATCGTTGATAAAGACCAAGAACATCAGCGGGCCCAAGTTGCTTCCCTGTGGTACACCTGTCGTTATGGGCCTTTTGACGCTTGATACTCCTTTTAAGGACACAAATTGTTGACGGGCTGATAAATAGCTTTCGATTAACCGGAGGGGCTGGCCTCGTATCCCATACCATTCCAGTTTCTGTAGTAGCAACGAATGATCAATCGTATCGAACACTTTTCTCAGATCCAAGAACAGGGCGCCAGCATATTTACGACTGTCCAAATCATCGTACACGTCCTCCAATAGTTCAGTAGTTGCGGTTAAGGTGCTGCATCCCTTTCGGAAGCCATATTGGCGTGGACTTATGAGGTCATACCTTGTTAGGTATTCACTTACCCTAGCAACAAGTAGTTTTTCGATGACTTTGTTCAATATGGAGAGCGTAGAGATTGGCCGGTAGTTAGATACGTTAGATCTATCCGGTTTCGATAATTTCATTGAAAATATCTGTCAGAATATTCGAAAACGCCATGTGGTGGGCTTTCACTGTGGCCACGGTGGTATTATCAGGACCAGGGGATTTATTGGAGTCGAGATTGCTGATTTGCAACAATACTTCATCAACAGAATAAGGAAGGCAAGTTTTAGCGAATATTATTGGAACGCTGAATATCCCTATTACTGATGATATTTGAAGCCAGTTGAGTTCCTACGTTGCAGAAGTAATCGTTGATACTATTCGAAACCTGAACTGGATCAGTTTGTACTTCCTCTTCAAACGTCAGCGTGATTTTACTGTGGTCTTCGGACTCACGACCTAGAGCTTCGTTGACGAATTTCCAAGATTGCTTTGGAGTTGCCGATTGCAGAAGTCGAAAGTAATACGACCGTTTACATTGACTTTTCAATTTTAACAGTCTGTTTGAGACGTTTTTCAGAAGGGTCTTAGCTGGTGCGTCCGCAGGGTTGCGTTTACAGTACTTCCAGATCTTGTCTTTGGTTGACATCAATTTCCAGACATCGTAGGACATTCACGGACAGTTCCTCTTCACCTTTGCATTCACTGTTATTGTTTTTGTAGCGCAACTTAGGATTTCGTTATATCTGTCAGTTATGAAGACGACTTTTTCGTTTGCAGAAAGGCTTGATGGAATGTTTAGTAGTGCTTCCGCGAATTCCGTGTTCAGCTGGTGGTGATTGACGATGCTTTTATTCAAGAATTTAACTCCTTTATTGGTGCTGGTCAACAGTGTAATAACGACCATACTATGGTCGCTTGTCTCTGTACAAATAGTTTCGTTAATTGTTGAAGAGATACTCAGTGAACAGGCGACATGAACGAGAATATTTCCACTAGCTGGCCGTGTAACAGCATTATTTACCATAAACATGTTGTGCGACTCTAAGATCCTCAGATACTCTCCGACAATGTTGTTCGATAGGTTGACTGGCACGTTGGTATCTCCTAAGAGAATCGAATCGAGACACTGGTTATTCAGAGACAGTTTACCTTCCAGCTTCTCGACGAAATTTGCGAAACGAAATGCAGGTGGACGATATACAGCATGTAAAAGGAGAGGACGGTTACCCAAGCGAACTCGTATTCGAATGTAGTGAAAACCATCATCTTCATCTGTTTCCTCTAGGTCGACGTTCAAGTCACTACGTGTATACACTGCTAGGCCACCATGCGATGTTCCACGACAGGAGAATATTGCATCGAATCCATTGATTTTGAATATTTGTGTGTCACCGGATTTCACCCACGTTTCACTTACCACAATTCGAGCTTCCGTAGGTCTTCTTTAGCGCGGACAATCTCGATTTTCGAGTCAGAGCGCCGTTTGGTAAGGATTGCTCCATCTCTGCCGGGCCACACAAATTGCAAGCCAAGTTGTTCCTGAGCTCCTCGTACTTCTCGTAGCAAGTCTAGTCCCTGTGTGGTCAATTCATCGCGTATTACTACTCTTCCAGTTGATTTATTATATTGAGCTCCAAGCTCAGCTGCATTCAACGGGCCACGCAGTCTCTTTTTAGCGAAAAGTTGTTCCTTTCCTCCTCTCCTTAAAAACAACCTTTATAGGCGGATGCGTGCCATCAGGCCTTGCTGAGCGTAGTCGTTTAGCTTCGATAATCGCATCACTCGGAAGATCGCAGCCTATGACTGTTGCAATATTTGTAACGACGTTTCCTGTGGTTTCGTTTTCCAAACAAGGTACACCCAGAATAATAGCTATATTCAAGAGCTTAATTTCTCTCAACTCATTTTGAGTGGCAATGTTAGACTCCTTCAGGTCGCGCACTTCACTCAGGACCTTTCTCATCTCGTTCAAGACTCGATCTTCGGCTACTTTGTTCCCTCTCATCCTAAAGTACATGGCCTGGCATTCAGTGTTGCAGAAGTAGTCAGCCTCTTGCATTTTCCTAACTGCGTTTCCCCGGATGTTTTTACATCGGAAATGCGCGCACTGGTGACATTGGGAACACACAATAACTTTATTCGGATCTTTCTCAACTCCTTCACAAACTACACAGATAATTTCATCGGGATCCATTACGATTTAACAGTGGTTGACTGTAGCTGTGAAATATTTCACCTCGATAGCGTGTGAATGCAATGTTGCACGACAAGTTAACGCGACGCTACACAGCTGTGTATCAACAATGACAGTGAGCAAGGTTAACAAGAGGAAAATAAAATGGATGGTTTTCACCTGAATCCTTAGCGCGTAGAAGAACGTTGAAATCCAGCAAGTAAGTTCCAATCACTTCAGTTTTCCACCGCAAATTCGGTCACCACCAGCAGTACCATTTGTTTCCACTTCTTTTCCAATTTCATTGTAGGAATAATCCTTATAATTTCGCTACGGACGGTTGAGCAAATTTGTGAGCAGCTGTTTTGTTTTTGGGCGGAACTGGGGGCAGTTGGGTGGGTTAAGGTTTTTTGGAACAAACTGGACCTCTTTCTTTTCATACCATTCTTGAACGACTTTGCTCTAATGACAGTTTACCAAAATCTCGCCAAAACATTAAGGGATGGTCGTGGGATCCAATGAATGGCAAAATTCGTTTTTGGAGACATTCTCTTTGGTATAGTTCTGACGTCATTGTTTTATTTGTAACGAAAACTTTCGTATTTTTGCCACAACGGTAAAAGTCCTGCCAAATAATAAAATTTCGTGCAAATTTGTCGGCAAAAATAAATTTAAATTTGGCTGAAACATCCCCCCGAGCCGTTGCCAAGTAAAATTTTTGGCCTGGAATTTGCCCAAAGTCAGCCTTGAAATAGGTTTCATCGTCCATCAGAGGACACCCGTCGAACTTGGTCAGCATCTGGTCGTACAGCTTATGAGCACGAATTTTGGCCACACTATTCCGTTTTATGGTCCGATTTGGCTGTTTGCTAGCTCGATACGACTTAATTCCTTCCCGGAGTCGAAATCCATCTCCGACAGATTGGAATTCCTCTTAATCGTCTTCAAAATCTTACCACGCAGTTTCCGGTCGACAGTTCCACTCCGACGATTGGCTTGAGGCTTCCTAATCGTCGTAAATCTTCCCTTATACCGTTTGATAACGCACCATGTGGTGTTTCTGGCAATTTCAGCTGTTTAACTAGCCTGAATGCATACTACAATATATATTCCAAATAACTGTGCACATTTTTTTCCTTTCTTTCGGCTTACATGTTGATTGTTTCAAATTTACAGTTGTTTTGCGGAATGTCAAACATACATACGTAAGGCTGACAAAATTCCCGACACGTGGGCGCCGAAAACTTTCAAATCCGTCCACCAAGAGCTCCACAATATAAGCAAAAGTTTATTCCAATTCTAAATGAAGCAAGCTTTATTTGAAAGCTTATTTTAGAGAAAACACGCTTTTAAGTTGTCGTATTTGACCATTCGTTGTATTTGTCTTTCGAACGTAAAAGCACGTAAATAAAATTCTAAAAATCTGAAAAAATCATCAAATAGGGTTTGAAATATCAAGAATCGTTTGGCGTTGTTAAATAAAAATCAATGAATTTGCAGTTATACCTCTTTGGCTCTCAGGGCCTCATATCGAACCTTCATTCGGACCAAGTTTGACACCTGGTGAAATGCGAAAAAATCGACAAGTAGCAACTATTCGCAGCGAGTCTGAAAAAATGGCAACGTAACGTCGCTAGAACTGTTCTCGCATATGGAAACCACGCTCTCAAACCACTGGGCTCGCTATACATGGAAATTTTCTTTCCCAGTTTCTCATGTATAGTTAGCTAGTGTAGAGCAAAGGCAGGACAATTCATGGGAGCTTTTCATCAACATGCCCTCTGGCCTAAAATTTCTACACCTATCAAGCTTTCGCATATTGGCGCACTAATGCCTGTCTATCGCCCTTTCTTTCAAATTTAATTGATAAAAAATAAAATTCTCTCTTGCTTTCATTCCGCCGAGCATGCCATTAAAATTATAATCATAAAAATTACGGCTATTAAAATCATATAACAATTTTCCTAATTTGGGGCTTCATTCTGATGCCACAAGTTTGATACTCCTGACCTGCAGAGCTAGGCCAATCACACCGAGTGTGAGTATCCCTGCATATATGTTTTGGCTATTCTCACAATCGAAATCTACAGCTTATGAACAGCAATGGAGAGAAAACACTGGAGATCTCAGCAGGGTCGCACAAGGTTTGATCCTGTGGAGCATTTCGTACGACGAGTTGTTAAGAATTGCCATCCAAACGAAAGTAAAACTGATGGAACCTCTCCGAAAGAGAAAGTGCAGTCTCCTAGAGTCCGATTAGGCACCTGGACGTTATGATCGACCACCGGCAATGGCTACGCATGACCTGCGGAAATATGCTGGGAAGGCAGCAGTTGTGAGAACGCTTAGAGGAAAAGGTCTTGATTGCCGAGATCATCGTTCGATCCCGTAAGATGGTATTTGAATGAGCGGAAATCACGGCGAAGTGGACAGATTGGGTCACGATTCCTTGCCACTCTGTCTGCCTTGCGGTGATATTAAAAAGATGCATTAACACATCGTGTTTTACGTTGTGCCGACAATGTGCGAGAACTTGAGATGTGATCAGCGGTGGATCCGCCTTGTCATGATTGCCATGCAGAGAAATTATACATTATTAAGGGATACCATTGCCGTAGAGCAAAAAATAAATAGAGTTTCTCTCTAATGAGCAAGATTCGTCCACACCTGCATTTCATAACCACATCTTAAGTTCCTCGACATCTTCGGAATCCATCCACATCTTAAACATTTTTGTTCTCGACTTCAGTCTTACTACTATTTGATTCGCCACCAAGACTATTGCCTTATCAAATCAACACTTGTTGAATCTATTGAATGAAGATTCATCTTGTCTTATTACGCTTCGAATCCCTTTTTTTTACCCTTGATATCGAGGAGATTTAAGCTCTAGAATTCTTCAAATTAAATTAGAATTGGGTGAACGGGTGATTCTGCTTCCGGTGCGGGGTCGTTATCCAACGTCTTCGTTCGTTTGTTACCATCAATGAATTGAGGGAACCTCCCTTCATGAAGAGTACGTTGACGCCCTGGATACTCTCTACTTGCTTAACGAGGGTGGTTTCTATCGCGAGCCTATAGGTGAACTTCCTAGACACCGAAATAGATGGAATATACCTTCCATTTGTCTGTTTCATACCGAGGAAAGTCAAAATACAATCAATTCTTACTTGTTTCGCTTCTGTCTACATTTGGCTATCGGTTTAAATGTTCGATATGGTCGATTAGGATCTCTAGACGCGCTGTAAGAATCAGGTTTTATGACCACCCTTTTCTGACTGGTCGTGTTTCTTGAGCCCTTTATATTCATAACGCACCGGAATGTCGCAGGCTCATTTCTTCAACCAAACGGCATGCGAGTAAACTCAAAATCACTTTTGTATATGTTTAAGACTATTGAGCCTTGTCAATCTTTCGGGTAAGCGTGCTTTTATCTGATTTCGTAGGCAGAAAAAGGAAATAATGGTTTTCAATGAATAGGCTTTTCACCTATTCGTCTGTTCTTTAAGTCTTTCGATAAATGATATAAGTTTCTAATAAAAGTTTATTTGATCCATTTCAGGTGAATTGATGTTCCTAAATGAGGCTACCCTTCTAGACAATATTAAAAATCGATACTATAAGGACAAAATCTATGTAAGTATTTGTCCCTGAGAATTAGTTTTCTTATTTGTCGTCACGTATTGACCACCCTGTTTCTTCCCACGGCGCAGACCTTCGTGGCAAACATCCTGATAGCGGTCAACCCGTACAAGGAAATCCGTGATCTCTACTCCAAGGCTACGATCAAGCGGTACAATGGCAAATCGCTGGGGGAGCTGCCGCCGCACGTTTACGCCATCGCCGATAAGGCCATCCGGGACATGCGGGTGCTCAAGATGTCCCAATCGATCATCGTATCGGGAGAATCAGGTGCCGGTAAGACGGAGAGTACCAAATATTTGCTGAAATACCTGTGCGATGCAGCTTCGGCTGCCGGACCCATTGAGCAGAAGATTCTGGACGCTAATCCGATTCTGGAAGCGTTTGGTAATGCAAAAACTACCAGGAACAATAATAGCTCCCGTTTTGGCAAGTTTATCGAGGTGCATTACGACAGCAAGTGTCAGGTGGTGGGAGGACACATTTCACATTATCTGCTGGAGAAGAGCCGAATTTGTACCCAAAGTCTGGAGGAACGTAACTACCATGTGTTCTATCTGCTTTGTGCCGGTGCGCCGCAGCAGTTGAGGGATAAGCTGCTGATCGGAAAACCGGATGACTATCGGTATTTGGCCGGGTGTACCCAGTATTTTTCTACTGGTGAGACGGATCGGAAGATTCCGAACTCACAGAAGTCTAAGGATCACATGAGTAAGGGTTCGCTGAAAGACCCGATTTTGGATGATTTCAACGATTTCCATGATCTGGATCAGGCGCTCTCCCGTTTGGGACTGTCGGATGGGCAGAAGTTTGAAATCTATGCACTGGTGGCTGCGGTGCTGCATTTGGGCAACATTAACTTCGAAGATAATCCTGAGGATGCCAAGGGTGGTTGTCGAGTGGCTTCAGCTTCCGAGAAGGCGCTGGTCATCACCGCAAAGCTTATCGGATTGGATCCGTTTGAGCTGAGACAGGCTTTGGTTTCGCGAGTGATGCAGAGTAAGGGTGGCGGCATCAAGGGTACGGTAATTATGGTGCCGCTTAAAATTTACGAAGCAAACAACGCACGGGATGCGTTGGCTAAGGCGCTGTATTCCAGATTGTTCGATCACATTGTGTCGCTGATCAATCAGAACATTCCCTTCCAGGCGTCTAGTTATTATATCGGTGTACTGGATATTGCTGGTTTTGGTGAGTTTGAGTTCATTGAATTCTGTAGAAGGCAAGTTCGTAATGAAGAAGGGTTCTCTTGTTTTCAGAATACTTCACCGTGAACTCTTTCGAGCAGTTCTGCATCAACTACTGCAATGAGAAGTTGCAAAAGTTCTTCAACGACAACATTCTTGCCGCCGAACAGGACCTGTACAAGCGAGAAGGTCTCAACGTTCCGGAGATTAAATTCACTGACAATCAGGATATTATCGGTAGGTTTTAAACGTCTTAATTCTTGATAAAATTTAAACTGAGTGATTTTTTTTTGGTTTCTAGAACTCATCGAAGCCAAATCGGGTGGCATCTTCAACCTGTTGGACGAGGAATCGAAGCTGCCGAAGCCGTCGTATGCGCACTTCACGGCGGAAGTGCACAGCGCTTGGCCAGGGCACTTTCGGCTGTCTTTGCCGCGAGCCTCCCGCCTGAAGGCTCACCGGGTGCTGCGGGACGACGAGGGTTTCCTGGTGCGCCACTTTGCCGGAGCCGTCTGCTATAATACCGTAAGCGACTCTCACACCCGTTTTTAGCTCATCGTTTGAATGAAATTTTCTTTCAGAATCAATTTATCGAGAAGAACAACGATGCCCTGCACGCTTCCCTGGAGGGGCTGGTTCAGGAATCGGAAAATCCACTGTTGAAGCGGTTGTTTGCCAGTGGCAAGGCTACTTCGAGCAAGGGCAAGTTGTCCTTCATTTCCGTCGGGTCCAAGTTCAAATCACAGTTGGGCGAGCTGATGGAAAAGCTGGAGAAAAATGTGAGTACCCTTAAGCCGATAAGCCGATAAATTCAGAATTCTTGAACTTTAGTTATGGGTTATAGACGGATATAGGATAAGAATAAAATAGGATTCAGAACTTTTGATCATCCTATTTTTCCTTACAGGGTACCAACTTCATCCGGTGTATAAAGCCGAACAGTCGCATGATCGATCACGAATTCGAGGGTAGCTTGGCCCTGGCGCAGCTGAAATGCTCGGGAACCACCTCGGTGCTGGAGCTTATGGAGTACGGCTACCCGTCCCGGGTACCGTTTAGCGAGCTGTACAACATGTACAAATCCTACCTTCCACCTGAGCTGGCCCGCCTAAATCCGCGTACCTTCTGCGAGGCGATGCTGCACTCGCTCAAGCTCAACGATAAAGATTTCAAGTTCGGCATCACCAAGGTATTCTTCCGGCCCGGGAAATTTGTCGAGTTCGATCGGATCATGAAGTCGGATCCGGAAAATTTGAAGGCGATCGTTGCCAACGTCAAGAAGTGGCTGGTGCGATCCCGCTGGATCAAGTCCGTGTTTTGTGCAATTTGTGTTATTAAATGTAAGTTTACTGTTAACTTTTCTCGGTTAAGGATTCAGACTAAAGTTCGTTTTCATTATTCCAGTAAAAAATCGTATCATCTACCGGAACAAGTGCGTCCTTATTGCGCAGAAAACGATTCGGGGCTATCTGGCGCGTAAACGTCATCAACCGCGCATCAAGGGTATCATAAAGATCAATGCGATCAAAACGAACATGGGCAAGATGCAGGAGATTGCCAACGAGTTGAAGAGCGAACGGGACAACATGCTGAGGCAGGTGGCCGATGTGCAGCGAGCCATCGAGGAAGCCGTCCGAAAGATCAAGGGCAATCCGAAAATTACCCAAGCCGAAATCGACGGACTGTACGGCGGAGTGATGTCCAAGATTGACGCCCAGATGAAGATGATTCACATCAAGCTGCAGGAGCAACGGAACGCGGAAGAACAGGAACGGTTACGCAAGATTCAGGCAGCTCTGGAAGCGGAACGGAAAGCCAAAGAGGAAGAGGAGCGACGGCTTCGTGAGGAGGAAGAAAATAGGAAAAAGTAAGACCAGATCGTTTGGAATTTCAACTAGGATTTGACTCATGAAATGGTTTTTATCAAATTCACAGGAAAGCAGAAATCGAGACCCGCCGTAAAGAAGATGAGGCTCGCCGTTTGAGACAGGAAGAAGAGGACCGAAAAGCAGCTCTGGCACTTCAGGTGTGTTATAAATTAAAACTTGTACTGTTTTTGAAATTCTTTAGATGAAGGAAAACTACCTTCCAAAATATTTGAAAACGGTGGCTCCAGAGAGTAAAAACCTCAATGCTGATTTTCAGGCTCAACTGGAAAAGGAAGCCCAGGAGGACATCGCTTATCGCCAGCAGTTGGAACAGGAGCGGCGTGACCACGAGCTCGCTCTCCGATTGGCCCAGGAATCCAACGGCCAGGTCGAGGACAGTCCTCCGTTGTTGAGAAAGTATGTCTTTTTAACTTTTTCTTCTTTGGTTTTCTCATAAAACATTCATTCAGTTGAATCAAACCTGATTCTACCCACTGATGAAATCTTCAGTCGGTATTCTTTCTCTCGCCCCTTCCCCGTTTCACACTTTTAGAATTCTACAGGGTAAAAGTAATTTTAAAAATAGAAATAACTGTACAAAGTACTGCTAGAAGATAAGCTAATTCATGCTGTCATTTGCTTTCGTTTTGTTCACACGGACTTGTCAAAATTTGACCTAAAATGTACATATTGTTTCCTTTGGATTATCTTTTTATGACAAAGTTCACAGTTTACTTTATTTCACATTTCTTGAGTTCGTTCTTTTTTTAACGTTGCACCTCTAAACACAAACAAAAATTACACCAGCCCTGTAAATTTCGTACCTGTCCCCATCCATTCATTTGCTATCATAGAAAAATAGAAAATATTTAAGCATCCCACTCAAAATGCTCGAAACTCAATACCAAAAAAAAAAAAAAAAAACAAAAACAAAACCAAACCTACACAGTAGCAAATTGAATAACATCATCCAAACCATGTATTCCGTTATTCGACCATATTTTCCACAGCGGTACGCCAGAAGTTACGCCTTTGGGTAATCCGAATCGATTGATCAGGTATTTGTCGTTGTTATTAGTGAACTCCTTTTTTTTTCTCTAGCTCTGTAATCTGTTAATTACTTAGTTGAAAAAGCATTGCTAAAAATAGTTTACCTCCTCCCTTTCGTATGGTCCTTTTTTTATGTTGTTTTCTGTAGTATTTCTCGTTCATCTTTTTGGCCATTATTTATTCGCATTAGTTAGTGATAACTGTACTCTGTCGTAGATAAGCTCATGATCTAACCTTTTTCATTGTTAATATCTATCTATCGCTAAACTTTAAAAAAATATGTTAAAGGCTAATAAAACGTGATCTTTAATTTTCAATATGTGTTGATGAAAAGAGGTCATCGTGGTACTTATTTTTTACATTTAAATCAAATTTTAACTACAAGAAAGAGACTGTATTAAAAAAATGACAAATTTACTAAACTTTATCGTTACCAATTGACCAGCAGTCTGCTTGCCTTTTCTCCAAATGGCAAAAATTTTAATCTGCGTTCATACTTTTTAACTAGCCAAAACTTCATTCTGTTTCATTTTTTTTCAACCAGTAGAAGTCGACCAGTGGAACTTTTCTTTTAAAAAGCAAATTATCGTTTTTAAGTATTATAAAATCTAAATAGCAGAAGTCTCAAACTTTCATAATTCTCATCTAGCCGAAGTCTTAATCCACTTTCATACATTTTTAACCACCAGAATTCGTTATCAATTTTAATTCTTCTCAACCATTAGAAACCTCAATTTGCTTTCATTATTCCCAACAAGCAGAAGTCTCAACTTCCTCCACTGTACTCAGCTAGCAGAAGTCTCAATTCGCATCTAAAGTTTCAACTAACAGCAGCCCAACAATATGCCCTAATATCATTTTATGCATTTTGCACTCATTATTTTCAAATATGGATCAGCACAAGTATCGATTCGCTTTTATTATATTCAACTATCAGAAGTCCTTATCTGCTACTACTTCACTCAATTGGCAGAAGTCTCAATCAATTTTATTCAACCTGCGGAGGCCTCAATTCCGCTTTCATGATTCTTACTCACCAGAAGTCTCAATTCACTTTCATTATTTTCAACCAGTAGAAATCATACTCCATCCACTATCATTTTTTCTTAAATACTTAGACGAAGTCTGAATCTACTATAACGACAGTAGAAGTTTCAATATGCTTAGATTATTCCCAACCAACAGAAGCTTCAATCTATCTTATCAGAAACTTCAATCTTTCTCTCAACAAGCAAAAGTCTCAAACCCTCTTTCATCATTCTCAACTAGATGAATCTCAATCCACTTATAGTATTCTCAGCCAGCAGAAGTCTCAATCTGCTGCCGTTATTCTCTACTAGCAAAAGTTTCAATCTACTTCAAGATTACTGAACTAGCCAAAGCAGAATCAATTGTCAATTAGTTTTAACCTAATTCAACAAAAGAAGTCTCAATCTGCTTTCATAATTCTTAGCTCTCAGAAGTCTCAATCTGCTTTTATTTTACTAAACTAGAATTCATACAAAATTCTCAATTTGCTAAAATCGCAAAAACATTTTTAATATTGTGAGCTAGCGGAGGTCTCAATCAATTTTCGTCATTAGCAGGAATCTCGATCTACTTCCACTGTTCTGAACAAGCAGAAGTCTTAATCTATTTTCATTGGACTCAACGAACCGAAGTCTCAATTTACTTATATGGATACTTATCTCTCAAGTAACAAGAACAAACCTGAATGAGCAGAAGTCTCCATCCACTTATAATGTTTTCAACCTACAGAAGAGCCGATCTAATTTTATTTTTCTCAAATGGATCAACTTATAAAAGTCTCAATGCAGAATCACTATTCTCAATCAGAAGAACATCAAACCACTTATAGTTTGCTCAATAAGCAAGCTTTCGCTAGCAAAAGTTTCAATCTATTTTAAGATTATTCAACCAGCATGAGTTGCCATCATTTTTTATTAAACTAGAAAAGTCTCAAGCTGCTTTCAGACTGCTTTCAGACTATCAGAAGTCTCAATCTGCTTTCACGTTACTCATCTAATAAAACACTCATTCTTAACTTACTACCTAGCTCGCAAATTTCTCAACCTTTTTTTCTTTTTTTTTCAACTGACGGCAATCTCAATCAGCTTTAGCAACTAGCCGAGATCCCGATCTGCTTTCATTCGATTCAAAAGCAAAAAAATCTTTGCCTATTTCCATTTCACTCAACGAGCCGAAACAGTATACCCAACCTGGTTTTATTATTCTTAATTAGCAGAAGTCTAAATCTACTTAAAAAAATTTCAACTAATAGAAGACTACTTGAAATTCTCAACTAGCAGAAGTTTCAATCCCCTTATAGTATTCTCAACAGAAGTCTCAATCTTTTTTGGCGCAACGAATACATCAGCAGAAGTCTCAATCCACTTGCAAGGCTTTGAACTATCAGAACTATACCCTATCTAATTCCTTTATTCTTAATGAGCACAAGTCTCATTCTGGTAGTCTCATCAACTACCAGAAGACTCAATCTACAAACATTATTCTTAACTAGCAGAATTTTCAATCCACTTTTAGTTTACTCAACCAGCAGAAGTCTCAATCTTCTTCCAATCGACTCAAAGATCTGAAGTCTCAATCTTCTTCTGGGGATCTCAACCAACAGAAGACCTGACCTGCTTCAGCAGAAGTCTCAATCCACTTACAATGTTTTCAACTAACAGAAGACTCTACTTTCTTTATTCTCAACTAGCAGAAGTCTCAATCCACTTACAATGTTTCAACTAACAGAAAATCCAATCAAATTTCATTATTCTCAATTTGAAAAAGTCTCAATCTACTTATAGTGATCGCAACTAACAGACGGTCCAATATGCTTTCATTATTTTTAATTAGAAGAAGTCTCAATCCACTTATAGTGTTCTCAACTAGCAGAAGTCAAAATCTTTTCCTAGGGATCTCAGCCAACAGAAGACCCGACCTGCTTTAATTATTCTTTATAAGCAGAAGTCTCAATTCACTTACAATGTTTTCAACTAACAGAAGACTCTACTTTCTTTATTCCCAACTAGCAGAAGTCTCAATCCACTTATAATGTTCTCAGCTACCAGAAGACACGCTTTAAGTTTACTCAACCTGCAGAAGTCTCAATCCGCTGTTATTTGCAGGATTTTGAAAGCAAATATTCCAAATTTATCTCAATTTTAATGTGAAATACCTTCTGAACAGTTTGAAATTCACCAAAGCAAACATTATTCTCTCAGTATGTTTCAGTCAAAATGGTATAAATATAACCCATCAGATCGAGTGTTTCAAACAAACCAATGTGCCTCTACTTTTTTTCTCGAGTACAGCCTTATCGTAACTTAAGTTTAAGGACCTTCAACTTTTTGTTAATTCTACATGTTTGTTCTTAATCGGCTTAATTGGATCCTCGATCAAGTAAACTGAACGATTACTCATTTATAAATGCGGTGAACTTGTGCACTTAATCTCGAATTTCCTTAGAAATCCAACTGAAAGCTAACTAAGTTTGTATAAGAAAGCGTCACCCGTTTTCGGGTGACGAGTTAACAGACTTTTTTAACAACACTTTGGTTTCGGAATATTCAACTCATTTGGGATCTGTCACCTTATTTCACTCTCCAGTTCTACAAAGCACAACATCAATAACCCACAAGCTTTTGTTAACAAATAATACAAACAACACAACTGTCTCACAAAATGTTCCCTAAATTAAGTTTTCTCCACTCAATGTTGCATGATATATAAAGTAGAAACTTCCACTCCCTTTTAATATCGGTAAAACTACGTAAATTATCCTAAAACCTGTTTTCTTCATTCGCTTGGCCCGATCAGATCTGAAGCGATCCGCGCCCATCAGCAGCTGATCGAGAAGCAAAAGTACGACCTGTCGAAGTGGAAGTACTCGGAGCTGCGGGACGCGATCAATACCAGCTGCGACATCGAGCTGCTGGAGGCGTGCCGGCACGAATTCCACCGGCGCCTGAAGGTGTACCACGCCTGGAAGGCAAAGAACCGCAAGCGCACCACAATGGACGAGAACGAGCGGGCCCCGCGTAGCGTCATGGAAGCAGGTGTGTATGAGTTTTGGGCGGATGCCGTTTGGCACTGAGAATGGACCGGCATTTTTCCAGAGAGTGATGAGTTTAAATATACAATTTCAACGTTCAACCCTTCTTTTCTTTCTTGTAGCATCCCGAGCGCCGCCGCGTCTTTCGCCGAAGCAGGAAATTACCAACGGCATGGTGCATCGCTACTTCCGCATCCCGTTTGTGCGGCCCAGTCCGAACCAGGAGGACAACAACAAACGGGGCTGGTGGTATGCGCACTTTGACGGCCAATACGTAGCCCGCCAGATGGAGCTGCATGCCGACAAGCCTCCGATTCTGTTGGTTGCCGGCGTTGACGATATGCAGATGTGCGAGCTGAGTCTGGAAGAGACGGGCCTGACCAGGAAGCGGGGTGCCGAAATTCTAGAGCATGAGTTCAACCGGGAGTGGGAACGAAACGGTGGCAAACCGTACAAGAAGACTGGCAAGGGAGCTTAGTTCGAGGGAAGACAAACTCCCTCAAAGACAGGATTTTGAACTTCTATGAAAATATTTATTTTTAATATTGATTTACATCAAAATGGTAAGTTTGGGTGGTCCAGTTCCAAACATAAAATATACAAAATTCTAGCTGAAAGTTGTCTTTCCAGTGTCTTGAGTTTAGGTGCCTTTTTTCCACCCTTTCGGGAAGCAAAATTCATAATTACATAGTACATTCCAGGTGCTTTTGGTAACATCCAACGAAAAGTAGAGAGAACCACAAGAGTTTGAAACAGATTGACAGTATTTCAGTCGATTCCATATTGCAATTGAAATTATTCAGCCACTTGTCTGCAGAGAGTTAATTTTCCCAATGCTCGGGAAATTTTCAACAAAACCGTATTATAGTTAATAGTCAAACTTTTTTTTTATTTTGCGTATAGGTGTGAGTTCTGGTTTGACGAAGCATCTAGAAAAAAAAAACCGTTTTAAAATAAACAACAACAGTAAAAGACAAACAACCTTTATAAAAAAACCATCGATATGTTTACCATTTTTGAAAGAAGAGAAAAAGAATAGAGACAACTATTTTATTTATTGAACAACATCTAACAAAACTAAAACAAAATTCCTTCAGAAAAAATAGTGCAAACATCTGTCTTCAAAGAAGCTATAAAACTTATACTGTTCTGACACGACAAAAAAAATTAAAACAAAAATCTATATATCTGTTGGTATGTGAGAGACTATTTAGTATCGATTCGCGAGAAAATTTCGCTGAATATATTTAAAACAAACACACATCAACAAATAAACCAATGTTCAATGTATATGACGAAAAACAAATCAAACAATATTTACGATACAGTTGTACTTTGAGAAGCAGAGTATGTAGTCATATTTTACTGAAACTGAAAGATTTATTTAAACGTTCTCTTCACTCTCTTATATATGCGAGATAACTTTTTTATCAATTCCACAACTCCACAAAAAATAGCAGAAAAAATGAAACCATTGGAAGGGGAACACAACTACGTAAACTTTGCGAAATCTGCTGCTGCTTCATTAGACACAAGTGATTTTCTTGATTTGTTGTTTTACATCCCGATACCCGATCGATACGCTATAATAAATTGCTTGAGTTTTTTAAAAGAATGCTAAACACAAGCCGGTAGTTTGTCAGTGAAGTAGAATAAAAGAAAGCCGTTGGCGTGTAATTTTTTACAGGGTGTCCTTGAATGTTACATAACGCCTGGTGCGTTAACTTTGTTCGAAAAGAACGCGCAGGGTGTCAAAAGTTTCTAGCCAGTTTTTTAAGGTTTCGTCAGCATGAAAGTGAAAGTAGGCAGTCTAAGGTTTGTTCCACATAGTATTTGACCGTTTCCTTTTATTTACTTCAGCATTTATCTGTGCCCATGGCTCAACCTCCACTCAGACCTCCTTGGACTAATTCTCGTTTAAAACGATGGGAACAACTGCGCACGAAATTGCTATCGCCGTTATGTGAATCGTACTCAAAGTGAACTTTGTCGAAACCCGAAAAAGTTTTTGGAATTTCGTGAATAACAAATGGAAGGAATCCGGTCTACCAGTGGAAGTATATTTAGATGACAGAATTGCAAAATCAATTGCTGAAAAAATGTGTTCTTTTTGCAAAGCATTTCTCCAGTGTATTTTCAATTCAATATACAACTGTAGATTAAATAAGCGCAGCTGTCACACGATTGCCCACCGATGTGTTAAATCTCAACGTGTTTGTCGTTGGCGAGGAAATGGTTTTCGGGGTTATAAAAAATTTAAATACTCTAAACTCAGTTGGACAGGATGGAATACCTGCGTGTGTGTTAGAAAGTGTTACACTTTACTTGTATTTTCAGTCAGTTTTCTGCCACCAGGAAAAGATCCTTCATGAGCCCAATCTTAAAAAGGGGTGATAAGCAAGAGGTGCGCAATTATCAAGGTGTCACATCGCTAGCTACCTCCGCAGCCTGCCGAAACTAGATTTCGGACTATCCAATATCTAATATGGATTGTGGCAAACAAGTCGTCTCAATTTACAAGGGACATCACTGCGGCATTTGATTCAGTGAATTATTTAATTTGATTTTAAAGTTAAAACGCATGGGATTATCTGAGAAATTATACGCCTGGATCAGAAACTACTTAACTCTGAATCTCCAGATTTCATTCCGACTTCAGGGGTACCACAAGGAAGTAATTTGGGCCCTTTATTGTTCACCCTGTTCTGTAACGATGTTAACTACCTAGCTGCTTAATGGATGCGGAGTACTAACAGTGTCGGACAATAGAATAGGACCGCTCTAATGCAAAATATTCAAAACACCTTTAAACTGCCAATTCAAATATAATAATATGCGACACCTAGCGGCAAGCACTTATTGTAGTATGTCAACTTTGTATACTGCACGTTTGTTGCAATCAAAGCAACCCGTTTGTTCTACTCGACCAGAAAGCTGTCTGAGGGTGAAAAAAGTCGCGTCATAAAATAAGACCAGCTCATCGGTTCGGCTGTTCCGGCATTTTCAGCGCTCTAGATTTGAAGAAAAGGTGTTGTATTCGGTGTTGTTTGTCCATTTTCGTGTCCTGGTAAGTATTTCCCATAAAATTAATCATGTAAATCATGAAAACAAACAAAAAATAAAGATTTCCTACCTCCTACTCTGTTTTCAGCGAAAAAGCGATGGGTCGGGCACAGCACTGCACGGAGGTCCAGCGAGCGATCATCCGGAATCTGTACAAGGCTGGCAAAAGCCAACTTTCGTTTTCAACGCGCTTCACAGCACCGGCAAACGGGAACTGACCGGCCGCCCCCGCAAAACGATGCCGAAGGACGATTCGGCAATCAAGCGGGCCTCGCAAAAGGACCTTTTCAAAGCGTCCAAGCAGATCAGAGACGAGCTGAACTTACCTGTGAGTTCCCGGACGGTTCAGCGATGGTTGGCGGAGAAGGGACTAGGAGGAAAAAGTCCCCGGAAGGTGCCGATGCTGACGCCGAAGTACTTGAAGGCGCGGCTGAAGTATGCGAAGGACCACTTCGATTGGGTCGGTCCAGAAAAGGAGAAACTATGGAGAAATGTGCTGTGGTCGGATGAGACCAAAGTGAACCTCATCGGCTCGGACGAAAAGAGTTGGGTCCATCGCCCACTCGGCTGTGCGTATATGCCCCAGTATACAAATAAAACATTCAAACATGGAGGAGGTAGCATCATGGTGTGGGGGTGCTTTTCTTGGTACGGGGTGGGTCCCTTGTACTGGATCGACCGGATTATGGACCAGCATCTTTACGCCCAGATGCTTCGGGAAGTAATGCTGCCACACGCCGAGTGGGAGATGCCCCTAAAGTGGCAGTTCCAGCAGGACAACGACCCCAAACATACCGCTAAAACGGTTAAAAAGTGGTTCCAGGATAATAAGGTAGACGTTATGGAGTGGCCCTGATCTCAATCCCATAGAGAGCCTATGGAAAATAGTTAAACGTAAGGTGTACACCGAAAAATCAAAAAACAAGCAGCAGCTGTGGGAGAGAATCTAGGCGGTGTGGTACGCTATCCCGGTGAGAACGTGCCAAAAGCTGGTGAAGTCGATGCCGAACCGGGTGCGAGAAGTGATGCGTAATAAGAGTTATACCACCAAGTACTAACCCTGCAAATCAATCACGGCATGAATTTCCTTTTTTTTTTATTTTTTTACCATGAATTCTAAAGCGGTTAATTTCTTCGAAGAATGGAATTTACAATTTGTAGATGGTTTGATGCACTTAAATGGATTTTTTCTTTCAAAGTTTTGTCACTTTCTGTTTTGGATTGAGCTGTGGTCCTATTCTATTGTCCGACACTGTAGTAGTTGTACTGATGTACCAAATTTTCGAATCAGCCATGTTGGTTTTTCAAATTGGCTACTGTTTTTCCCGTTTCGTAGCGTTTCGGATTTGAGTCGTAAATTCAAATCTTAATTTAGTTTTCACTTCCGTTTAATGAGGCGATTGAAAAACTGGCTACAAAATGCAATATAATAATTCATTTATTGCGACCGACGGACGACTACGGGAATGATAAGTACAATAGGTACAACTGCGCGCGTTTGATACTACAGACCAATTGATAGAGTTTTTATCTTTCCGCTTTGTGCGGATGTTCGGTCATCCAGCGAAGTGACCAAAAGTCGTTGGTTTTAGATGAAGCTGCGCGGAATAGATGTGTCGTGAAAATATGGTGTGGCGCGAGTACACCCAGAACTACGGTGTCTATTAATTTGTGCGAACATACCGGCCGCCTTGAAATACTAGGGAATTTCAAATACTATATACTAGAATTCTATGCTACTTAGATCCACACGGATGTTTGTTGGACTTCTTGATGGTACTACGCTGACTGCTGCTTATACATGGAAAAGGACAGGAAGCTCCAGCTCGACGCACCGCAACCTGTTCCGAAGAAACGGATAAATGTCCGATCTGGACGTGGAAATATTACGGGGTACTTAACGGAGGGCTGCTGTGGGGCGACAGGTCCGACCCGTCCGATCGCGACCGCGTCACCCCCGATTGCTTTAGAGCTGGATCTCTGCTCAGACAGATGGCGTCTGGTTGCACTTCTGCAACTGATGGAGTGATACAAAAACTGGATGAAACGCTACCGGTCTACACCGGAAGCACTGATGGCTTAGAGATGATGATGATGATGATGATGATGGGATAACTAATAAGCTGGTTGCCGCCGTTGCTGCTTCGTACAACGGGCTCATGATGATCACAGGATAAGGAGTTCCAGCACGACGACCGCAACCTAAGACGTTAAAACGGGTAAGTGTCCGTAATGGACTTTGGTATTGAAAGGGTACTTAACTAAGGTTAGCGGTGGGGTGACAGGTCCGACCCGTCCGATCGCAACCGCGTCACCCCTGAAGGCTTTGGTGCTGGAACCCTGCTCAGACTGGCGTTGTCTGTTTGCTCTTCGCAAATGGTGAGACGACGGAACTGGATGGAGTTGTTACCGGTGTGCCGGCCCAGGGAAGCTGGCTCGATGACTGCGCTGAATTTTCGATGCTGTGTTGATTTTGCATCCCACAAACGGTGACCTCCGGCAAGAGCGATACCGGGCCAAGTAAAGAACTGGCTAACATGCTGGATCAACATCGACCAAAGGCAAACGACGAACGGGAACGGTACCAGATTTTGGAAGAATATCCTCAACAGGGAAACAACCAGACAGGCAAGATGAAGGTGTGTTGCAGTTGCTGTCCTTTGGTAATTGAACCTCAAACTTGATGCACTGAACGAATCCACATAGAAGAGAGCACGATCGTCTACAAGATGCTCGTGTTGTGATGTCAGAACTTTAGTTGAATTCGAGTTGAATTTCCTCAACGTGAATCCACCGGTTGCTGCTAACTCGACCATCTCAAGGGATAACTTTGTCGCATCTTCGACTGAACTCGCTATCAACGAATCGTCGACATACGTGTCGTACTTCAAGGACGACGATGCTCTAGGGTGAGACTTTTCTCCTTCTTCAGCTACTGTTCGCAAACACCTGGCATGCTGGTCTTGAGTCTCTGCAACTGAACACACTGTAACTGCTAGATGGGGGTAATTCCGATCAGGAACAGTGCCTGCTACGATCCAGCCAAAAACTGAATTCTGGACGCTGGGACCATTATTTTCCACCTTGAAGCGACCATTAGTAAGGCTGTCAAAAAAGAACTCAGCACCAATTATGAGGTCTACTTGTCCTGGCTCATGGAAGTTGGGATCGGCAAGCACCACATTTTTTGGCAAACAGTACGAACTAAACGAAACACGGCCGGCTGGCAGGGTATTCGTAATCTCCGGAAGCACGTGAAACGTCATCGGAGAAACAAAAGATGAAATCCCCGAACTACGGGGTGAAACGGATGCCGTCACCTTCTTTCTCGAAACTACTGTTGAGCCACCGACGCCCTGAACGGTGTGATACTCGGCGGAACTTCGAAGCTCTAATCGTCGGCAGAAGTTTGTGCTCATAAAACAGAATTGTGAGCAGGAATCCAGCAGAGCTCTGGCTAGCCGAAAGTTTCCAGCCTGGTCCTGGACACGAACGATTGCTGTCGACAGCAGCACTTGGTGTGATGGTGTGGATGTTTGTGAGGGCAGTACGGGTTTGTGTTGTGTGACTTCAGAGAAGTCTGCAGAGTAGTCTGGCATTAGTGTAACCGGAAACGATGTGGAGGTTTGTGGTCTGGGAAGTTGGCTAGTAGAAGGGATCGGTTGGGATGACGGAGATGGTGGTGGGGATTGCGGAGCTTGACGTACGGACGGTGGCGAATTCCTACGGATTTGCGAGACGGAGGATATACGGTCTGGATGCAGCAACGAATGGTGACGAGATCCGCAGTGATGACATGAGCCTTTGCTGCAGACACGAGCCATATGACCGGGGGATAAACAGTTCAGACACAGTCGGGCCCTTTTCACTGTTTCACTGCGTTCTTCGACTGTAAACTTCAGGAATTTCAAACACCGGAAGGCAGAATGGAGCTGTCCACCGCAAAATGGACACCTGGGAGAAGACTGAGTACTGGCATAACTCACTCCGAACCTTGACCGTTTGACCTGGGAATCCGCAGCCTTGGGTTGATGCGCTAGTGTTTGCAGCATCGAACAATGGTCTTTCAAAAACCGCATCAACATCTGGAACTTAGGCACCTCTCGGGAGTTGTGGTGCGTCTCCCAGTGCCGCAACGTCGTTGGGTCCAACCGAGCACAGACCATGTAGACCAGCAAAGTGCTCCAGCCTTCGGATGATTCTCCAACTTTTTCCAACATTAGAAGATTCTTCTCAAAATCGCCAATCAGTTTACTTAACCCTTCGTAGTTTTCCTTGCGAATAGCCTCGATATTGAAAAGCGCATCCACGTACGTCTTGACAATCAGCTTGCGGTTCTCATAACGATTTTTTAAAGCAGACCAGGCTAACTCATAGTTGGCTGCTGAAAGCTCAATCGAGCTCACCTCCTGAAGCGCTTCCCCTGTAAGCGCGGAACGTAAGTATGTGAACTTGTCCATCTGCGTAAGCTGGTGATTGGAGTTGATCAAGCTGTCGAATGAATCCCGAAAAGTAATCCAATGATTGATTTGACCATCGAAGCTTGGCAGGCGAATTTCGGGCAGCTTCACTCGAGCCAAACTCGTTGACGATTCGATCGGGTTCTGGGTACTGGTAGCTGGAAGATATTCACTATTTTCGGATCGACGGGCTAATGACTGTAGGTGCAACAGCTCTCCCTTCATATTGCAAAAATCATCCTCCTTTTCCGTGGCAATGGTGTAATTCTCCTCAGCTCGTGCATTGATCAGCGACAGCTCTTCGTCAGGATCATCCACCCCGGTCACCTGGTCGGTCTGCAGCTCGATTTCCGCACGCACTAACTGGAACTGCTTGTACGCATCGTCTAGGGGTTCAATGCGTACGCCGATTAGTTCACTTCGCACAGCACTGGTGTTCGCACTTGAAAGAAATCGTCGCACTGTCTCGAAAGTGCGGCAAAGGTTTGCTTCTACTTTGTAAAGTTCTTTCAAATCACGCATGATTACCACTTTTCACTTAACACTTTCAGCAGTTCCAGTTAGGCGGCTACCACTTTGCACTTTTTCCCACTTTTTGCACTATTTCCACTATGACAGACCGAAATCGACTCGACGTCTCGCAAAATGTTAACAGCTCAACGCAATCGCCCAGGCTGATTACAGGACTAAAATCAGCAAGATTTCGACTACCGACCCACTTCAAATCGCACGGATAAAGGGTTTCCAAATTCCAATCACTTTATCCGGAAATCCTGAGGTTACAAATGCCAGATTGTGGAGTTTCATGCAACAACCCCCCACAGACTCTCTAAACACACGAAAAAGCAAAGTGGTACTTATCTGCCCTCTTGGTTGGTAGCAGGACTAGCCAGCGATGATCCTAACAACTGCAGCACAAGCCACACGAGTTTGCAGCTCCTAATCAGTTGTTCACAGCAGCACACTGTACGGGTTCGATCTAACCACACAGTACTCGCCCCGTACTGTTGGTTCAACACACAAAAAAACGCACTTGTTGGCCAATTTGGTGGGGAAAATTTCGTAGATACTATTCCACGGTATCACGGTGCAGCAGTTAATCAACGCGCACTTAATTAGTGCGAAATTCACTTCCCACGGGTGGCTTGAATTTTTATCTCACTGCACAGTTCACTTATAACCCAAGCCAAGCCACGGGACACGGCGCGCGCTTTATGAATCCTTTGTCCGTTTCTTCTTTTCACGGCACGACTATTGTCCACTGGTTGTACGGAACTAGCGAGTTCCGTTATCCGGCTTCTCGAAGGACCAAAATGTTTTTCCCGTTTCGTAGCGTTTCGGATTTGAGTCGTAAATTCAAATCTTAATTTAGTTTTCACTTCCGTTTAATGAGGCGATTGAAAAACTGGCTACAAAATGCAATATAATAATTCATTTATTGCGACCGACGGACGACTACGGGAATGATAAGTACAATAGGTACAACTGCGCGCGTTTGATACTACAGACCAATTGATAGAGTTTTTATCTTTCCGCTTTGTGCGGATGTTCGGTCATCCAGCGAAGTGACCAAAAGTCGTTGGTTTTAGATGAAGCTGCGCGGAATAGATGTGTCGTGAAAATATGGTGTGGCGCGAGTACACCCAGAACTACGGTGTCTATTAATTTGTGCGAACAGCTACCATGGACGCGTTGCGCTTGTTACCAACAAAGCACTCGAAGACGATGACGATCTGACCAGGATACAATCGACAGGTAGCGATAAAGAACCAATTCCGGCTTGGATTTTTAATCTTCCAGCACGAAGAACTGCCGGAAGACGAGCAAGCTGTTTACGAGTTCCTTAAGTCTGGTGCTGAATCGAAACAACTCTTTGTTGAAACGTCCTAGACAGGTGTAGATGCAAACCTAGACGATCGAAAATCATCAGATGGTTTTGTGCTTACCAGTAGGACGACCTACCTACTGGATGGAGGAATCACCGATAGTCGAGGATGGAAATAGGAAAACATACGATAGTGGTCGGCATCGGTTGATGGAAATTGAGGACGATTTTCTAAAAATTGTGGAAACGTATTCGTCCGGATTGAGCTTGTACACAGCAAAAAAGTCGTGTGATATTACATCAAATACCTGCACATAACTTGAGTCGCGAAAGGTACCTAATTTTACATTGTCTTGGTGTATCCGGCTGTTTGGAGACAAAGAATATGTTTCGTACCGCAGATACATATGGGCCAAATTTCCTAAAAAATGAAAAATAATGAAATTGTTTTTCAAGCTGTGGGTTTGCTTATATTTTTAATTAATTTTGGTAGTACTTACAAGCCAAACAAATACAGCTGAGGTCCGTAAATCGTTTCTTAATTTTTGAAATGAAATCAAATTTGATCGTCAACAAAGGAAAACATTGACTACTTGATGCGATATCACATAGAAGGTTGTGATATTACACTTCACGACGTATTCGAGTTGTGTACATCATTAACCCTTCGTTTCATAAAGTAACAAATTTGCAACAATTAATTAAAGCTGTTGTAAATTATGCAGAAATTCAAATAGTCAACTTTTTTCTTCATGGCAATCATGTTTCTAACTTCAAGATACGGTTCAATTTAAAAAAAATACTTTCCGAGAATATATGTACAAACTGGACCAACTTCAATCTGAAAAATATGAAATGTTAAAAAAGGCTTATTTTTCGGAATTTTGACCTAGTCCAATTCGCACCGAGGAAAAATAATTTGAATGGAAAAAATATTTTCGCATTTTCAGTAATGCAATTAACACAGTTGAATACAATTTGAAGATTTTTTTTAATTTTTGTCTGATATAATGGCCTTTTATTAATTGTTGCAAATTTGCAACACCATGCAACGGTAGCACCTTTAGTTACGTATATAGGCTACAAAGTGTGTTTTCGAGAGTTTCATCGTTTAAACAGTGTATATGTTTTCCAATAAAAGTATTATTATTTTTATTTTATATTATCATGTTATCGAGACATTTTATAAAATAATGCAGATCCATTATCCTCTAACTGAACAAAATGGCTACTGACTGTAGAAATATGGGAAAAAACAGTAAAAAATCCTTTTGAGTAGATCATCAACCATTCGTATCATAAATTTAAGAAAAAAATGGCATTAATTACGAAACCTCGTTAGAAATCCTCCATAAAAGTTGAAAAATTGTATTCCCAAACGGACACATATGTACATCTCGCTAACTTTCAGCTACTCAGTTCAGAGTAACGGTTACTCAGTTGTCGCCAAAACCGCACTTACTCAGTTCTGACTAAATGGCCTTTACTCAGATCTGACTAATCGCCCTTTTCGCGACAACTGAGTCATGGTTACTCAGAATGCGCGAATGTTTCGGAACGGATTTTGGCCGCTTTTTCCACTTAGGAATAGTAAAACTCAGTTAAATCAATAAGAATATTGTCAGATTAGTGGATCAGAATAGTAAAACGTGAATATATTTTGCTTATCATTTATATTTCCATAATTAAAATTTTTTAAACTTTCACCAAATTAACATTTTTTTCAAATCACACTCGCACCGCTTCACTTTTTCACACCGAAATAGTGACTTTATAATCCGAATGGTAAAATGGTATCCGCCCGAACGTCAAAATGTAATTGGAGGCCGCGAATTCGGATAGTGGCTTGCTTTGCTGCTACTAGTGCACCTCCGAGGGTAATTCCTTCTTCGCATATTCCATTATCGCACCCTGAAATGAAATCAAAAACGTCTGATTCTTCATAAAATGATAATAATAGTTGATATTTACCATTAGAAATTGGTTTTCCAAATAACAATTCAGCAACTTCTAAAAAGTGATGGAAGGCCTCGAACTAACTGATCAACATTTACTCAGTTGTCGCCTTCAAGCACTCGAATTCGCCGAGTGCCAACTTTCGTGTCGTCTGAGTAGCCGTTACTCGAAAAAAACTGAGTCGTTTTAGATCAAGCGACGGCTGTTTCATACCAAAGGCGATCTCTGAGTAAAAGGAGCCGGGCTCTGAGTATTTCAAAATTAGCGAGATATGTATGTTGGTTATCCACCATGGGTGCGCGGATTCACCGCAGTTTCTGCTTAAGTATGTTTTCAAATGTATTCTCAGATTATTAAGTTAGATAATATATTTCAAAAGGGTCACATTTAGTAAAAATTTGTGACTTTTGAGTAGTTGAAGTATTTGTAGTAATAGTTTGAATCTATAATTTTTCAAATACAACAAGCGCTGTGTTTCTATGATTTTTAATATTATATTGTGATCCCCGAGAAAAATTTTCTGGGTTCGAAATAAATATTTTCGCATTTTTTAGTAAGTTTATTGCTAACATAGTTTTTTCCATACTAGTACATTGAATTTTTAAATACAAATGCATTATATGTTCTCAACATTATAAAATGTAGTACCCTAGTTTGTAACATGAGTTCCATAATGTACTTCAACTAATTTTTATCATTTAAACAGTATTAATGTTCACAGTATTAATTTTTTCAGAACGAATGGGATAAGGAAACGGTGCATGATGGTTAAATAGCAGTTTCATTTTAGTCTTCCTTATAATTCACTTAACTCTTCTGAATGTGTACCATCGAAAAATCATTTTCGATATTGGACCCTAAACGTTCCCCTTCCCTCTTCCAAATTAGAATCAAAGCTAACAGTTGAGTCACCGCAACTATTATGCCCCCTTCCTCTACTAACATGGATTTAATAGTGATCCACTCGGCAAAATGAAACTTATAAGTAAATTGCCTTAATAAATAAACCTGTGATTAAAAAAATTCAACAAAAAATATATGAGTTCATTTTGAAGGTATTTTATCCATCGATTTTTTTTTATTAAGGAATATTGAAAATATTGTTTTTTTTTGTTTTTTTTTTATGATTGGTGTTTCAATAAACAATGCAAATTGTTTCTTCAACAATTTGTATTCCCTGATTTTCAAGTTTCTTGGTTCTTTGCAAATAAGTATACCATGTACAACAATCACTTTTTTCTGTTATAATGGTTTTATAATTCGTTGTTGTCAGCCGAGAATGAACTTTTTTTAGATTGTTGTATATTGCGCTTAAAAACCATGAACACGAAGATCATAGAACCACAAAAAATCTTTCACAAAAAATGAAGTTACTGAAAATGAACTGGAGATTTGTCGATCCAATTAATCTCAATAATTCATGTAAGCACATACTTAGGCAGGAACTGCGGTGAATCCGTGCACCCATGGCGGATAACCAGTATACATAGGTTCTACCCCCAACTAAATGGTGCCCAGACACTAGGTTTACGAAGTTTTTGAGCTAAAACTATGGTTAGTGCAAGATCAACTAAGAGTAAACATTTATATCTAGTTGTCTTGTGTGAGGAACAAAAAGGTATAACCATTTCATGTTGTTGCAAATTTGCAACAATTAATATTTTGGTCGCTCTACTGTGCACTCGTCCGATCCATAATAGAACATGCTGCAATTGTCTGGGCCCCCTACCAGCTGTGTTGGATCTTACGAATTGAGCGCATCCAGAAGCGTTTTTTAAGATTCGCCCTACGACATCTGCCATGGCACCATCCTGAGGATCTTCCCGCTTATCCTAATCGCTGCCAGCTTTTGGGTATTGAAACACTGGAACGCCGCCGAAGGATTCAACAAGCAACATTCGTCGCTAAAGTATTGAATGGTGCACACTTAGAAAAATCCACGTAGATTTACATGCAACTGCATGGGTAGAAAGGAATCGGCTATTTACAAGTGATAATACTGCACGTTTCATGTAAATTCCCGGTAGCATTCATTGCTGTTGTTTACTGTACATTTACATTATTTAGCACATGGGGATTTTTTTTTATTATCTGACGGGTTTGCGCCGGGGGTCTTCAGATTTTCCCCAAAATTGAAAATTTGGTTCATTTTTGCGACTTAAAACCACATGTATTTTTTCAGATTTTTAACATTTTTATTTTTTGAGTTAGCTTCGGTTAGATTTTTTTGTCAATAAAAAATAACCATTTTTCAAAGCTACATAACTCTGTTATTTTCCAACGGAAATTATAAAATAGCACATCAAAATGCATTGAAATTTTATCAGCTTTCCAAATAAAATAGCTGGAAAATAATAAATAAAGACCTTCAACATGAAAAGTTGTAAATAAACTTTAAATGGCGTCTAAAAGTATCGGCTGCACCACCGAATATTTTGCAAAAAATACCATTGAATAGCTCAATTTATGATGCAACTTTCATCTGAAGACACCAAAGTGGGCCATCAACTCCTTGAAGAGTTATGAAAGAAATAATGGCAACAAATCACTTTTTTGCATCGAAAACAAACAATGGTCGAACAATTGCACTAGCATATGGAGTGAGCGCGTACTTCTAACAACATGGAAACAAAAGAATTTTTCAAAGCAGGTAAAAAACATTATTTTTTTATGCTTTGTAGAATGCCCCTACTCGCATAACAGTCCCATATGAATTTTCGTCATTTTAGGTCAACATAGGGATTCAAAATAAAACACTAAAAAAGAGGTTTTGTTCTACAAATTTCGAAAAAAATATAAATTTGTGGCTGTCCTATATGAAATATACCCGAATAACAGTTCCATGACATACCACGGATTTGGTTACTTTTCAATGCTTCTTTCGGCGAAATAGTCTTTGATTTATTGCTTTGAATCATTTAAAACAAATTTAACTCACTTGATGTCGAATGATGCACACGAGATTTCGAAGGCAGGTCTGACTTCCTTAGGAATGACTTTCTGAGCTAAAAACTATCGGATGCAATCAAAAATCGTAAAAAGATTCAACTTACATTGTGAAATTTACGATATATTGTGTGTTTCTTTTTCTGACAATTGCATTTAGAAGTTCAAAAATGATCAAATTTAAGTCTTAGAAAGTAGCTTGGTGAGAAAAAAAAATATTCTGTATGGAACTGTTATGCGAGTAGATTTGAAAAAGGTTTCAAATATGGTCGATTAACAGTCCCATAATGAATAAAAATGATGCTCTCGACCTTACCAATAACCCAATTTCGAAAATTTCAGATCTTACGATTTATTATGACAACCTAGAAACGATTTCCGTTTATGCCAAAAATGGTATGTATGTAGTATGTAGTTAAACCCACCAGTGGCTGTTAGGTCATTCGACCCGAGTCGGTACGGGAAGTCTCGATCGCACGTTCAAATATTGCCCATGCTTAACTCACCAACAATATTTGCAGTGCAACCAAGGGGTCCGTTACCACTGGTTTGGGATAGGTTTGACTCACCAAACTCTTTTCCGACTGTTCGAAACAAATTTCGAATTATGAAAAAGAACCATAGTATCCTTCTCATGATTCTATATTTGCCGAGATACTCCGGCTGGCTTGAACCCACAATCCATTATCCATTATCCATTATCCACATCATCCCACAATCCATATCAGTCTTTCATTCGCTTGGTGACCTATCCAGCCCCCCACGAATCCCCTTGAATAGAGTTAAGCTATTTTAAATATATGAATATAATACATTTTAAACATCTTACCTTTTTACCATATAAATAGAACTACATTTTAAACATCTGTTTAAATTTTTACTATTTGAAAAGGATACTTATCTTCAAACCATAAAAGGCATTGGGAATATTTAAAATGTTTGACTGGTCGCAGCATGCCGAAATTGCTATAGCGATCGTCCAAACATAAAAAATTTTCTTCCGCCTCTCGCTGCTGACCTCTTCCGGTATCAAAAATTTTGTCACACTTTTCTCAAGAATTCAATTTCCTAATTTCACTCCTGAGCGTATTACGCGGAAGTTATTTTCTTCAACTCGAGACACACATTAGAACCTTGTTTCTGTTCCATCCCATTTTTATCTACTTCAATTTTCACTTGTATATCAAAAGAAACCATAATAAATATCTTCGATCACTTGCAATGTCCATTCCCCAATGCCCCCGCACGTATCTAAGCAATTAAACAAAACCTCCCGTTCCTTGCATTTACAACACTTCTAAACCAGCAAAATCAAACCCTCCTCGGCAATTAAACTGTGCAAAAAAACTTCCTGAAGCTACCGAACTGAGCACTTCAAAAACAACAACGATATTCAGTGCAATAAAAACTGATACTCATGAATCATTCATCAATTGATTATTGGTATCGGAAATCCAAACTTTCTCTCAAAAATGACAGAAAACGACCAAATTCAACGCAGAAAAAATAAACGCGACCGCACTCGACCGAGGCCTACTCGTTTCTCATTTCCGTTTATGCCAAAAATGGTGATCACAATTTAAGAATGTATTACAAAACAGGAAAAGCTGATTTTCTCGCTTGCTTGTTTTTGCATATGGGACTGTTATGAAAGTAGGGGCGGTAGAGTGTTGCAGCTAAACTGACTTCATGTTATATCCAAAAATCTAATAACGTATTCGTTTATACCCAGTTTTGCACCAGGTCACAACAAGTTTTGCAAATTTTGCTGTCATTTTTAGAAGTTTATGCGCTCAGTTTTGCATTCGTAATTGATTTGATTTAAAATGGACGGTGGAACACTCAAGATTTGTTTGATCGAGGTAGCAAAACAGTGATGACAAACTATGTTCGTTCTAGTATGGTAAACCTCAAAACTGGGCGAATGGAGAAAACGAATACGGTAAAAGTATTATATTTTCAATGTCATATTACCTACCATGGGAATGATGCTGTTTACAGCCTGGGCTGGCCATACTGAGCTCTTCGATTATTTCTACATTTGTGCCACACTCTTTGTTAATGATCAATGGGAAAGGATTTTGGTGTCCAGTGCTTAGCTCCCGATATAAAAACTATGTAAAGCACGTCTATATTTCATTTTTTTAATCACATTTTTGTGATCCCAAACACAGGGACTGAACCTTCTACTATTGGCATTGATTATGCTTCACAATGATGTTTGATCGAGAAGTTAATAAGTTATATAGCATATGACCAAGTTGTAAAAGCAACATTTCCATTATTTGTTATATCACTTTAACAATACGATACTAAGAATTTTGGTTAAAATTTTAAGTCAGTTATGTTAAAATGTTAAGTCAGTAGTGCTTTTTACCTGCTTTGGTAAGTTCTTTTGTTTCCACGTTGTTAGAAGTGCGCGCTAACTTCATATGTGTGTGCAGTTGTTCGACCATTGTTTGTTTTCGTCGCAAAAAAAGAGATTTATCGTCATTATTTCTTTCATAACTCTTCAAGGAGTTGATGGCCCACTTTGGTGTCTTCAGATGAAAGTTGCATCATAAATTGAGCTATTCAATGGTATTTTTTGCAAAATGTTCGGTGGTGCAGCCGATACTTTTAGACGCCATTTAAAGTTTATTTACAACTTTTCATGTTGAAGGTCTTTATTTATTTTTTTCCAGCTATTTTATTTGGAAAGCTGATAAAATTTCAATGCATTTTGATGTGCTATTTTATAATTTCCGTTGAAAAATAACAGAGTTATGTAGCTTTGAAAAATGGTTATTTTTTATTGACAAAAAAATCTAACCGAAGCTATCTCAAAAAATAAAAATGTTAGAAATCTGAAAAAATACATGTGTTTTTAAGTTGCAAAAATGAACCAAATTTTCAATTTTGGGGAAAATCTGAAGACCCCCGGCGCAAATTGTCAGATAATAAAAAAAAATCCCCACATCTCACAAATCTTATTGGACAAGGAGTGGTTTCGCAAAATCAAAAAAATTACCGTTTTTATGCAGGAAAAACTTTATTTCACGTTAATCACACTTGCTGATTGATTAACAACACTTGCACTGATCTTTGTTGCCGATTCCGCCGACGACGGCGGCTCGACTGCTGGGTCGATAAGAAAGCAGAAAATTGTCGCACAGTTGGGGCTATGATGTTTTGGGGATTCAGCATCAATATTTCCTGTAAAGAACAGCAATTAGTGTGAAATTATCAAGTCAATCACAGTTCTTTTTAATATTGATTTACCTTTAATCAGCAACCACGATTTGATTGAAAAAAAAACTAACATCTTTTGCCGACGCAGCACGGGACGGGAAACGAATAAGAATGGAAACAAAACAAAACTGACAAACTGACACCGGCGCTGGAATAAGCGTGCATTGACATGTAATTTTCATAGAAATGGTTGAGCTGCTATACTCTTTTTCAAAAATTTCCAAGCGACGATGTAGAAATGTAAAATCACTTGTATTGTAAGGTTACATTTTTTTATCTGTGTGAGGTCCAGTCACCACACTTGCTGGAAATGATATGCTTTAGTGCGCCATTAAGGACCTTACGATCTCACTCGTTACTATCAAACCGAGTCCACCGAACATCCTACGGCTATAATGAGCCATTGAGTGCGATGATGCGAGTATTCCAGGACGCTGAACATCTGCACCAGTTCAATGAACCAGCTAGTCGTTTTATTCGTCGTGTTCGTCAGTCCAGTCTATTTAATTCTATCTGATTGATGTTTGTTCTATATTCTAATTCATTTAAACAAAATGTTCGATGAATAAATATTATAATAATAATAAAAAAAAAATACTCGAAATGTATAAAAATTATATTTTTTCATTATTTTTCCCTTCATGTACTCATCATTGCGCACTATTGAGATTTTTTTCAAGAAAAAATAAAAAATCATGAAATGAAGGGTTAAGATGTATTATTGCAACAGAAATCTGTAATCCCCAGAAATTACATCGTCCATCGTTACATTTTTTTTGCTGTGTTTTCTTAATATGTCTCCGATAAAAAAGCCTTTGAGATATTTCATTTCTTTTTTTTAATTTAATTTTTTGAGGGGACTTTCAATGGAAGAACGAGTTTTAAACTATCGTTAAACTTTTCCCGACCCGAGGAAGTATATTAATGTAATTGTCGTTTGATAGTATTTGAATGAATTTAATTTATTAAGTATGCAGCAACAGCATCATTTTTAATCGAAATAAACAAATTTCAAAATCAGAAATCCCCTGCAATGCTACAGTCATCCACTCACACGTACTTCCCATTGCAAATGGTCTTAACATCGACTGTCACTGCTCAGATTGCTGCAAATCAGCTCGTTTTTTTCTTGTTTAAATATATATTTGCTTCGTGCGAAACTTAGTATGAACGTTAATAAGATGTAACGTTAGGCAGCATTTATGACTTTTGTTATCAACAATTTTTTCGATGTAATTTAACAAATTTTTGTTGTTCAAAACAATGGTTATCCGTTTATTCGACTCCAAGTATCCAAAGAGTGTGTTTTTCGGGGCTAGAGTGACTCCTGAGACTTCTCTCTGGAGCCATCGTGAATTCCATAGATTTGATCCTCTGTGGTTCCATTTGTTGTTACCTATATATATACTAGCAGACCCGGTAAACTTCGTTCTACCATGTTAAACTTGGCGCCCCTTTTTAATTTTTTTCTTCGCTGTTTGACTTTAAAAAAGCATCAAATCTTGATTATAATCTTTTTTGAACGTGCGGTGATTAAAACTAAACTATCAAATCTTGATTGTTAATCGTCTCGCTTTCGTGAACATGTCCTAGTTTTTTTACATATCCTTCTTTTCCGTTTACTCGAATTGTCCCGCTTAATTATATCGGAATAAAACCTAAGAATTTTAATTCAATTCTCGGGACTTTACATTAATTATCAAAACATTACCTTCAGTCAATCTTACGTGCATCTTACATGAATACTTTTCATTTACTTTTCTTTGATTTGTATGCTTTGAATATTCCCGAATGGTTTCAGGTATCAGCTTTCCGTTGCAAATTTGATTTTTTCAGCACTCAACGTAACTATCAAACTTGGCAAGACTTATGCTAAAAAAAAAATCAACTTTTTGTAACTTGCTCCATTAATAACTATATGTTGATAATATCTATGTTTCATTTATTGAATACCATTTAGTTGATTTACTCCGCTTTGCTCGAGTTCACTTTAAGGTTGAAATCAAAATCAAAAGTTTCTCAATAATTGAAATTTATTGCATATGATACTTTATGGAAAAAGAATTTTGAATATCGGGTCCATTTTTGGAGTATTTGCCCAATATTCTACCTATCGCAGCACTTTCAGCTCCCGAGTAACTTTGGATGGTATATTTTTAAAACTGCAGAAATAAAAAAAAAACATTAAAGATGATTCTTTACTAACCATTTTCAAGCAGCAGTGGAAATTAATATCCATATGTTCATCAACTCCATGTCCAAAAAAAGTTCGCCGTTTTATTATTCGTTTCAGCAAAAAAAAATCTTTAAACATTTACCAAATTAATTAAGAAAACGATCAGTTTTGATTGAGGGAAAATGTGTTTAGATTTTTACTTAAACCGAATTACCGCATTTTTATTTGGATTTTTATCCCAATGGACATATCTGCCAATTTAAACCATTGTTTTTAAAGGTTCTTACTGAAGCATTGGGGTGTTCTGATTTAAAAATTTCCAGAACAGTGTTGGAGGTGATCTGCTATTTTATTTAAGATTATGTGATATTTTCAAAATTCAATAAAATTTGATTGAAATGCAGGTTTTTAAAAATTTAAAAGACCGAAAAGAGGTAACCCGTTAAGGCTACGATGATTTCATGAGTTCATTCATTTTTTTCTGGAAGTTTTCATGTAAATATACCTCGAAATCTTTGAAAACATTAAAGTGTCTTTCGGCTATCATCACAGTTCAACTTTCATATTCCTTCAAAAAGAAATATCTTAGTATACATTTGTCCCATTTATTGATGCAAGTGGAAACACTTTACTCTTTTTCAGATGCGTCAGTGTAAAGACTTCAAAATGAATTAAATACTTTTTCCTGTTTGTCTTTTTTATCAACTTTCATTGATATATCTGCAGTTTTTCTTTAGAATGAAATAATGCTTGGTACTTCAATTTCACTGAATACTGTTTTACCATATGACCTTCATTTACAAAGACATATACAAATTTTGAATATCCGCTTCAGATTCAACACTCGGGATACCCTTTCCGACCTTTTTGGAAAAAAAAAATTCTTAAAAGGTATATGTTTAATGGCTGAAAGGCGCATTGTCACTTGCTTCACCGTGTGAAATGACAGGAGTTAAAGTTATTTTCGGCACTTTCAGGTCATAATAAAAACTTATCAAAAAAAATTCTGCTTCTGCTATCAAAAAATAATGTTTCTGGAATATCAATCACAAAAAAGCGGATCTAAAGTCTCGTCTTTGTAGCCAAAATATAGTAAACAAAAACACACGTTTATGTTAAGTACGTACTTAAATTCTGTGTAAACAAACAGTGAACCTGTAAACAGTTTTCCGGTGAATGATTTGACAAAAAAGTTGAGTTTTTTTAGTCCGATTTTTTATTTGGGCTCAACCATTTATAGATGAAGAAATAATGTATACATTTTTTTTTGTAAATGTTGAACGTTTGCACTTGTTCTAAATAAAAGCCTCTAATGTATGTTTTAACTGAAAATTCTTCTTATTTTATTGATAACTTTCAAAAAAATCTTTGCATTAGACCTCAAAATAAACTTCAATCGTGTATAATCTTTTTTGAAGGACAGGCTCTTGTTCAGTTCAAGTGTGTGTTCATATTCAACGGATTTTGTTGTTGTTCTGTAAATTTGAAAGCACTTCATATATCTTCAGTCGAGCACAGTTGTACATGTTCGAAAAATTCTTCTAGGGGTATTGGATTATAAAATTGTATGTTAAGTTTCCCACTTTCATTTTTTTTTAATGTCCGCAAAGAGTCATACCATTATTTTATATGCATAAGTTCATATTTTTCAGACAACAATTTCTTCTGAACTTAAAATAGTTTCATTTTTTTTAAATCGTTTAAATGGATTTGATTTGATCGGCAAAATATCAATCTGGGCGTCATGCATTACCATGTGCTGTACGAATGATGTAGGAATCGAATAGATAAAAACACATCTAGGCTTCATATCGCCACCACATGCATTGAAATTATGCTTGGTTTAGAAATGCGCGCCCAAATATTTCAACTAATCAGTATGCTATGCCTTGGTTACCATCCTTTCTCGACGTTTGCTGGCGACGCCTCAACCATGGAGATGAAAAACAAACCACCCGCCCGGCGCCCAATGGAAAGAAAATCTCGAAAAATATTGAAGGCCATGACTTTAATTTGATTCAAAAAACTACAAATTTAATTATTACGGACAATTGATGCCACTTTTTGTTATTTTTATTCAATATAAACCGATTCGCATGCCCACAGAATATTCTAAAAATAATTTCATTTGAATCGGTTAGCTAATTCCGGAGGAGTAGTACTACAAACACCGTTACAAGAGAATTTTATATAATAGATATTTTTTTTTGAACGCTACGACTAGTTACAACCATTTAAATGCCATCTGTGCGATTTGGGACTCCTCAAGCACCCAATTTTATTAATTGTTTCAATAACCTGTATTATGTTATGTATCTAACGGCTTAGTATCTACCAAAATTTAACCTTTTCATAAATAATGATGTTAGAATCTTACCTCTCTATTTATATTAGGGTGGTAATGTTTGCTAATAAATTTCATCATTGAGTACTACAAACCGATCATATACATTTTGTCGGTTAGACCTAAAAACTGACCTTAAGATATCGTAACTTTCAAAGCATTCAGGCACCCCTAAATCATGTCCAATTGAGCTGAAATTTCACACAGATCAGTTTTTTGGGTAAACCAACCAAAAATATATGCTCGATATTTTTTTAATCCGGCATAGTCCTTTTCGTTTCGTCTATTTCGCTAAATTCATCCCTAAAGGTTGTTCACCTCAGCTCCATCCAATAATGGCAGGATTTTCAAAAATCATTTGTTATGGTTCCTCGTTTATTCAATTAACACGTTGAACTTACCAAAACTGTTCCACAGACAACAGATGCAGAACATTTTTGTTCCGAAAAATCCTTCTAAATAGAGGATTGTTTATGTCATTTGAAGAATCTCAAATATTTTTCCAAGCGACATTTCAAATAAAATCCATAATTGACAGCGATGGTCGTTCTTTCATTTTCTTCTAGACTCGAGAACAACTACGGTAGACATCCGGACTACCAACATATACCTAGTTCGATTACGGGAAGCAAAACATTTCGCCACCGAAAATTGACCATTTGTGCACGACCTTGACCGCTTGTTTGAATTACGGAGGTATTTCCACTTTTTGGCATACCAAGTGGCGTAGATAAGTGCGCAATTTTTCATTGTTAATTTTTGGGTACGCCAACTCATATGAACCCATGCATGTATGGCGAACGGTAAATATCGAGTGGATTTCATACGATACTATAGTAAAGAGGGCTAATTTTTTTCCCTGGAAGACAGGATAGCGCCTATATTTTTAAAAGTAAATTTTTTTTTTCTATTTTAAATAACAAAAGTTCAAATAGTTGTTTGTATTCAGAACCACAAACGGATTTCTTTCCGCTTGAACCGTAGTTCAATGACAAACATCCATTAAAAAATAACACTTCATAAATTTTCCAACAAACGGCAAAGGATTCGGTATCGGTAATGGGAAATCACGTCCTCCACCTTCCTTTGCTCAATGCTTAAAAGTTTTTTATTTTCGTTCAATTTTTCCTACTAACTCCCCAGGAACTCCACTACAGTTCATTGTGAATTAAAATTTAATCCGGCATAAAATCGATTCCCACCCATTCTTGCTCCATCCCAGAGCATCTTGGTGGATGTTGTTGGCGGGATTCGACCTCAATCGTACGGTACGACACATCGTCAGCCGGTATGTGCACACGGGATTTGAGCCTCTAGCTACTAGTCCGTTTTGTCCTGGTGGCAATTTCGAATAACCAGCTGTTCGGTGCAGGTTGACTTGATTTTTTTTTTTAATTTCGCTGTGCCATCGATGGCGGACCCGGTTTCTGTCAGATATAATTAAATAATAGATGAGATCGTTTTCCGCCAATTTATGTTCTTTTTTAATGGCTAAAGCTAAAGATAACCTCCTCTTCGTCGAACGTTTTTGAGCGTAATGGCTTCTCGATAGGATGTAAAAATGCCTTTTTTATAAAAAATAACTTTTCAGAATAACTCCTTCCCAATCAAACATCATGATTCAAAAAATACCAATTCAGAATTTTAATACAGAATATTTACCTATTTGCATATGAACATTGCCCATTATGGTGGCAGCCAAATGGGTACCCGATCAGGAGGGAAAAACTAAATTATATCAAGATGAGATATTTTGATACTTATATTTTTCCTATCTAAATGAGTTATTATTCAGTACTCGTAGGATGTTAAAATATCTCAAATTATATCAAAAAATCTATGCGATCATAGCTAAATTATATCAATTTTAGATATGCTCCTAACAAGTTAATATCTCGTTCAGATAGCATAGTTTGATATTGGGCATAACAAAACTTATCAAAATTATAACTTATTCAGATATGAGTGCTTCGAGAAAATTTTCTAGTGGAATGTCAATAAACCACATTATTTGCTAAAACCATGTCCCATTTTTGGTGTCCCAAAACTTGGATTCAATTTTATGAATCTGTTGAGCGAAACTCATAAACGTACGGTTTGGGCCGTTGACTTCGATGACCGTGTTTCAAAAAAAGTTGTACGTATATCAAAATAAGATATAATCATTTTATTTTAGGACAATCCGAAAAAAATTTTGATCATGATCTTGAGCTCAACCCCATTCAAGTCTGTCAATCAGAATAAGATATAATTCAGATTGGAGAAACTTAAAATCGAAAATTTGTAGTACTTAATTATAACTGAATCAGATGTAAATATCTTGATGAAATACGCTTAAGTTATTATTTTGATATGCTCTCCTGATCGAGTAATGTCTAATTTCGAAAACCGACTATGTACATTTTGTAGATTGACCTAAAAGCTGACCTTTGCAAAATTTCAGCTCATTCAGACTTGATTTAGGGGTGCCTCAAAGCGCTCAAAGTTTCGGTTTTTTGCCGTACGACAGGGACACGCGTGAAGAGGAACAGATTTCGCTGGAGGAACTACGGGACATTTCCAAGTCCCTCCAGCTGAACCAACCGTTGCAGTGAAGGCCGCGCTCATGGAACATCCCGAAATGTTCCGGTCATCACTGCAACAATACGTGGATCTTCCCAGACGTGTGGAAGCGGCAGCTATTGGTGCTCCTGCAAAAATCGGGTAAGCCACCAGGTGAGCTTATGTCCGTTATGTCTCCTGGATACTGTTGAAAAGCTGCTAAAGAAGGTGATCCAGAGCAGGATACAGCTCTACACCGAAGGTGCGAACGGTCTATCCGATAAAGAGTTTGGTTTTCGGAAAGGCCGCAATACGGTGAATGACATTCGACGTGTCATCAAAGGGGCAGACGAAGCCAGACTAAAGAAGAGGAGAGGAGACCGGTTTTGCGCAGTGGTCACCCTTGACATGAGGAACGCCTTCAACAGCGTCAGTTGGGCAGCGATTGCGTCGTCGCTCAATCGTATGAGCTTTCCGGCATATATCTGTAGGATGGTGGAGTGTTACCTCCGTAATCGCCAACTACAGTTAGGGACTGGAAACACTGAGTGTCTCGGCAGTGGTTCCACAAGGATCGATACTTGCCCCGGTATTGTGGAACATCGTTTACGACGAACTGCTGAGACTGCGTCTCCCCACGGGAGTGAGACTTGTGGGATTCGTCGATAACGTGGTTCTCCTGGCATCGGGCCCATCAACCGGAGAGGTCCAGCCACTCACCATAGTAGCGATTGAGAAGGTGGAAAGTTGGATGCGCTCCAAGAGCTTGCGTCTGTCTCACCACAAGACCGAGATGATGCTGATCACCAACCTGATTTCAGCACAATCAGGGACGATTATAGCAATCGAATCCAAGCGTGCGATCAAGTGCCTGAAGGTGATGATCGACGACCGGCTGAGCTTAACGACCCACGTCGACTACGCCTGCAAAAGAGCGACAATGGCGACAGCAGCCCTCTCACAGGCCATGTCGAACAACTCGGCGATCCGCTGCAGCAGAAGGAGGGTCCTGGCGAGTATGACCTCGCCCATCTTGCGATACGGAGCGGCAGCCTCTAGCAGGCAGTGTAATGTGCAAAAGCTCTGCAGCGTGCAGCGGCTGATGAACCTGTGAGTTATCAGTGCATACCGAATGGTGTCCTTGATAGCTGCTGACGTTGTGGCGAGGGTCATGCCCATCTCAGTCTTGCTAGAGGAAGATATTCTTGCTCTGCGACGAAGTTTCCCCTTCCCGTGGTGCAGAGTGGAAACATGTCTACAGACTCGTCACCTGAAGGCGTACGGCCAAGAGAACTACACGTCACACTTGGTGTAGCCAGCCCGCCGACGAGCGAGTGTGGCACAAACGTGGTGCTACTGGGTACCTTGGTGTAGAGGATAGATGAAATGAATAAAAAGATATGTATATAAAATAAGAAAGTCGAAATAGGTCAAAATTTGACATGTTATTGGGTTTCGCGTTTCACCGTGTAAGTTGAGAACGAGCGAGAAAAATCCCAAGCTCCCAAACAGGAGCAGAGCAATTATTCAGTAGTTCTACGACTATTGGATTATACGGATGTGGGTTGTTAAAGTAGAAAATAGTTAGAATCGAAATGAAACTGGCGGATTCGACACTTGGTACTCAGTTGCAAGAGGGAGGGGTTGTAACGCGTATCGGGTAGTCGCGACCCCGATATGCGGGACGACCAAATGTTCGAGCGGGTGTTGGTCGAATTCGCGCGTCGGGTGGTCCTAGCCCCAATTCGCGGATATGACCGACTCACGACGGGCAGAGGGGCCTTGTGCCGAAACATGTGGCGCCCAGTGGATGGGCCTCAGAATGAGTCTCGAAGAGTCGAGACGGAGAACAGGTTAGGTGAGTGGAGTGGAGGGAGTGGAGTTGTTCTCGTCTCGAATTGGGTCAAGAGACGATTTCAATGAAGGCCCTCAAGACCTGAGGAGAGGCGGGTATAGACGTCTCAATTTGTTTCAAGAGGATGAGCGTGAGAGGGTCTTGAGTCACGAGGAGAGACGGGTAGAGACGTCTCGGATTGTGGCAAGAGGCCGTATGTTGTACTCGAGTCACGAGTAGCGGCGAACGGACTGCCAACCCGTGAGTCGTGAATCGTGACAAAGAGTGGATGATGATTGCTGGTGTAGCACGTATAAACGAGTATTTGCCGCGGAGCGCTTTGCGCGAGTATGGTCTTCCCATCACGGGTATAGCCTTTGTTGCAGGTCCGGATGGGAATTATGGCCAGAGGCCCCAGGTGGACTTTATGGCGTAGGGGTAGATAGTATCATGAGTCGTCCAATTGCACCCATGGACCCAGAGTAGCAAACTGGGGGGACGCGGTGGCTCGCCGTGCCTTGGAATGCAATTTGTAAAAAGGATTTACCACCTGGGTGATCAACTAATAATAAAAGAGGAAGATATTCTGCTACGAGCACAGGTACAGCCCGATGTGCGGAAACATGCCAGAGAGGCCTCGATGTCAAGCTAGGATCGCGGCCGGTGGGCCCATCGCTCTTTTGGATCGGATTTTGGATGGATCGAAGACATGGAGAGGTGGACTTTTGCATGGCACAGTCATGGTCATGAATGCTTCATGCAGTACCACCCAACCTGCGGTGACACAATCGAGACACCAGAGCACGTAGTGTTCAACTGTCCGAGGTTCGAAGGAGTACGCTTTAACATGCTTGCCGCCTGCGGACCATACACGACAGCCGACAACATCGTGCGGAGGATGTGTGAGGATGGCAATACTTGGCGTGTGGTCAGCGATGGGTTCACCCGGATCATTACTGCCCTGCAGTGGAGTTGGAACCAGCACCAGTCCGCGACCGGTGTAGGGTGACTCCTTCGTCAGGGAGCATCTGAGTAGTGTGCGTCCGAATCTGGCAGTAAAGCGTGCTGAGCTGCCTGTTACGACGCACGTGTGTGTGTGTGTGTGTGTGTGTGTGTGTGTGTGTGTGTTTGTGTGTGTGTGTGTGTGTGTGTGTGTGTGTGTGTGTGTGTGTGTGTGTGTGTGTGTGTGTGTGTGTGTGTGTGTGTGTGTGTGTGTGTGTGTGTGTGTGTGTGTGTGTGTGTGTGTGTGTGAGTGTGTGTGTGTGTGTGTGTGTATGATATCTCCACCGTTACCGTCGCGGAGTATCCGAGTAGAACGCGCCCTCTGCGACGGAAGCTGCGGGAATAAGACATGACCTTCTCCGCAGCCGAACTCGTAGGGGGAAGAGTATTCACGTCGCGGAATACTCTCGGGTAGAGTGTCTCACGTCCCCGTCGGATGAGCCACTCGAGTCGGGTAGGATGACATCACCGTCGGGATTCATCTGAGTCTTAAGCGTAAAGACCCGTACGTGTGCTGTTTGCTGTTACAGGCGCGAGTCTAGGATAAGCTGCTCACGATTAGGCACACGGACGGGCAAAGAGGAGAGGGCCTCGAGCCAAACCAAGCGGAGCCAAGATCTCGACCCGTTAGAGGAGAGGTCATTGGTCTCTTGTAGAAGCACACCGTATTTGTGGAAACCAAGCGGGCCTCGAGTTACGAGTAAAGGCCGGACCTCGAGTCGTTAGAGGAGAGGTCCTTAGTCTTTAATCGTAACAAGAGGCAGGGTATATAATATAAGATGCCGATAATACTAAAAGACCAAGTTCGGTTTTAAGTCTTTACTATTTGACGACTTCAAGTGATCTGCCTCCAAAACATTCTTGAACTTATCTAGGCCTACCTGATCCTTACAGCTCGACATCCTGACAAATACATCGTCCTCGATGTCTCAAAAATTAGAAATATTCAAATTCAAATCAAACCTTAATTTCAAGCTCTGCTGTTCAGAAATTCCTTCGTATATCCTTTTCTGCAGTAACCATCATCCAACTCCAGCATTCAGTATTATTCACGAGCTCCTTCCATCGCCAATCTGGTGAGAAAATGCACTTCCGTGGCTCCAGCCCTGCCTGTCATCTTGACTGCGTCATGGACCTGGAAAGCTGGCCATCAGCTCCTATCATACCATCCTGAGTGTTTTCTGTCTTCTATGACGTTTGAGGACTCCTCTAGAATTATCTGCTGCCGGTCGCTTATAACATCGTCCACTTGAAGAATAAAACTTCCAGTATCCTTGGTTCCAGCACTGCCTACCGCTTCGGCAGCCCCAGTGCCTGGAAAAGCTGCTCCATCAGCTCTCACCGATAGAACCGGAACGTTTCGATACTTTTAAGGACAGAAGTTTTTAATCGATCCAATTTTAAATGATTTGATCCTCGGGAAAACTTCTCCGGGCTGTGCGACTCACACGGGCTCTTGAAACTTGAAATTACTATCCCACTTTTGAAGGTAGTAGGATGCCGATAATACCAAGTTCGGTTTCAAGTCTTTATTATTTGACATCTTGAAGTGATCTGCCACCTAAACATTCTAGGATTTATCTAGGCCTACCTGATCCTTACAATATGCTGGAATTTGGACTTGAAACTCAGTAAGCCGATGAGCGCTTAAGCGCAGACTTGGTCTCCTATCTCGGGTACAGACTTCGATAAAGGTCCGGATGGAAATTATGACCAGAGGCCCCAGGTGGACTTTATGGCGTAGGGGTACATAGCATCTAGAGTCGACCAATTGCACCCATGGACCCAGAGTAGCATAACTACTGAGGGGACGCGGTGGCTCGCCGTGCCTTGGAATGCAATTCGTAAAAAAGATTTACCACCTGGGTAATCAACTTATAAAAAAAGTACCGTGAAAGCTGTACTTTCAGCTCTAACCATAGCACCCGGATCATTTCCTGTTTCTTGACGATTCTGGATAAGCTCCAACAAACTCTTTATATCGTCAAATCCAGAGAAATTGAACTTCCGGCATCTCCGGCTCCACCACTGCCTGCCATCGGAACAGCACTGATAAGGTAGCAGCGCCAGTATTTGCCCAAGTAACCATAAGCCCTGAAAATAGCACTAATTCTGCTCTAGCGTCAGCTATAGAGGATCAAATGCATCTTATTAGGCCTGTGAGACAGGTTTGGCGAAATTAACTGCTGTTTAAGTGCAGAAACTGGTTTAACCTAGGGTTGCCATCCGTCCCGCAAAAGCGGGACATGTCCAAACTCCCATAACGATTTTTTTTTTTGCCACAGCTGTAAATGCCCTGCCAAATCACAAATTTAAATTTGGATGGAACACCCCTCTGAGTCGTTGCCAAGTAAAATTTTTGACCTGAGATTTGCCCGAAATCAGCCTTGACATAGGTTTTATCGTCCATCAGAAGACACCCGTCGAACTTGGTCAGTAACTGGTCGCATACGATTTGATTACTTCCCGGAGTCGAATTCTTCTCACGGTACTATGGGCAGCACCGAAAATTCTGGCCAAACCACGGTCCAACAGATTGGAATTCCTCTTAATCGTCTTCAAAATCTTACCTCGCAGTTTCCGGTTAACAGTTCCACTTCGACGATTGGCTTGAGGCTTCCGAATCGTCGTCAATATTTCCTCATACCGTTTGATAACGCGCGATGCTGTATTTCTGGGCAATTTCAGCTGTTTAACTAACCTAGATGCAGACCGCAATAGATTTTCCAAATAACTGTGCACAATTTTTTCCCTTCTTTTGGCTTCCATGTTGATTGTTTACAAAGAACAGTCGATTTGCGGAATGTCAAAAATACAAACGTGAATTCGTCCACCAGGAGCGCCTCAATATGAGCAAAAGTTTGTTCCAATTCTTAATGAAGAAAGCTTGAGTTTTATAAAGATTAGAAAATCTTAAAAACATTTTTTTTATATTTTCATCACATGTGTTGCAACAAACCGGTCGCATACTGTCGCCAAGCACAAAGTTCATTGATTGTTATAGGCCGTTCCTTTCACTGCGTCCAATGCAATGCAGCCCGCCAGAAACCACGTGTTCCACCTTTGGAATTTCCTACCTCAGCTGCAGGAATGCATTGCAAAGCTTGTCTCGTTCCCCCTATTTGAGCTCAGCACGTTATAAGAATTTCATTGATGAAGCCTCTGACAGACGGGAAAGAGCAGCAGCAAAAACCCCAAAAAATCGGGTTCGCTGATCCTTCTTTACCCTCTCGCTTAAGCTTCCATTCAAGTTTGGCCCCATCGTCATAACTTAAGAAAAAAAAAAAAGGGGGGAGAGAGCTTTGGGGAATCTCTTTCTTAACTTGGGTAAAGTAGAGGTTGTCTCGCGTCGCGGTTGCTCAGCTGCTTCTCAAACATGATTTTTCTAGAGGTTTCAGTTCCGTGAGAACGAGCGTTCAGATAAGAGCTGCTTAGGAGGTGTCTCGAACCGAGTTCGATTCGATACCTTGATATCGGTGAAGTGTAGATAGAAGAAAAAAAAACCAACAAACGCTAGCGCGCTAGCTAATCGAAAGTGTTATCACTTATCAGCTGGCAGCCAGCAGCCTTTCTGGGTTGTTGTTTGATCTAACGGTAGTTTATCAATTAAATTGAAGGCGGCAGCGACGAAGAAAACGCGATGCTTAGATAGTGAAAGAAGGTTTTTCGGGGTGGGTATCTACTAGCCCTATCGCTAGTACGTGAGATCTTGAGGCGCAGATATTGAAGGAATACACTCGGTGTCATCTGGCTTAGCACGCGGAAATCTCAAGCTCAAAATGTTGAGGCGTTGTTTCTAAAGCTCTTTGAAGTGAACTCGTCCCGTGTCCGGCTAGCGTCGTCCGAAAGGTGTCAATTGGTCGGTCAAATAAAAAGGAAGAAAAAAAAATCCCCTGCGCGTGTTGAATTTCGCAAACCAACGCAAAGAATAACCTTCTATGGAAGATAGCTGCGCGTCTTAAGCTCAGATGACAAATCGACACCGCACAATCCAGACCACGACAAAGGAAAGGAGTTCAAAAATCTAAACCTATATTCGCGAGTGTTTTTGTATTGAATGATCGATCCACCGGGTGAACAACAATGTGGTAGTTGCCTTTTTTGGAAGGACCAGGAAAGTTCAACTAGTGTGACCTTACATTAGTTTCTTAAACTTTGCCTTAATCTTCGTCCGATGTCTGGAGGCCTTTGGCTACCGGATTAAGAGTTGCATGGACTGCCTGCTGTCAAGGAGAAATATCCGTTTGCTCTCTTCTCGACGTGTAATCGATCGAAGACCCGGAGATTGCGGGTGACTCAGTGTCAGTAAAATCCATGCCGAGGCGTGCGTGCTAATCGATGCGTCAAAAATTGCGGTTTTCGAACGTACAGTTGCTAATTTGTTGTTCCAGTGATCCATCTCGTGCCCAATTGTGACGAAATTGGGCAACCCGACGTCATCGTCAGCCAGGCCTCGTGGCTTCCTAAATTTTAGTTACTAAGCCACTTCGGATCAGTTGATTCAGTCGTGTCCGGACCTCCTGAGAATATAGTGATCACGCTTTATTTGAGAAGAAAAAAAAGAATCAAAATAAAACGGCCTACTACTAGAAAATAGGCTTCCAGTGACCCGACATTAATCTTTGAGGAAATTCAAACCGAGACATCGCATCGGGATCTTTCCTATTGGTGGTACCTGTCTGGTGGCTCGTAGCTCCTACTTAGTAGACAGGAACTTCCACATAGTCGTTTGACGGGTTTTTCGTCGTCGTGAGCTATCCGCGGGTAGAAATGAAGGTCACCATCGTCGTGAGACTCCGTGGCTTGTCGCTGTTGCTGCCGTTGATCTTAGCAGGTAAGTTTTCTACCTTGTTTGTTGCTATTTTTATACTTTGTGGGCTTGTCAGCCGGAGTCACAGCCTTCTGTTGAGAGGCTGGTCTCCTCAGCTTTCCGTTAACTTAAATGGCACAGTGTACAAAAGTGATTAAGAACAAACGCTACAAATTTCACGTTTGTGTAACCCAAGGGATTTTTATAATCGTAAGGCCGTTCAATGACAAGTGTGTTAGGTCATTTTACTTATTCTTTTGATATTTATTTGATGCTGACCTCTAAATAAGGCGATGATCATCTAGAATCTGGGCAGTTACAAACGTGTGTACCTATTTTAAAAACTATTCATTTGATCGAAAAACTTTCTATGAAGGAAATGAAGGTGTTGATATGATTTTTAATGTACAAATGTAAAAAAAATTAGCGTTGATGACAGGCAATACTCTTAATTTATCATAAAAACACTTTTTCATGTCATGTATTGATCTATTATTTTTACCACAGAAGCAAAACCTTTGTAAAATTATGATATTTTTCAAAAATTGGAATCTGGTAGGATCCTTTTCATGAGTAGGCATCTCGTAGAATTTGAGCTCTTAAATTCGGTTTTAACATACATTTCTTTGTCCATCAGAACACATCTGTCACAGATTGCGGCTGCTACAACACTTTTTGCCTGCCGGAAACTGATTTACTGCATAGTTCAGGAGTCTGCATTCAGTTATCCCTAATAACCATAGACTTTTTACCATAGTTCCACTCCGATCCTTGGTTTGAACTTCGTGAACATCCTAGAGTGGCTCTTTAAACTTCTTCACCATTTGGGCCAAAAAAATCAATATTTCATGAATTATCAAGTCAACAATGAAGAATTTAAAAATCAGTTATTTAAAAATCTGAAAAAAATAGCCAGATAGTCCTTTTTATAACCAACACAATGCTACTAAAGTTTTGCATATCCGAGTTCTAGTAACGTTAGCTATCACCGAAATTAAGTGCCCTCATAATATATTTTTTTATAACAAATTTTGATTTGTTTTGTACAATTTTATAGCTGTTTTTTTTTCATATTTTAGTTTATTAATTATCACTTTTCATTTAAAGTAGAGCTTAAATTCCAACCAGTTTTCGTCACGTTTTTTTTTATTTTAAATTTTCTCTTTCATGTTGTTGTTTCTCATCATATAATTTCACAATTTCATTTTTTTCTTTTTTTTAACTGTCTTGAACAATTTTAATTTATTTTAAATTTTATTTCACCATGTGAGCTATTTGATTTTTTCATGATTTTTTTAAACAACTTAATAATATATTGAATCAAAGCTTGTACATTTTTTCTTCAGTGTAAATCAGTTTTAAAACACATCCTTTTTTAATGTTTGTTCATCTCCAGTTTCTCTTTTCTAAATCCTCGATTTTTCACTTTAAAACTCTTTAAATTTTCTTTTTTTTCTATTCTCTTTTTTAATTCCGCCTTCTCACCTAAATTTCACAGTTAATCAATAATTCAACTTCGCCTTTCCATCGAAGTCAAATATTGAAATCAAAGAACTTTGCCTTCCCATCAAAGTCCATTCAATGCTATTTAACTTTTTTTTTTCAGAAGCTTCGCCTTTCCATCGAAGCTCCTTTACTTATGAAATATCTTTTTTTTTTCTCATCAATGCATCATTCAAATTCTTATCGAAGTCATTTGTTTTCAAAATCACCAACTTGAATCTAGTTTTTTTTTCTATTTTTTATAATTTGACTATTTTTTTTAATTCGGAAATAAGCTTCTAAAATTTCATTTCAAATTGAATTTGATTCACCTTTTTTCACTTAATCTGAGGAGCCACGACAACGCCAATGTTCGGATTCTTCGACACTGAACAGAAATTCACTCGTAAAATACACATGATTTTTCACTTAAAAACAAGGATCCAGTGATTTTCTTCCATTCAAGTGCGACATATATGTACATTTCACTTGGCAGTCACTTAAATTGTATTCATCCACATTCACTTCAGTCGTCACTTGAATTTGTAGTGAGAAAAAAATATTCTCTTCCCCATCACTTGAATTTTAACTGAATGTCGGGTTGTAATTGTGTTTATTTTCAGAGTTCAAAATGGCAAATTCTAAACAGCAGCGTTTAAAGCTTATGCTGGATTTTCCCAATACTTTACTAGGCGATTTTGGCGGTAGTTTGTGTTAAACGTGATGTAAGGAAAAGTTTTTTAAAGCTTTAGGTGTTCTATGAATGTTCTTTTATTTAAAAACGCGAGAGATAATTAACTTGAAACTCACTTAGAAATTCAGATAAATTTCACTCGAACGTCATAGTGTAATCACTTGAATAACGCCCGTTACCAGTGATGCCAATGTGCCTGATTTTTAGGATTTGCCAGATTTTTGAAGAACTACCCTGATAACCTGATAAGCATCGTTTTTTCCCTGATTTTTGGAAATAAGCCTGATTTTTTGGTTTTTACAGAAAATTTGTACAGATCCGTTCGAAACTCAATAGAAATGCTGTCTTCACTCCAACATTGAACTCAATAACTTCACATTCTGTTGGATTCAAATTTTCTATCAATGTTTTAAAACTGGTTTAGAAGATTTTGGCGTCGTGAACTCGAATTTTTTGTCAGATTTTGTCTATCGCATCCAGTTTTACTGATTAGGCTTTTAAAAAAACAGTTTTATGATAAATCAATCATTGATATAGTTTTATTATTTTTTACCGCTTTGTTGGAGACTGCAAAGCATTTTAACTTATATTACTTTGAAAAATATCTACAATTCATTTTGGTTTGAAATTTCATCGGAATTTTGTTTCAACAGTCTTTGGGAAAGTTGATTATTGCGTAAAAACTTTAATTTTTAAAATCATGTTTTGTTCTATAGTTGCTATTTATTGCGAAACTCCTTATGAAAAGCTGGACGTTTCACGGTTAAACATATCACGTTTTTGTCCAACAATCAGCCAATTGCATGATCTTCAAAATAATAAGTATGGAAACGAAATAAATGATTGATTTATGTTTCAAAGTCAGCAACTTAGGCAAATGTACTTTTTATAAAAATTAATTGACTAGAGGATTAACATGAATGAACATTTCTACAGAAATCGGAATTTTTGTTTCAAGTTTCTAAAACTGTTCTTGTGTATCTTTTGCTAAGAAAACTTTTGCAATTTGCCACATTTAAGCTTAACTTTGCGAGAACTACTATGAAGAATTTTTGCAAAAAAAAACTTTGATAAGTATCTGAAATAGTAAAGTTCGAATATAACAAGTCCAAAAAGGTAGATTTTCAAACAACTGCCGAATCTCATGTTTGAAAAACACGCTATTTTTCGTTAGTTAAACGTTTGAATGCTCGTCAATCTTTGACATGAAATATGAATAAAAGGTAAAGGGTGATACGGTCAAAATTTGGTCAATATCAACTTGACGTATTTCTTTCAATTTTGCATTTAAAAAACCTGAACACCCCTAATTTTGAAGGTGTGTGTGTGTGTAGAATGTTGCTCCTATTTTGATTTTGGAATTCACTTTTCAGTTGTCAAAATGCCGTCCAAGGAAGAAGAGCAGCGTATCAAAATTTTGCTCGCGCATCGCGAAAATTCGAGCTACTCGCACGCAAAGCTGGCAAAATCGCTAAAAGTTGCCAACTCAACCGTTACAAATGTAATTAAAGTGTTTGGGGAACGTTTGTCGACAGCCAGGAAGTCTGGATCGGGAGGAAATCGAAAACCGGAAGCCGCTGAGACGACAAAGAGAGTTGCCGGTAGTTTCAAGCGAAACCCTAACCTCTCTCTCCGACATGCCGCAAATAAGCTGGGTGTATCGTCTACAACCGTGCATCGAGCCAAAAAACGAGCCGGACTATCGACTTACAAGAAGGTAGTGACTCCAAATCGCGATGATAAACAAAATACGACGACCAAAGCGCGATCCCGGAGGCTGTACACGACGATGCTGACGAAGTTTGACTGCGTGGTAATGGACGACGAAACCTACGTCAAAGCCGACTACAAGCAGCTTCCGGGACAGAAGTTTTATACGGCAAAAGGAAGGGGAAAGGTAGCAGATATTTTCAAGCACATGAAACTGTCGAAGTTGGCGAAGAAATGTCTGGTTTGGCAAGCCATCTGGACCTGTGGCTTAAAAAGCAGCATTTTCATAGCTTCCGGGACTGTCAATCAAGAAATTTACGTGAAAGAGTGTTTGAATAAACGTCTGCTGCCTTTCCTGAAGAAACACGGTTTTTCCGTACTATTTTGGCCGGATTTGGCATCTTGCCATTACGGTAAAAAGGCCATGGAGTGGTCCGCCGCCAACAACGTGCAGGTGGTTCCCAAGGACAAGAACCCTCTTAACACGCCTGAGCTCCGCCCAATTGAGAAATACTGGGCTATTGTCAAGCGGAACCTAAAGAAGACCAAAAAATTGCTAAGGACGAGCAGCAGTTCAAGGCAAACTGGCTTTCTGCGGCGAAGAAGGTGGACAAGGTGGCTGTACAAAATCTGATGGCAGGGGTTAAGCGTAAGGCCCGGCAATTCGGATTTGGAAAAGCGGAAGCGTCCATTACCAGGGGGCTCAATTGAGCCTTTTGGTGTGGGGGAGTGTGGTGGGCCGCTACAAAAAAAAAAAAAAAAAAAAAAAAAAGCCTAACTGAATATTTTTCCAGAATTTTATACAACGATTTCACCGATTTACACGCGTTTTCCCTTGACCAAATTTTGACCGTATCATCCTTTATCAATAAATTATCCTCTGTCTGCTTTGTCTACTCTGTTTTTGTTTTATTTAAAACTCAGATTCGGTATTTTATTTTTGTGGTTCAAATCCAGGCGGTAGTTCAGCATTTTAAGAAAAAAGATCTATTGTTTTCATTTTTTGTTACTTCTGTGTATGTTTTCTTTTCAATTCGTCTTGTTTTATGTCTATTTGCGGAAAAATTTCGTTGGACATTTCTAGCGAAGTACGATTTTGATCGGAAGAAAATTACTAATCGGTGATTGCGCTGATGCCAAGTTCCGTGCACGTGATTCACTACGTACGTGCTTCAAGTGGAATTCCAATCAAGGTAGTTTTGTCGCAAATCTCTACTTTTTTTTTTGTTTCGATTATAGTCGTTTTACCATGTTTATGGCATTCGCGACTTTATCAACGTTGCAGTTGGCGGATCGTTATTGAAAAACTTATCCGGTACAACTGTGTTCGATGTTTGCTCTTGGGCTCGAACTCACGGACATCGGCTCAGGAGACAACAGATTTGCCAACTGAGCTATATCACAAGCCCGTCGCAAATCTCTACCGATATAAACTGTAAGAGCAAGTCTGACACTGTGGCACATTTTGAAAATTTCACCATGTAAAATTGTTTTCAAAATCTTTGGGCGTTGTATTCTTTTACAGCACTGTTTCTATTTAAGCCATATGTGGAAGATATATTGCTATTTTTGCATCAAAGCATGCGAAAATAGGACACGTGTTGTAAAAAAAACTTGAAGGTCGCAGATCTTGAAAATGTTTGTGCATGGTAAAGTTTTCAAAATGTGCTGAAAGTGTCAAAATTTCTACCACTTTATCCCAACACCAGTGAACTGGCTCTAAGAACTGTAACTGAATCGATGATTGATTCAGCATTCAAGACATGGCATCGTGAAATTTCTTACATTTTATCTACTGATATTTTCCCTTTTTTTCTTCGCTTGATAACTCTAACCTTTTATCCGTATAATCGAGTGGAGATTATTGAATGCAACAAAGTTAGAAAGCTGAACCTGTATGTATTTAGCGAAGCAACTTTTCAGTGATCAAAGATTGAGTTTAGCTAATTCTCTTTGTCTTTTTTCGATGCCATAATATTTATTTATTTGTTATGCAAATTATTTAATCGCAAAAACCGGCTGCGGCTTCCAGATGTTGAGCTTCCAAGCGCGCCAGTAGGTCTGGCAGTAGTTTCGAGCCAAAGGTGAGACGTTGACTTCATAAGACTCTCAAAACACGTTTTCACGCGATGGGACATGATATTTCAATAGAAAGGCATCATGTATTTACTGTGATTGGAAACTTAAAAATGTACCTTCTTTTAAATCGATTTGAAAATTTTTTAAAATATTTAACTTCGATAAGCTGATGAAACCTCCAATTAAAAAATAGTTTAGTAATAAGGCAAATCACAAGATTAGAAACCCCCACCTGACCTGTTTTTAATGATAATCACAGCTCATTACTCAGAGAGCCTGAAGATTATCACCTGCCAATAAACTGATCGGAATTTCCTGAAGGGCTTTGTCGATAATCAATCAACTTTGTTTTGTCTGAGGTATCAGATTAGTCAGAGATCGCTTCACTGAAATATGACAAAAAAGTTACCCTGAATAGGAACATTTTTTTCCTGTCATTTTTGTATTTGTTTCAAGCGTTACTCAATTTGGAAGTGTCCATCATTGATGAAAAATTGTGGCCTCCCACTACCCAGCCCAGGACATGGTCTACCAAGGAAAGATTTCACGCAGTAAAAGGTCGCTACAGTCGACTGAGTCGATTTTGGGTCATTTTTTAATGTCTCAAACCTTGGGATCTTAAGAGCTTCGTTATGATTCAGAACTTATTCATGATTTTTTTGGCTGAATTTTTAAGTAGCTTTTGGGTTAAAAAGTGTCTTAATCTGTTTTCATATATGAAATTGAGAAATGTTGTTAAAATGTGTTAACACTTTATTAAAGTCGATGAACTTTCTACAGTTTGTTTGGTAAATTTTACTACCTTAGCACTAGGCGTCCATGTTATGAGACTATGATGGCCAGTATCTCACAAATAAAACCTTCAGCCCACAGAAAGAGTACTATATATGCTGTGAACGGAATTCGATCTCATGACCATTGGCGTAGAAAACTTCAAGACTCCACTACGCCACACGGCCTGCGGCCTTTATATAAACAAGACTTTTTGGTTTTCAACGATAAACTAAAAGAAATTCAAGCCGCCCTCAGGTTTGTGATGCTCGTTACGAGAAAAATAAGCGCCACATGGATATTCGATTGAAGAAAAAACAATATGAATGATATGTGTACAGACTCTGAAAATTCAAATAAAACAAATCAATCAAAGCGACGAAATAAATCAATCTTCTCTCTCCCGTGTCAATTTGATTTCTTCCAGGATTTATCAGCTGCAGTCCACTGGCCAGTTCCGCAGATAAGTCGCCTTCGGACCGGGAGGATGCGACGACGCCAGCCAGTGATTCGGTGCCTCCGCTGATTTTCCCCCGGGACAGTACCGTGTACAAAATAGCGGAAAATGACACCGCCCTGAGGATTCTGCAGGCACGATCGGCTGAACCGGCCGCCACAACTGCCACCGTCACGGAACCGGTGAGTAATCTCGCTCGACTCCTGTCATGTATGTAGTTATAAAGAGGGTTTTTGTTTGAGAGGTAACGTCATAGAAAAGACCGGTGGCAAACGAACGGCTCAATTATTCGATTTTGCTGACTGGGGCAGTGAATAAATAGAAGATTCTTCATCAAGAGCTGAGCTAACTGAAGTCAATATACGATCAGCAGCGTCTCGCGTGAAATAACCTGAGGCTTGACCGGAGATCACACTGGTTGATGGAGGATTTCTCTGGAAGCACTTAAATAGTAGATCTCGTTATTGGCTTGGATGGCGGTCGGTCGGTCAGTCGAACCGGAGAGGCTAATAGCGATTTTTTGTCGTTCTAGATTTGCTATAATTGTTTGTTAATTATAATAATAAATAAGGCCTGGTTGACGTTTGCTGTCGGTTACCGCCACTAGTTTGTCTTCTCCGGTAGCAAGTTCCATTCGACTGGTCTCGATTTTGATATAGGTTCAAGTGATGATTGATCAATTAGCATTCAACAAAGATGATCAACTAATAACCGTTACGTTACATTGTTTTTTTTTGGTAAATTTGGTATTAAAATAGAGCTTGTATCCCATTTACCCGAAAACGTTTGCCATGTTTGCAAATGCACATAACTTCGTTACATTTCTCCTGAAATTATAAAATAGCAAATCACACATTGAAATTTAAACAGATTTTCAAATAAATTATTTGAAACAAAAATTATGCTACAAAATTGTTATTGTTTGTGCTAATTTTTTAAATGGTGTTCTCTTGGTCATTGGAGGTCATTTTGACAACGGAAGAGCTAAACCTGTGGCAAAAATAGGGGTTTACATTTTTTCCAAATATTCTGCTATGGGATTTAGGCCTCTTAGAAGTTAAGCACTTTTTGGTTGTTCTACCTTCTAAGGAAATCTAATGTAACGGTTTGACAGTGTTCCGAAGTATGCGTAGATTCGGTCTGAAGAGAACGAAGTAAAATTCGTTCGTGAAACGTTACAAACAAAGGCCAAGAAACGGCATTTTTTTGCCCAGCCAGTGTCCAGGGATCGCCATATTTTCCTTTTTTGAGATTGTGAGGGGATCGTTGAAATAGATCTATAATGAGGCGGACTCTGAAGATAAAAGGTGTACCAATCATGGTACAAACTCATGTGGTTTTTTATCAAGAAAGTGTAAATCCACATTCGAAACTGCCCAATGAACAGTTTTACATTTATTGAAATACTAGCTGACCCGGTGTGCTTTGCTACCCCTTTTATGGTAAAAATTAAGTTCGTTAAAGTTATCATAATCAAAATAAACTTCGTGTGAAAATAAATTCAAACATTATTCAAAAGCGCACTATTTTTCAAGGCATCTATTTTTCATAGCTTCTAAATTGTCTTGAGTCTCAACGTAACTTGAAGGTTTGTAGGTTTGAGGAGTCACCCTTTGAAAAAAATAGGATAGATCTTCAATACAATAAAAAAAGCTTTTAAATTAAAAAAAACAATCGCCCTTTTAATGCGGGGTAAATGTGCACATAATCAAAAAGTGTGCTAAACTTTATTAAAACACTAAGACATTGTTTTTGTTAATCATTTGTATGTTACGTTACATTTATTGAATATAAGAGTCTTCATTCGTGAAGATGAGAAGCGTCTGTCAATACAATATATCATTAAATTATGTTAAAAAATTTTTGTCTATCTGATAAATCATCTCATTATGCCAAAACGCTTACGTTTATCAATTTTAAACAAAAGTTTCGAGGATTGTTAAAATTTTGCCAATTTTTGTATGGACTCCCTACCCCTTTCTGGATTCGCAAGGGTTTAAAAGAATTATAGAAACCATTTCCGGTCTTGAAAACGGCTACACACTAAATTTAACCTTGATCAAGTTCTGTCAAATTTTCCATAATTTTGTAGTGGAGCCTCCTCTTTTTAAATTCAAAGAGGTTTGAAAGTATTATGGAAAGCATTCTTGGTCTTGAAAATAGCAACAAACAAAATTTCAAGTTGATCGGTTCAGTGTTTTTCGGAAATTGTTCAAATTGTTGTCATATTTTTATTGTTTTTTTATCTTACATATAAATTTCAAATTGGATTGCTTCAGTTTTTGAGTCTATAGGGAACAGACAGACAAACATTCATTTTTATTGATATAGAAGAAAGATGAGTGCCCTCATTATTTAAATGGAAAGAGTCTTTCAATACAAAATTTCATGTAATAAAATCAAAACCTGAAACAAATCAATAAATCATCTCATCGTGTTTTTTTTCTTGTTTTCTTGTTTTTTTAAAGCTGGAATTTATGAAAATCGATTGATCAGTTTTTCAGCACTCAGTCGGAATGAATAACTAGAAGAAGTCTATTTATTGTTTACTGTTCAGTGCACTGTTTGTTTTTTTTTTTTTGACCCTCAAGGCCCCCCAGCAGCGGTAAAGAGCACTTTGAAAGCCACTACAATTTTAGTCAATATGTTCCTAACAGGTTTGAAGTATTTTTAAATCCAACATGTAGGCTCATTATTACATTCAAATATCTCGTACCGGTACCACGTACTTTAAACAGTAGGAGGAAAAAAAACATTCGCCAAAATTTCCCCTTTCAAATTTTTAATGCTTAGCCAGCTTTGATTTGCTATCCAGTACACGTGAATTCTGGATGGTTGCTTCTATCTAATGCCCGGCCCATGGTGATGGTGAAAATAACCCCGCCAAAGGAAACGAAAATTGATTGACAAAATGGGTGCCATGACTTTTGGTTCGTGAGAATAAAAACAAAAGTTGTATGGGAGCCCCTCCTCCCTTAAGTCGGAGCGGTTTGTAACTATTATAGAAACCATCTCCGGCCCCAAAAACTCTCAGATGCCAAGTTTCACGATGATCGGTTCAGTAGTTTCCGAGTCTATAGGGAACAGACAGACGGACAAACATTCATTTTTATATATGTAGAAGATATAGATTAGAACTTAGAAAAAGTCCCCCAAGAAGATGCCAATTTTTTTTCATGAAGCTCTAACAAATATGGCTACTTATGGTACAGCTCAGTCAGTCAAGCCCAAAAATAAACATCGAACACAACAATATAACTGAATAAAATTTAATATTAATTTATTAAGTTAGAATATAAATTAAATGTTAAATAACATTTCCAGCAGAGTTTCACCTGATGTTTAAATACACTTTCTTTTATCAACAAAAATTATCAATAATAGTTCTTCATTTAAAAAACTAACCACTGTGAATAAAGTTTTTAATTTTTTTTTCAGGAAACAAGTTTTTTTAAATGAATTAATATATTTATGATTTTCACCAGGTTTGTGTTTCTAAACTGACTCTGATTGAATTTCAAAATTAAATTTTGAATTATTTAAGAATCAAAGTTATGAAATTGCGATCTTCTTTTTGATTCCTAAATCAAATTCTTATATTGATATTTTGATCTTGATTATAAAATTTAAATTCGAGCTGAATCTGAAAACGAATTTTAAATTTTAATTCCGAGTCTGAATTATCCAATTTGAACCTTAATATAAAATCTGAATCTTAATTCCTGATAAGAAGTTCAAAGTTTTCTCAAGAATCCGGCCAATATCCAGGCAATTGTCGAAATTATTCCATAAAAATCAAGAAGAAAACAATTAAAAATTGATTTTTTTTATTGGAACCAATCAGTCGATTTAGAATTATATTTCAGGCTTCCGAAAATTCGTTCTTGTTATTTTGACAAAATTTGTTTAAAGAAGTTTTTGGACGCAAGATACGTAATTCTATGGACTCAATTTAAATTTTTGTTTAATTTTGCAGGTAAGGTGAAAAATCCAAAAAAACTTATTGGAGTCTGTTAGACTTGTTGGGGTCTAAATTTTGGAATTCAATATTCGGGACAGAATTACTGTCAAAAAGAGAGAAATCTTTTGAAAAACTGTTGCAAAATTTGAGACCTAAGATGAGATTTACAATTTTTCGACAAAGTTCTAAATCGAGATAGTAACTCTTGACTAATTTTAATTGTTCATCAAAATTTGATTAAGAATTTAAAATTTTATGTTTAGCAAAAATCATTTCGCTGGCTTGGTTTAGGCAGTAGCAACAATTGACGATGTGGAATTCGTTCTACTGAGCCACTCCGCAGGTTATAGAATCCGAAATATTTAAGTGATGATGATGGAATGAATTATGAAAAACAAGAGAATGGATGTGTGTAGTCAGTCAAGCTAAGCTAATATGACTGCATTTAACAGAAATTCAACAAACAAATTTTCTTGTCAGGTGGAAAATGTTTTCAGAATGCATTTTGCCATTTGGACGTGAATGAGGAATTTATATTCACCAATTTTCCAAGGGTTTTTAACGTGGAAATCAATTCAAAATTAATCTTTCAACCATCTCCTATCTATTCTACTCAGTTTTACAAGCATAAAATGTAGATTATACAGTCGAGTTTGTGACGAATATAAACATTTATTTTCATGTCCACGTTCTCAAGAGGTGTATATGAACATTAAATTAAAAAAAAAAAAAAAGAATAGCTTTGGAAATGTTTGTTACCCCTTCATTGTCCAATTCTCAAATATTCAATTCGGTTAAAGTAGGTACTTGCTATGAAGATTGATTAGAAATCAAAGATGTGCTCATTGTTTCATGAGACCCATAGCTACTTATAGCTTTCTTGCCCAAGTAACAGTTCAAGTTTTATTCCAACCTCAACAGTCCGCTTAAGACTATTTCCTAAAGCTACTTTATAAGCCAAAGCGCATTCTACGCTATTAGCACAACTACTTTAAAGCTAACATATGGCCAAAAGGGCCCATTTTGTTAACGTTTTTAAAGCTTATTCTATACGCTATAATAAAACATCCAACAGAATAGTTTTATTCGACCTTGCTCTTGTAAGACTATCCACAGCTCCTTTAAAACTACGTCAAGGAATCTGATAGGAATTTTACTGTGTGAGCTTTACTGTGAAATTTGATAGATACTCTACTGTGGGAGCTTTCTGTTCCGTTTTTTCTCGTGTTATCACTTCCTCTCCCAAACATTTGGTGATTGGTGATGGTTGCATTTAAATTATTTTGAAAATTTTTTCATTTTCATTTTTAATATGTCTTAGCATAAAACTTCCTGCAACCTCAGATTTCTGGTGAAACATATACGAAATAGCATCAAAACATATGCGCGCCTCAAAGAAAATCAAGGTTGAATTAAAAAATAATAATTTAAGTAACATTTAAATTTGCTCAAATTATGCAATTTTTGTTTTGCATTGAAATTCATTATCTATACAACAAATAGTACCGCAAACATTGTCAAATTTGTTGAAAATGTCTAGTTTTTAGTTTTATAATATTATTTCCAGCAAGATGGCGTCAGTAAATTCGATTCAATTTCACAATCAACATGGCGTTCAGTAAGTTAATGTTGAACATCTTAAGGCAGTTTTGAAACAGTTTTGAAATTGTTTTTTTTTGCCGGTTTGAAAAATGTTGTGTTTTATTTCAATTTCAATTTCAACAAACAGTTTTAAAATGGTTTTAAGAGACCTTGAATCACAACTTCGTTTGACGGTTCTCTAAATGGAATACACGCTCATGATGGATTCATCCATTTTTGAGTAAGATAAGTTTGTCGCAATAAATGAGATCATTTCGATTTGTTGCTTGGCAAAAGGCATTCATGAAACTTTTCGTTTTGTTTCCTTTTGACTATGATTAGAGGATGGTCAATTACCTTTAAATAACAAGTAAGTATTGATATCAAATAATCACAGACTGTTTAGAAATAGATCATTTTCTGTAATCAAAAGCCTGGCCTTAAAGCTTAATAACAACCCGTATAATTGAAGATTATAACCAAACGATTGATGAATGATGATGATGAACCGCAATAACACGTTTAGCAAACGATTATAGAAATAGTGAAATACATTGCCTGAATCGTGAATTCCGAAATAATTGTATTTTGAATATGTAGTTAGCCCGAATAGAAAAGTAAGGTGAAAAAACCATGAATTCCATTTTCATTCCACCGTGGGTTTTATGGTTGATAATATGAATATCATGGAATCATGGTATTGAAACCATGAATGCATTGTCAAATTCAATGTTTTTGACTATAATATTCATGGTTTCGGCAAAAATTACCATGAAAAAAGGGGGTTGTTAAGCAACTTAACCATGAAAAAATCAACTTTTTTCCATACATTTGAAAACACAAAACTATAAAGTTGATGGTTATTTGATCATCCAGTTGGTCTAATAGGAACTGTGAAATTTATTGTCTTCCAATGAATTTTCATTGTTATTTAATATGTGTTGACCGTATAATTTCATGGTTGACAATTATTCATGTTTTGATAGATAGGAGGGTTTTCGGATAATTTTTACAAATTTAAAATTTTAATCGATACTTTTATTAAAACAAATTTAATTACATTTTACTTTTTCACTTTACCTCTTTCTGGAATAGATAGAAGAGATTTTTGCTTGTTTTTTCCATGCATGTTTGGATGCCTGGGCAAAAAAATTGACTCCATCCTCATCCGACCGCCGCAATATTCTTGTTCGATGTATCCGGCTGGACCGACTTTGTATCAGCTCCTAGAACAAAAGAAACAAAAATTGTAATTAAAAAAGGACAAAATGAGTTTTGCAAAGTACTCACCGAAGGAATTTTGGTTTTAAAATTGTCGACCACAAAAACTGTCCGGATAAATGGCGCGTAAACAAAATCTGAACACGAAAAATTTATTTTAGCCTCCAGGTTGAAAAACGATTACACGAAAAATTGAAAGTAGGTTTAAAAATCAAAAACTTATCAATATTTGTTTTGGTTTGGATTTTCTTTTTACCATAAAGTTCAATGTAAAAATAAAAATCATAAGATAATTGCTGTTATACCATGCATCTGATAGATTCGGCAACTGTGAAGCGTCATGAATTGACGATACATTTCACGGTTACTTTGAAAACCATGGAGGTTTCAAAATTTTAGAAGGTTGCTAAAGATTTTGAAATTAGGATGAAGTTTATTGTTAAATTGAATAATACCGTTGGGTTATGGTATTAATCATGGTCTTTGCTATTCGGGAGGTTATGTAACTGTTAAAAACTGTTAAAACAGTTGTATGGGAGAACTTTTCTGCAAACAGTATGCTAACGATTTAGGTAACGATATTATTAATAGTATGCAACATATAAAACTATAATGGTTATTGTTGCAATAGGAAGCGATAAAACGATTTTATAAAACGTGCATCGGATATTTTGCTTACGATAATCTAAACTACGTTACGCTTCAAATAAATCTTAATTTTCAATGATCGGCCATTGCTAGTAGTCTTCATCCTATTCATCATGATCACTATTTATATCATCTGAAACTTGTTGAGGCAGATTAAAGTATAGAATGAGCATTTTCACTTGTAATAAAGCTCAATTTCTCCGTCTTTGTTGAGAAGAAGCCGGTGGCTACAGTCTTCTAGAACTTTTCAAGAGTGGTTGATCCGGAAAGAATTTTGTTAACTCTTGATTGGATGACGTAATTATAGATTAACTTCGTATTGAGAGACAGGGACGGATAAATAAAACAAGTACTTTATTCGGGATACTTGTAAATTAATTGTCTTATACATTTATTCTTATCGATTCTAAAAAAAAACGTTCATTCACAGTGTGCTTTTATTCGAACCCTAAGAATTGAGCGAATATCGATTTGCGGTTGTTTTGAAATTTGAATGCGGATACAACAAATTTGATTTTAATTTTCAGATAATTTATATCATTTTGATAGCACGTTTTTCTCAATTTTGAGTGATAATCCTTTAAAAACAGGTTATGCTATCTCAAAAAGAGGTAAACAAGTTTAAGCGTGTATACGTTCTTCTCGATTGTCAAATCATCTGTCACTTAGTTTTATGATGCCTACATCCAATGTTCCAAAAAAACAGTTTTTCCACTTGGCTTGAACGCTAGTTTTAAAAGCGCATTGAGCGCATTATTAAAACTGGAACAAAGCTCTAATCAAAACAGGAAAGTATGTGCTTTATTAAATCTTTGGCAATACTTTTGCAACATTATTACAACACTCTTAAGATAGGGTTTTATTCAAGCTTTAGCTAAATTTTCAGGGCTCTTTTAGAACACACGTTTAATGAAGCATTTCCTATGTTACAATAAAACCGTTTTAAAAATTGGATACCATCGAAAATTCTTCATACAACAATATTAAAACTCAAAAAGCCAATTGGCTTGATCTGTGTTACTTGGGTTGGACATTGTTTCACGTCAAAATTTCTGAACCGCCATAAAATGGCAACTAAAGTTTACACAACAACAAACTTTAGCAAAATGGAAACATCAATCAAAAAGGTTTAAATAAAAATTTTGGATGGATGAGGTCTCTTAGAACTTTTTTCCTAATTTCTGAGGGTAGGGTAGAAAATTTTTGACATTTCAACACCAAAGTTCTATGAGTACAAAAAGTGTAAACGTGCCCTGTTAGTATGTGTACCGCTTTCCTAATTAAAGAAGATCAACGTTCAATAAGAACTTGGTTCAATTATGTTTTGGTTGGATTTGATACCTCATCCCGTAAAGAAATTTAAAAAAAACGTGTGGTGGTATGCCACGAACAACGTCCAAGTGGTTATCCAAGAACACGAATCTTTTGAAAATAGCTTTTTTTAATGACAATGACAAATCTAATTATTATCAGTCACACATTGTTTTCGACCGACAGACACTTTCAATTTGAAAACACCTCCACGTGGCCGGCACCTTTACTCATGATTTGTTAAGAAGAATCACAACTTGGCGAATATTGTAGCCTTGATTGTGCTGATCATCTTCTTTCCAATAAATAAATAAATGGATAAATTTTCGAATATTGTATAAATGTTTATATGAATTGGAACAATCAACAAATGGTGAACTGTTTGTTTAAATAATAGAAATAACGATGAATTTCATTGTAAAAATCGATTATAATCGTTGAGGGATCAGTCCAATCACCAGCGAACATTCCACAGCTCCGTGAAAGCGGCATGTTCTTTTTTATCATGAGAAAAAAAACATAAATATTTATCACGCTCCACAAGATGATCGTGTAGCCCCTGCAGCTAGATAGTAGACATTACGGATGACCGCGCCGCACTGGTCCCGCATTATTCCATAATAATGCGCCTAATTGACCAATTATGAGGGAAGCCTTTTGTTGGGTCGTGTTGTTGTAGGTTCAGAAAAGTAGGTACCGATGTACTCGGTCCAAGTTTCTTGAATGAGAAAACAAACTCGAATGGCCAACTAACTAGTGCGAACTTCGTTAGATACGTCAGAAATATGATTTAGAGCACTGTTTTGCTTGGGGGATAACTTGAGTTTACTCTATGTTGTAACCACTTCTAACGACTACTGTTGTGACTCAGAGATCATTCTAAAATTAATTTTCTTTTCAATCTACAGATCGACACAGTTAAGCAAATCAATCTCAACATCGGAAACGAATTAAACTCCAGTTTAGACACGTTGAACGTCAATGGGTCGACAACTACGGCACCGATCGATGGGTACGATGAAGAAGACGACGATGATGACGACGACTACAGTGACGAGGACGATCTGGACGACGATGTGGAAAGCGTTCAACCAGTGGATCCCAACCGAGAGGAAGGACTGGAGGAACAATATGGGTATGTGTCCTATGAGTTGTTGTAGCAAATTTGGAAGGCATTTTCCTAACCATTTTTTCCTTCTTGCAGAGACAAGAGTCACTATCCGTTCGTGATCGACAACAGCAGCATCGAAATGACAGCCATGCGGCAGGAACACGTCTGGATCATAATGGTGGGCGCCATCATCGTTGCGGCAGTTGCACTCTACATTGGCATGACTCTTTACAGAAATCGACTGGAGTATGTTAACAGAACCATAACCCCTTGTAAAGTCATAACTTTTAAAACTTATCAATTCTGTTTTAGAAGACGTTACGGAATGAGACAACGCTTGGTCACAGAAGACGATTACTACACTAATAACGATGTAGGTATAGCATCTATTGTTACCCTATCTGGAAGTTCGATAGCACACAAGTTCAATTTCATGTTTTTGTTTTCATAACATTTCAGATTTAATACTCATGACGCCCGGCAGACGGCAATCGAGCGACAATCAGCCATCATTATTCCGACCGGAACCTGGTGATCATTCCCGGAGCCGTTGTTTGAGAGCGCAAACTAAGAATAGCCAAAACTCAGTCCGTATGGAGGAACCCCGTCTTTGAGATTACCTTTCGAAGCCATGGGTGTAAATAGTCGTTGATCCTCACTAAAATTAATCAGATTAACTGTAGCGTAAATGGAGATTGAAACAAACAAAACAAAACTAAAAATGCCATATTAACGGTCATACGGTCGCGACGAGAATAGCCTCATATTTCTCCTTCTAAAGGCAGGTTAATGTACAGGTTAGTTCTATCGTTTTTTTTTCTATTTCCTTCGTTTAATTTAGACAATCGTAGCTAGATAACCGTTTTAGAGAAGTCCTCAGTGAAAAGAGAAGTTCCAGTAATAGTGTGTAAAAACATCAATATTTTACTTTGTGAATTAACTACATGTAAGAAAGTCTGTGATATTAAGTGAATTTGGTTTCGGTGTTGAGTTATTTATTGCAGAAAAAGTCCTTTGGCAACGTTAAAATGTACATAAGGGTGCCCTTTAGCTATATGGCACTTTTTAAAAGCCTCAATTTTACAAGTTCCACCTTTTGAATTTAAAGCAAAATTAGAAACTGTACCCAATTTCCCTCAAATTGAATAACTCTTAGGCGACCTACAAACGCCTTGAAGATGAAAAATTGTTGAGATTCGTCTTATCGAAGCAATCGATGAGATGAATAGCAACACACGCATGATGTTTGTTTATAATGAATAAACGATTAGCAATCGTAGCCATGGAAATTGTATAGTATTTAAGGTAGCAAATTAGATACCAATAAAGTATTCCAAGTGCTACCGTTTCACAGAATAAGATCTCTTCTTTCCGCTGCCCAAAGTGCTTCCTCCAACCCTTTCCACTCCGAATATGCTCCCTGATGCAGCTGTCTAACAGGTTATGGGCCCAGCACTAGTGGAAAGGAGGAGAAAACGTAATCAACAGTGGCAAGGAGTTCCAGCGCCGATGGAAGGACTACGATCCAAAACCCGGAAGGACAACGAACCAGGAACCATTGGGAGGTCATCGAGGCAGGAACCAGAGCCACTGGACGGTTCTCGATGCAGAGCCATATGGAGGTCATTTAGCCGGGGCCACTGGAAGGTCGGCGAGCCGGAGACCGTGGAAGGTTGTCAAACCAAGAGCCAACTGGAAGGTCATCGAACCGGGAAGCCAGGTGGAGGTCGACAAGCAAGGAAACACGGGAGGTCATCAAGCCGGTGCCATGGAAGGTTGTAGGACTGGAAATCCAAGTGAAGGTCGTCGAGCTGGACCACTAGAAGCGTCAGGCCTCAGGAGAGGGGTCGAGGTGGAAGGGAAGCTTCGAGCCGCAGGAAGATCGCCGGGACCAGAGCCATGGAAGGTCGTCGGGCTAGAGCCATTGGGAGGTCGTCGAACCGAAAGCCATTGGAAGGTCGCCCTGCCAGATCCCGGTGGAGGTCGTCGAATTGGTGCCATGAAAGGTCATCGAGAAACAACAGGGGCGGCAGAAGGCTGCGAAATGCGTGTGTTGAGGAGGAGTGTTGAGATTCGTCTTATCGAAGCAATGATGAGATGAAAAGCAACACACGCATGATGTTTGTTTATAATGAATAAACAATTCATAATCGCAATCATGGAAATGGTTTAGTATTTCAGGTAGTGAATTAGATAGAAATGAAGTATTCCAAGCTCTACCGTCACACAGTACAAGATCTCTTCTTTCCACTGTCCAAAGTGCTTTATGGGCCCAGCACTAGTGGAAAGGAGGAGTGGAATCGGCAATGGAAGTATTACCAGCCAAGAAACCAATGGAAGGACGAGCCAACACCGGGAATCCATAGGAAGGTCGTAGAGCTAGTACCGTGTTAGGTTGTCGGACCAAGAACCTGGTAGGTCGTCGGACCGGGAAGCCAGCTGGAGGTCAAGCCAAGAGACGCGGGAGTGAGGTCATCGGACAGGTGCTTTGGAAGGACGTTGGACCAGAGCCGTTGGGACCGGACCGGAATCACTGGTGGTTCGTCGTGCCGGTCGGTGCCACGAGGAACGCCATCGAATCGCAAAAAAGGGAACGGACTGGACGGAAGGTTGTCTTCAAGCGAACCGAAAAGAAGTTGTCATCGAAGTGAAGGCGACGTTTATGGATGGTCCGGTAAGATGCTGGGCTGTGAACAGCGTGTGTTGAGGAGGAGTGTTGGCATACGCCGATTTCGCGAATGAATACAACACACGCAGTTCAGTTTGTGAACCATAAGGTTTTTGTGTATAAAAGAAAAAGCATTTAGAAAATAAAGTTAGAGCGCTGATGTGGTCTAGTGGATAGGCTGGCGCAAGTCTGGTAACCCAGGTGTACTGGGTTCAATTCCCGCATCGGTATCGGCAAGAAAACTTTTGGGTTCGAATCCCATAAGTTGCCGAAAGGTTTTTTCTCTCCTTTCCACTCCGAAAGTGCTCCCTGTTGCTGCTGTCTAGCAAAAATCAATTAAAAAATAGTGAAAGATTGAAGGCTTTGTCGTGCTTTTGGTGGAGGGCAAAGTAGGCTTCGGCATTAAATCAGGTTCCAACCTCTTCGCCTTCGGGATGTGTACAAACGCCTAGCTTCCGAAGACACACAGTTTAGACATTTTTGACTTGTGTCCGAAGCACATCTCGTACGGCGTTTTTGCTACAACGACAGTTTTCCTTCGGTATCTGCCGTGAGCGCAGAACCGAAAATCCGCATTCTCATATCCAGCTCGTACAAACGGCTTATTCTGGTGAATCTCTTTTGGTTGAAGGTGACTTCCATTCTGCGTTCCGTAAACTTTTTCACGGAAAACAGATTTGTGAGAATGCCAGGCACGAACAGGACATCGTGGACCTTGCAAGTGATTTCCTTTCCGTCCACAAGGGCTGCCATTTTGACCTCGCCAGCGAAGTGACTCGTTAGCGACACACCAGATATGGCCACGTTGATCACCACAGGGATTTCAGTTGACGAACGTTCAGGCCGCCTGCGCCACCGTCGCGAATGCGACATCGTTTGATTCAGCAGCCCTTTTTTTTCCTGGCAGTTGATTCGGAAGACTGGCACTTTCGGTTCGTATTAAGCTCTTCTGGACAACCAGCTCGCTTGTGTCCAGTTTTGCCACAGCTAAAGCATTTGACTGTGAATCGCCTGCTTTTTCCAGCGAATGCCGTTCCAGATTCCATTCCGTTTCGCGTCCTCGTTCAGTAATCTCGAGTTCATAAATTTCATCGATCTTTGCTCCACCGGCAACGTTTCTAGAACCGTGATAAGCTGCGTGAAGTATTTGTTGTGAATCTAAAAAATTAGCCGACTCCAGTTCGCGGACCATCTTTTCGAACGACAGAATGTGCTCCTCCAGAGACAACTTTTCATCGTACTTTGCACTGACCAACTCTTCCAGGTATGCCTCCTTTCTTAAGCTCAAGTTCCAAAAGGTCGAACAAGTACCCGCGCTGGATTCCAACCGACTCCATTCTTGACGACCGAACCGATGTGAACAGCTTTTCACTCAAACGAAATATAAACCACGTGCGCGAAACAAAACTTCTGTTACCAAGGCAACGACCACTGGGCCCACAACCTGTAGAAAAATAGTGTGCTGTGGTTTGGTTAAAAAACTATATTTGAACTGGTAGAGTATACAAACTGGTAGGCGGTTTTATAGATTATTTGAATTTTCATGGCTTGCCTAGTTTTTCTTAAACTTAGAGTACACTAAATCTAAGGACTTATAATAATTATCGTCTGGGGTTGATCCTTAACAATATCATTGTCATTGCGGAACCTTTTCTGCTTTCCAATTTTACAGGTTGCATAGTTCAAGGCGGACTCATTTCAATAGGTTATTCCGTTTTTAACAGGAACAAAATTTATTTAATTCATTTTCCATGAAAAGCTTTCACTACATGATCGATCGATGTGTGTGCAAGTTTGCAGCGTTGTCAATTCTATTATACCGAGAGCGTTGATTGTTCCAAATTATGTCAATAAAAGTTATCCTCCTACCTACCTAAGGGTCCGGCGCTGATTGATCGACGCATAGGGCTGAGATAAAAGATTTCAACTGCTGGCGATCCGGAGCCAGCGTCTTCCTTTGCTACCAGCCAAGGTTTTCGTGAACTGTGCGGATTTCAGCGGCTAGACTTCGCCGCCACGAGCTTCTAGGTCTGCCTCTTCTTCGATGCCAATCTGAATTCCAGTTAAGCGCCTCTCTGCAAATCTCGTTTTCATCTCTTCGCAGCGTGTGCCCAATCCATCCTCACTTACGTTCTCGAATCTCGATTTCTAGCGCCTTTTGATAACACTGGCGATGTAGTTCCACGATGTTTCGGAAATTCGCAAACGCAAATCAGGCTTTTCAGATCCCGGTTTCGATGTCTTTCTTGGTACCACCATCTGGCGTAATCTGGCTACCAAGATACTGGAAGTACTCAACTTTCTCAACCTGTTGTCCAGCTACCACGAAATTGGAACGATTTTCTGTGTTGATTTCTATCGACTTGGTCTTTCCGACATTGACTTTGAGACCTGCTGCCTTGGAGCTTTCGGTGAGATCGACGAGCTTGCTCTCCATGACTTGTTGTCTTTGGGCGAGGAAAACAATATCGTCAGCCACGTCAGGGTCGTTCAGTTGCTCCATTGTTGATGTTTTCCACGGCAATCCTTTGAATGCTTCACGAATTGGAACTATGCTGTTCGTCAAAAGATGGTACATTCTGCATCTTCACAAGTTTACTGAGGTATGTCTGATGTACTCCGAACTTAATTAACGATGACGCAAACGCTGCTCTACCAAAACTTTTGAAGACATTGCTATGGAAATTTCTTTCGATTGAAAACGCATTTCAAAGCTAACATATCTGATAATATGATGGTTTATTGGGAAAAAAAATTATTGCCAAAATGTCTTTCAAACAACAGCACTGTTTATTTCTACTCCTAGTAGCAGCATCTGCAAAGAGTAACGACTCGCACCTGTTTTTGTTAGTTTTCTCTCAAAGAAAGGCCTCCACAAGTGTTCAAAACACTCACCATTGCAGCGTTGTATTAGGGGATTTTTTTTTATTATCTGACAATTTGCGCCGGGGGTCATCAGATTTTCCCCAAAATTGAAAATTTGGTTCATTTTTGCGACTTAAAAACACATGTATTTTTTCAGATTTCTAACATTTTTATTTTTTGAGTTAGCTTCGGTTAGATTTTTTTGTAAATAAAAAATAACAATTTTTCAAAGCTACATAACTCTGTTGTTTCTCAACGGAAATTATAAAATAGCACATCAAAATGCATTGAAATTTTATCAGCTTTCCAAATAGAATAGTTGAAAAAAATTAAATAATGACCTTCAACTTGAAAAGTTGTAAATAAACTTTAAATGGCGTCTAAAAGTACCGTCTGCACCACCGAATATTTTGCAAAAAATACCATTGTGTAGCTCGATTCATGATGCAACTTTCATCTGAAGACACCAAAGTGGGCCATTAACACCTTGAAGAGTTATGAAAGAAATAATGACAATAAATCTCTTTTTTTGCATCGAAAACAAACAATGGTGGAACAACTGCACTCACATATGGAGATAGCAAGCACTTCTAACAACATGGAAACAAAAGAACTTACCAAAACAGGTAAAAAACACTAATTTTTCGTGCTTGTAGAGTGTTTGCAGCAAAACTGACTTTAAATTTTAACCAAAATTCTGAGTCTCGTATTGTTTAAGTGATATAACTAATGATGGGAATGTTGCTTTTACAACCTGGTCATATACTATATAACTTATTAATTTTTCGATCAAACATCATTGTGAAGCATAATCAATGCCAATAATAGAAGGTTCAGTCCCTGTGTTTGGGATCACAAAAATGTGATTAAAAAAATGAAATATAGGCGTGCTTTACATAGTTTTTATATCGTTAACTAAGCACTGGACACCAAAATCCTTTCCCATTGATCAAAAAAGTATGAGAAAGTGGCACAAACGTTGTAGAAATAATCAAAGAGCTCAGTATGGCCAGCCCATTCTGTAAAATGATGGAACTATGGAACTTTTACCGTATTCGTTATCTACATTTGCCCAGTTTTGAGGTTTACCATACTAGAACGAACATAATTCGTCTTCAGTGGTTTGCTACCTCGATCGCTCGCACACGAATCTTCAGTGTTCCACCGTCCATTTTAAATCAAATCTGGGGAATTACGGATGCAAAACTTAACGCATAAACTTCTAAAAATGACAGCAAAATGTGCATAACTTGTTGTGACCTGGTGCAAAACTAGGTATAAACGAATACGTTATTAGATTTTTGGATATAACATGAAGTCAGTTAAGCTGCAACAATCTACCGCCCCTTCTTTCATAACAGTCCCATATACAAAAATAAGCAAGCGAGACAATCAGGCTTTTCTGTTTTGGAATATATTTTTAAATTGTGACCACCACTTTCAGCATACACGAAAATCGTTTCTAGGTTGTCATAATAAATCGTTAGGCCTGAAATTTTCGAAATTGGGTTATTGATAAGGTCGAGAGCACCATTTTTATTCATTATGGGACTGTTAATCGACCATATTTGGAACCTTTTTCGAATCTACTAGCATAACAGTCTTATACAAAATATATTTTTCTCACTAAGCTACTTTCTAAGACTTAAATTTGATCATTTTTGAACTTCTAAATGCAATTGTCAGAAAAAGAAACACACTTTTGCAAAAAAATATCATAAATTCCACATTGTAAGTTGAATCTTTTTACGATTTTTGATTGCATCCGATAGTTTTTCGCTCAGGAAGTCATTCCTAAGAAAGTCAAACCTGCCTTCGAAAACTAGTGTGCATCATTCGATATCAAGTGAGTTAAAAAAATGTTAAAATGATTCAAAGCAATAACCAAAGACTATTTCGCCGAAAGAAACATTGAAAAGTAACCAAATCCGTGGTATTTCACAAATGGGACTGTTATTCAGGTATATTTCATATAGGACAGCCACGAATTGATTTTTTTTTTCGAAATTTCTAGAACAAAACCTCTTTTTTTAGTCTTTTATGTTGAAGCCTTATGTTGACCTAAAATGACGAAAATTCATATGGGACTTTTATGCGAGTAGGGGCAGTCTGAAAAGGACGAAAAAATAGTGTTTTATACCAGCTTTGATAAATTCTTTTGTTTCCATGTTGTTAGAAGTGCTTGCTATCTCCATATGTGAGTGCAGTTGTTCCACCATTGTTTGTTTTCGATGCAAAAAAAGAGATTTATTGTCGTTATTTCTTTCATAACTCTTCAAGGTGTTAATGGCCCACTTTGGTGTCTTCAGATGAAAGTTGCATCATGAATCGAGCTACACAATGGTATTTTTTGCAAAATATTCGGTGGTGCAGACGGTACTTTTAGACGCCATTTAAAGTTTATTTACAACTTTTCATGTTGAAGGTCATTATTTAATTTTTTTCAACTATTCTATTTGGAAAGCTGATAAAATTTCAATGCATTTTGATGTGCTATTTTATAATTTCCGTTGAGAAACAACAGAGTTATGTAGCTTTGAAAAATGGTTATTTTTTATTTACAAAAAAACCTAACCGAAGCTAACTCAAAAAATAAAAATGTTAGAAATCTGAAAAAATACATGTGTTTTTAAGTCGCAAAAATGAACCAAATTTTCAATTTTGGGGAAAATCTGAAGACCCCCGGCGCAAACCCGTCAGATAATAAAAAAAAATCCCCATTATTGTTAATTTTTTTTGCTTTGTTTTTTTTTTCTATTTTGAGCTTGCTCTTAACTAAACTGACACAAAATTATAAAATCAATATCCATCAAAATTAAGGCAAAAAATGATAGGAAACACAATCTGTTTTTACTCTAAAACAAAAATCTAATCCTGACCTGATGATGTGATGATGAGCGTGACGACAAAAAAAAGTTAAACGGAATTTTCAAGTAAAGGTTTAATGCGCATTTTTTAAATTCTGTTTCGAATGTTTTAAACTAAGATCTTCCTTTATCCGAAACACTTCATACGCTTCCGGTTGGATTTTTTCTAATATAATTTCAAATTGCTTCTACTTAATCAATTCTGAGTTGAAATGAAAGAACTTACCAAAAAAGCACCTATCCAACTGACACCCGATGCTAGTTATTTACCTAGTTCTTTTTTCGCTGCACGACAACCGGACCGAGGTTATCTTCACACTCCTTGTTGTGAGCTCCGTGCGAACCATCACAATAGGGCCACTGAAAATTGTTTTAAAAAAGTTAGATTAATCAGTCTATTTTTTTTTTTTTTTTTGGGAAGTGCAACTCACATTCTTAGACTTCCAGCAGCGGCAGAAGGCGGCCTTCTCGGCGATGTCCTCGATGTCGACCATGTCCACGACCTTGGCCTCGGCCATCCGAATCTTGCGGTTGACCTTCTTGCACTGTTTCGGGCGGGCTTCGGGGCAGAACGCCAGATAGGACATGTACACCAGACCACCGACGGCGGCCGTTGGCGGGATCAGCGAGAGCCAGTCTTTGACTAGGAGGAGAAATTGAGAAATTTGAATTCGAATCTACTACCAGAAGTCTCGATCCACTAGTAAAATTTCTAACAGGCAGAAGTGTCAATCGTTTTATTTTTTTCCACTAGCAGAAGTCTGAAATAATTTTGTACTAGCAGAAATTTTGATCAGCTTTCATGATTTTCAGCAAGCAGTGGTCTTAGTCTACGAGAAGTCTCAAGCCGCAATTATATTTTGAAATTGACAGAAGTCTCAATCTTATTTCACAATTTTCTACTAGAAGAAGTCTCAATCCACATTCAATTTCCAACAAGCAGAAGTCTCAATCCGTTATTTTTAAATTTCAAGAAGCGGAAGTCTCAATCCACTTTGATAATTTCAAAATAGAAGGAGTCTTAATACACTTTCACGACTTTCAACAGAAATCTCAATACACCTCTCTCATTGTCAATTTGCAGAAGTCTCGATTCACTTTCATAATTTTCAAAAAGCAGAAGTCTCAATTCACTTTGAAATTTTCTATCAGCAGAAGTTTCAATCCACTGTCGTAATTTTTATTCTCAAACCCCTCTTTTTTACCTTGCAGAAATCTTAATCTTAATTTTTTCCACGAGCAGAAGACTAGAATAATTTTGTTTCGCTTTCATAACTTTCAGTAAGCAGAAGTCTCAATCCACTTAACCCAGAAAAGACTCAATCCCCTTTTATAGTTTTCAACCTTTAGAAATCTCAATCCACTTTGAAATTTTCAACCAGAAAAGTCTCAATCTTCTTTTATAGTTTTCAACCTTCAGAAATCTCAATCCACTTTGAAATTTTCAACCAGAAAAGTCTAAATCCTCTTTTATAGTTTTCAATCTTTAGAAATCTCAATAAATGTGAATATTTTTTTGTAACTAGCTGAAGTCTCAATCCAAATAATTGAAAGAAGCAGAAATCTCATCAATCTAATTCTAAAATTATCAATACCCAGTACATGTCATAGTCTACTTTAAAAGTTTTGAGATAGAAGATATCCTTAATCTGCTTTCATAGAATTCTTGATTTTTCAACTAGAAAAATTATCAATTCACTTCCATTATGCTCAAGAATCAGGAATCTCAACACCCTTTAATGATTTTGAGCCAGTCGAAGTCTCAATCAGCATTAATAATAAAAAAAGTCTCAATCAGCATTAATAATAAAAAAAAATCTCAATCAGCATTAATTATTAAAAAAAAAGAAAAAGACACTATCTGCTTTCATAATTTTTAATAATCAAAAGTCTAAATCCACTTTATTAATTTTCAACTAGCAGAAATCTCAATCCCCTTTTATAATTTGCAACCAACAGAAGTCTCAATCCGCTTTCATAATTTCATAATCAATCCGCTTTCTTTATTTTCAACTAACAGAAGTCTTTATCTATTTTAGATAATTTTTATCAAACAGAAATCTCAATCCCATTGTATAATTTTCAAAAAGCAGCAGTATGAATCTGCTTTCATGATTTCAAACTAACAGATGTCTCAATCAACTTCCATATTTTGTCAATTAGACGGCTCTTTATATTTCAACTAGCAGAAGTCTCAAGTCAATCTTAATAATTTTAAACAAGTACAGTAATTTAATTCCACTATCTAAGTTTTCACACAGCGGAAGTCTCAATCCACTTCCATAATTTCCAAATAACAGAGATCTCAATCAACCTTCATGTTTTTAACCAGCAGAAATCTCAATCCGCTTTCTAGGTATATTTCCAACTGGAAAAGTCTAAATTCAGTTTTAATTAGCAGCAATCTCAGTTGACCTTCATATTTTTAATCAGCAGAAATCTCGCTTTCTATATTTTCAATAACGGAAGTCTCAATCAATCTTAATAACTTTTATCAAGCAGAAATTTCAATCCACTATTACTTTGCGAAAAGCAGAAATCTTAATCATTTTGTATGATAGCATAGCATAGCATAGCATAGCATAGCATGGGGTGACTACACACATCTTGCATTGGCTGATACGAGAGGTAAAACTGATAATCATAACCAACACGAGGTGCCAAAATAAGTACCTGGATTCAGTACTTATTCCAAGTGTTACTTTTGAAAATCAATGTGGTACCATATTGCACACCGCGGCAAGTCAATGTAATCATGGTAAGGAAGTTCTGTAACAGCAAAAAAAAAACTCTTTAGGTGCAGAGAACTCATACGACCCATAAAGCTGTTTCAGAAGGGATCTGGAAGGGTAAAAATAGGAAATCCTACTTGGCAGATAGGATTGAAAAGTTTCAACATAAAACAATCTCACCAAAATCCACCGTCAGCCGGCACTGATTTCCACACTTCTTATCCTTGACAGTTGCTCTTGATGGACTCATCGGGATTTCTATTTCTCTTAATCTTCATTTTAAATAATCACAGACGGCTACAGTGCGTTTTGGCAATCATATTCTGAAAAACGAAAAACCATTTCCCAAAAACCCAAATCACTCTCCTCAACCCTTATTAACGAACAAATGAATTCTTTTCCTTAATAAATAGCGACACTACAGTATTCTGATTAAAATATCTTCGAAATTAGCACACAAATATGGCACGTTAGTCAACCAGTGAAGATGTAATCTTTCTTCAATTCCAGGAGCCCAAATTTTACGTGACAGTACCGAAAAACACCATATTAACTAGATACTCCCGAAGATGGATTCCGAAAAACACAGGAAAAAGCGCTAAATCATGAGAATGCACAACATAAAACATTTTTAATAATTTAATCCCTCAACGAACAAAATATTTAAATTTTCCGGATCATCTCAATCATTTTGTATGATTTGTAAAAAATAGAAGTCTCAATCTATTTCCATATTTTCCAACTAACAGAAGTCTCAATTCAAGTTTATATTTTTTTAACGTGCAGAAATCTAAATTCGCTTTTTTATGTTCAACTAGCAGAAGTCTAAGTCTATTTTGAATAATTTGCATCAAGCAGAAGTCTCAATCCATTTTTATAATTTTCATCCAGTAGAAACTAGCAGACAAATCATAAGAAAAATCAACTTTTTTTTTTTATTTTCAATTAGCAGAAGTCTCAATCTATTTTCAATCATTTTTATCAAGCATAAGTTTTAATGCGCATTCATAATTTTCAACCAGCAGTCGTCTCAATAAGTTTTCGTAATTTTCAGCTAGCAGAAGTCTCAATCCGCTTTCATAATTTTCACCTGGCAGAAGTCTGAAAGTCTAGTAGTGTAAATTCTTACTAATAGAAATCTCAATCCAATTCCATGATTTCCAACTGTCAGAGCTCTCAATCCACCTTCATGTTTTTTCAACTAGCAGATATTCCAATCTTCCTCTGTATTTTAAACTGGCAGAAGTCTCAATCAAATCTTTATGATATTTATCAAGCAGAAAAATTCACATAATTATCAGCTAGAAGAAACCTCAATCCAATCTAAATAAATTTTCATCAATCAGAAATCTCTTGTCTAATTTTCAGCCAGCAGAAATCTCAATTTCTTTTCCAGTGCACAACAGGTAAGCTTTTGAAAATCGTGAAAAAATGTATAAAGCATTTTCTAAATACCCAGCCATTTCAAGATATTTTAAACATTAAAATGGACAAACAACAGCTTTATCTTCTAAGCTGCTAGATTTGACCCAGATTATTGCAGGCCATGTGGTGGTACGTACTCGAGTATAGTTACATGTAGGCCTTCATTTTGCACACATCTATCATACTAAGCTCTCGCATCATAAGCCATTTATTAACGTGGTTGATCGTCTGAGCTTGCCGAAAACAAATCTTACATAATCGGAGAGCTAGAAAGAGGTGAATGAACACTAAAATAGTAAAGAGCCGAAACAGAAGTAGCGAAACTTGGCTCTGCATTGAAGGTTTCCCAACCAAAAAAGAAAGACACTTGGGCCATGTTTCTGTCTCCTTTATGTCTCACGTCGCTTTCCAAAGCCACTGAGTCATGACGACAAGACCTTCTAGAAAATTTGTAACTTTCAACCCGATCAGGTGCAACCATTTTGAGGGTCTAAACTTATTGCCCGAAAAACTTCACCTTCTCGGTTGAACGATTTTATTATTGATGTCCAGCCAATTCGAATACTTACATCCTAATCGGAACCATCCGCCGAAGGTTTTCGGAATCGGTAGCCCGGACAAATAGTTGGGCAGGGTGGTTTTCACCAATCCGGAGAGGGTTTCCATTTTTTTATGTTGTATCCTGGAGTAAAATGAACCTTAAGAATTTGAGATGTTGGACGGACTATAGGGGAAAAAACGTAATCACTTACCGAATAGTTCGAATGTGACCCAAAAACACTTAATTAGTTGCTTCGAACCGCAGAAAATGTTCTGTCTGGCTGGAGGTGCTCTGTTGTTTCACTACACAACGATAAGCAACTGGCTCTGCCTGAAATCGCTGAAATGTGGTGCGTTCGATTCGTTGATGATGGTGGTGAGATTTCGCGTCGGCACTTTCAAAAAAACTGAAAAGGGATATTAAAAGGGAAATTCGATTGCCGTCAGCTGACAGCAGGGAGGCCAGCTTTAAAAAAATGGAATTTAGCCATTTTTTTCCACTACACAAAATTTTTTTTTTTTTTTTTTAACAAGTAGTTTTATTAAGGCATTTAACTCATAAAGTTTTTTTGTGCCGAGTATTGATTTCACTTTTGTGTGATGTTAGTAAGAGGGGGGCCGTAATCGTCGCAGCTACTCAACTGTTAATTAGTTTAACTAGAGGAAAGGAAAGAGGATTGTGTAGGGTCACTCTCGAGTACAGATTTCCGTCTTGGGTTGGTGGTGGCTTCCTGTAGCGTGGTTTCGTTAGCTACCTCAGGTATTGTCTTCCTGGCCAGCCTTCTTTCCGGTGTTATCGAACCGGTCGGACGAGAGGTTGTTCTAATGAATAGACGAAAAGAGCATTAGATAGAGTAAAGACAGAGGCGAAGAGGACTAAACGACCAAGTCAGACATTTTAAGATATTTGTATATAGGGTACAAATATTCAAGATCTAAGTTTGCCAAGATGTCTCGAATTGGAACACCAGGTAGTTTACTTCGGGCCCTAAGGGTATCCAGTAGCCAAGCCCTCGATCGATCAAACCGTTCACACGTCCACACAACATGATCAATGTCGTGGTAGCCATCCCCACAAACACAAACATTGCTTGTAACTAGTTGTATACGAAACAAATGCGCGTCAAGCCGGCAGTGATTTGACATGAGCCGAGAAACCACGCGAATGAAATCGCGACTCATGTTAAAATGCTTAAACCATGCCTTCGTCGGAACCTTAGGGATAATCGTATGGAACCAACGTCCCTTTGTGCCATTATCCCAGCTAGACTGCCAAGCGTTAATCGCTAAAGTGCGAGGTATTGAAAAATATTCATTGTAAGTTATTATCCTCTCAAAAATTTCACCTTGTAACGCGCCCACCTTAGCCAATGAGTCCGCATTCTCATTGCCTTGAATAAGACAATTAGTGGTATGAATAAGGTTTAGCAATTGCTTCGATAGCTTTTACTTAGCTCGAAATCAATCAAAGCAAAAGTCCAAAGCATTTGCTTAGTTTGGTATGAATAAACATTTGCTTAGCGGATGTGTACTAAAGTCTTAGAACATAGCTTTTGCTTCGAAAAATAGAGCTATCCAACCAGCAGAATCTGAAGTTTTCTAAAGTAAAATGAAAGAAGACGATCAGAAAATTTAAAAGTACGGCTAAAGTAGCCTTGAAGTCGACGAAGCGGTTGGTGGGTGTAAGAACGACCGGAATTTTTTGGTAAATGCGTGCTCGTATGTTGATGTTTAAAGAAAAATGAAAACATATTCGAATATTGTCAAACAAAAAATTGCCTAACTTTAATATTTATCATAAGCTCTTCCACATGTATTCGGATCGGGATAATCCGATGTATAAAAAAATAGCAATAGGTGCGCATTTTAATTTAGATTTTTTTTTTTAAATCTTAGGATTATAACAAAATAATATAAAAATGATAGATCTGTATAATATTTTAAATTATTACAATTTATTTCTTACTTTGAGCCAATTGAGACTTCTTCCACTATAGCCGGATTTTTTTTTAATTTGAAATATTTACTAATTGGTTTGTTTAATTTTATCTTAGACGAATTATTTTATACAACGACAGGAATATGAAAAAAGTTGGGTTATCACTTCGAATTTTCTTTATCCATGTTGAAAATGCCTTTTTGAATTGTTTTGAAGTGAAATATTGCTAATTTGATAAATTCATGACGTTATTAAAGAATTTTTTATTGGAAAAGCCTGCTACCGAGCATGCTTAGAAAATAAAGCAATTGCTAGGAGATTTGTCGAGCAATTGCTTCAGATTTGAGCTTTATTCATACCAAACTAGCTTGTTCTAAAAGTAAAAGCTTCTGACTGAGAAAACAGCTGTCAAAAAAACTTTATTCATAACAACCGAAGCAATTGCTTTAAGCGACTGCTCGACTGCTCGATTTAGTTTAGCAAAAGCAATTACTAGGTTTTTTTCATACCACCCAATGAGACGGGATCCAAGCTAAGGTAATCCTGTACGAATTTTCGATCAAAGCGCCCAATATCCCTGAAATTTCCAGCAAAAAATGGGACGAGCGCTTCATCAGTTTCATCGATCGAATCGCCTCAACGGAGCTGAGACTATCCGAATAGATGAAATAGTGGTCTACGGGCAGTGTGCGAATGTGTTCCAAGCTACAATAAATTGCGGCTAATTCAGCAACGTAAACGGAGCATGGCTCTCGAAGCTTGAACGAAGCTTCAAAGCGCTCATTGTACACTGCGAAACCAGTCGCGCCGTCGATTCTGGAACCATCAGTAAAGAACATTTTTGTAGGGTCAATTTCACGTACTTTTGATGCAAAGATTGAAGGAATGACGTTGGGTCGGACGAGATCTGGTATTCCACGGATGTCAGCGGTCATGGACAGATCGAATTTTATTAAGGAACTACTGATCGGGTAGAAGTGACTCGTGTCCGAATTTAACAAAGAAGGGTTTATTTCTAACTGTCTAAAAGTTTTATAATTGTTTACATATTTTACATGCGGATTAATATTCATAAGCCTTTCCAAATTTTCTATCACCAAAGGATTCATAGTTACACTTCGAATTAGGAAACGTAGCGATAAATCGAAGAACCGATTTTTCAACGGCATTATTCCCGCCAGTACTTCGAGACACATCGTATGTGTTGATTGCATACAACCCATGGCAATACGCAAACAACGATACTGTATTCGTTCTAGTTTAATCAAATGGGTTTTCGCGGCGGACCCAAAGCAAAAGCTTCCGTATTCTATGACCGACAGTATCGTTGTTTGGTATAACCTGATGAGGTCCTGTGGATGAGCACCCCACCAGGTTCCAGTAATCGTTCGAAGAAAATGGATTCTCTTTTGGCATTTTTGTGTCAAGTACCTAATATGTTTTCCCCAGAGGCATTTAGAGTCGAACCAGACACCCAAATATTTAAAACTAAGAGATTGAGTTAGAGTTCTACCCATCATAAGGAGCTCTATTTGAGGAGGGGAATGCTTCCTTGAAAAAACTACTAACTCGGTTTTACTAGGCGAAAACTCGATGCCTAGATTCCTGGCCCAATGTGATAAATTATTTAGAGTTTCTTGTAACGGAGGTTTAATTTGAGTGCCTTTTTTACCTGTGATATGAACAACACAGTCATCCGCAAGCTGTCTTAGCGTGCAATTTTGTGCCATACAAGCATCGATCTCTCGGACATAAAAGTTGTATAGCAGGGGGCTTAAACACGAGCCTTGGGGTAGACCCATGTAACTAATTCGTTCAACTTTGGTTTCTCCATGACTAAAATGCATGATTTTTTCAGACAACAGGTTATAAAGAAAATTATTCAAAATTGGTGAAAGTCCGCAAGAGTTAAGTTGACTAGATAGCACTTCTATGGACACCGAATCGAATGCCCCTTTGATGTCCAGAAATACTGCCCCCATCTGCTCTTTTTGGGCAAACGCCAATTGAATGTCTGATGAAAGTAATGCTAGACAGTCGTTCGTACCCTTGCCTCTACGAAATCCATATTGTGTACTTGACAAGAGATTGTTTGATTCAACCCATTTATCCAGCCGAAAGAGAATCATTTTTTCGAGCAGTTTCCGGAGACACGAGAGCATTGCGATCGGCCTATACGAATTGTAATCAGAAACTGGTTTTCCCGGTTTTTGGATGGCGATAACTTTCACCTGTCTCCATTCATGCGGCACAATGTTCATCTCTAAACACTTATTGAATAAATTCAACAAGCGTTTTTTAGCGGTATCTGGCAGATTCTTCAACAAGTTGAATTTGATTCTGTCCAGTCCGGGAGCTGAATTGTTACATGACCAGAGCGCAAGTGAAAGTTCGACCATCGAGAATTGATCCTCCGTTTCGGAACTATTCTCTGTATCCCGATAGTTTTTCTGAGCTGGTACTGCGTCCGGACAGACCTTTTTCGCGAACTGTGTCAGCCAACGACTCGAGCTTTCTTCACTTTCGTTCGAAGGTGTGTAATTTCGCATGTTTCGAGCTGTTTTCCAAAGCGTGTGCAGAGACGTTTCTCGAGATAACCCATCCACGAATCGCCTCCAGTACCCACGTTTCTTGCCCCTGATCAAGTTCTTAAACTTGCGTTCCAAGGACAAGTAACGTTGGAACTTCTCTGGCAATCCAGTTCTGCGAAACTCAACAAACGCCTTGCACTTTTCTCCTCGCGCACGTGAGCAGTCTCCATCCCACCATGGAGTGGGAGGTCGTTTTTGTATCGTCGAATTGTCATTCCGTCTGACCTGTGCCCCGATTGCACAGTCCACAATTGTTCCGGACATAAAACTGTACTCTGCCTCCGGAGGCAGTTCTTCCGTTGAGTCGATGGCTTCAATGACACCTGATGCATACTTTTTCCAATCTATATTCTTTGTGAGGTCATAAGGAATATTGATCTCTTCAGGTGGACTACGACCACTGGTGATAGAAATATTGATAGGCAGATGATCGCTTCCCTGAGGGTCTTGGATTACCTTCCACGTACAATCCAAGCTCAGAGAGGAAGAAGCTAAAGAAAGGTCTAAAATACTATGCTGTGATTGGGATCCATTAATTCGAGTCACTTCCCCATTGTTTAAGACAGTCATGTTGAAGTCGTCGCACAGCTCATAAATAATGTTAGCACGATCATCATCACGTGAGCTACCCCAGCCCACGCCATGGGAATTGAAATCTCCCAGAACTAACCGGGGTTCTGGGAGAAGTGAAATAATATTCGCCAATTGGTTCCGGTTCACGCTTGAATTTGGCGGAATATATACCGAGGCTAGGCAAAGGTCTTGGCCTTTAATTCTAGCTTGGCAACTGACGACTTCAATACCCGGAGATGGTTGTAATGGAATACGATAGAAAGAGTGGCATTTCTTGATCCCCAAAAGAACACCACCCCCTCTTTGCCCATCTCGATCCAGGCGAATAATATTGTGGCTATGGAAGTTGAAATCAGTGTTTGGAGAGAGCCAAGTTTCGCATAAGGCGAACACATCACAATTCAAATTGTGTACCAATACTTTAGAGGAGTCTAATTTTGGTAAAATACTTCTGCAGTTCCATTGCAATACAGAAACAATTTCTCTTACCTCAGTGGACGAGTTATTCATCAAAAGAAATTGCTTCTGCGATGAGGGTCATAGTACAAGCTTTCTTTTTCAAGACTTCTCTCAAAAGAGGTACAAACATATTAATCATAGTCCTCCAACCTGCTGGTACACTGAAAAAGTCCAAGATGAACGAAACAATTTCCGAAAATTTCATCTTACCATCAGACGAAAAGCTGGGCAAACTGTTCGACGATGGATCAGATGCAGTTTCTCTGGGAATTGTTACATCCTTGTTAGTTACTGATGGTCCTGAATTCTGAAGGGAAGTCTGGGGTTTTGACTTCCTCGAAAGTGGGGGGAAGTCCTTCGGGGAGGGATTTAAACCCGGAGGTTTCTGAATAGGAGGGGTAGAATTACTATTCCCACTTTGAGGATTTTTAGTTTTATTAACTTTGCTGGCAGCTAATCTGGGTTGTGTGTTAGTTGTGCGTTTCCTTTTTGGAGCCTGTGAAACATTTTTTTTAACAAATGGCCCAGCTGATGTTCCTTCGCATGGATCCTCCCCTTCGGATTCATAGTCGCTTAGAAGGCCAAACTGGTTCTCTGAGACGATTGGCAAAGACTTCATCAGCATGTCTCTATATGATTTTTTAGAGCGAGTTTTCAAAGAAGTCTTGATTTTTTCCCGGCGCGATATGTACTTCGGACACGCCGAGAGAGCATGAGATTCCTCGCCTGTGCAATACAAACACTTGCTTACTGCTTGTATTTCACACGAAGCTTCCGCATGCTTCTCCCCGCACTTAGAGCAGCGTGCCTGATTGCAACAGTAAGCGGCCGTATGATCCAACTGCTTGCAATTCTGGCAGAACATGACCGAAGGCACATAAAGTCTCACAGGTAGACGAACCTTCCCGATCGCAACGTAATCAGGAAGTGCAGTGCCGGAAAAGGTAACGCGATAGGAGTTCGACAGGGAAAATGTTCGTTCTTCCCCCTCGCCTGATGCTGATTTCAACTGACGCGCGTCCAGCACCTTGACCGTGGGAAGACCAGGGTCTTTGAATCGGCCAACCCCGGAGTTCACAAGATCATCGACGGTCAAACCCTCTTCGGTTACCACTCCGTCGATTTCCACGTCACGAGCGGGAACGTATACGCGGTATTCGATCGTAAACTTCGGGTCACAAGCAATGGCATTTGCTTCCTTCAGGCTACCAACAACAATGCGCATCTTGTGCGGTCTCATCGGCTGGTAGCTGATTACGGAAGGGTAAGATCTGTCGAGGTCTCGGGCGATGGAAATCACATTAGGTGATTTCCCGTTCATTTTGGACCGGATATAAACTACCCAGGGCCCCGTCGATTCAGGTTGGTAAACCCGACGGCGAGGGGGCGGTTTAGGCAGCTCGTTAACTTCTTGAGGGGCTGGTGATGGTGGGGAGTTGCCAAACACAAAGGGAACTTGAGGGTAAGGGGTCTGTGGGAGGGGGGAAGGAGTATCTTCCGTGTCCGAGAGGTACATCGGTTGAATGATGATATTTTGGGAAGACTGTTGTTCCAAAAGATATTCTTCGGAGAGATCGTCCTCTCTAAAAGGAGGATGCATGCCTTCCTCGTCGCCGTCATCCGTTAGTCGGTTGCTTTCCGACATAACGGGCAAGAGTGGAGAGTCAAAACCTTTATAAAAAAAAACTCAAACAAAATTTTGTTTGAGAAAAAAGAATAAAAAAAACTAATATAAAATATAGTACACTGCAAAAATTCCACACATCAGCGCTATGTGTGAGCCTATATAGATTTTTGCAATGTGACTCACATATAAAAAAAATATGTCGGCATTTCATATCCAGGCGACACATAAAAATTACAAAGTTACACACATAAACATTATAAGTGTTCTACACCAGTTTGTAAACGCCCTAAAATAGGCAAGGATTTAGCGTATTCGGAATGGGATTCGGAAAGTTAAAAAATTTATCGATTTCGATTTTCAATCATGATTTTATTATTTTAAATTGTGTTTCACTGTAAAACATTTGGACTTACTGTTAAATCCGGTTTCTGGCCTCATGTTTAAAAAAAAAATATTTTTTTTGTATCCAAAATGAAACTTGTTGCTTCGAATTCCTTTCATTAATTAAAAATATTTGTTCTATCCTGGAACGAAAACGAAGAAATTGGGGACACCTCATTTTCTTCATCTGGTGTCGGATACCCTGTAAACGAATATAAATGTGAGGTAAAATCTGATGAACAAATTAGCAATGAACTTACCTTTACTGAGCCAGATTACAAATTAATCCATTCAATTGAGCTATCCGCCCGACAACGATCAACAATATGTATCTGTAGTAAAGAATGAAATGAACCAATAAAACATGTACACATTATTATTTCAAAAAATCGAATACTACTCACTTCATTTTTGTTTTTTGGGTCATTATCGGAAAGAGCACGCCAACTTTTCTAAGGGTAGCCATTTTGAGAATGTGAAAATTTTCAAAGCCGAAAACTATAGAATTTATGTGTCAACAACAAATGAATTTTATATTTCGGATATAAATCGTAAATGTGGCATATAAATATTATAGTATTTTAATACAATTTATGTGTAGAGCAATTTTAAAGACGTATGTGCAGGGAAATATACTTTTTAAGTGTCGAATTTTTGCAGTGTAGGAACAAAAGAAAAGGAAAATATAAATAAAAGATATAAATAAGACCAAAAAGAAAAAAAAACTTTTTTGGAAAAAAGTATAAAAACCAAAAAAAAAATATTTCGAGCCACCCTAGTTGGTCGAACCACTCTAACACAACTGGTTTCGAACGAACAACGTGGTTTCCTATCGGTCTATTATGACGATTGACCTTGCTGGCTGGCAATCGTATACAACAGCGGGGCCTTTTGTTTTCGGCTGATGATGGTCTTCTGCGATGCCGCGCACAAAACTTTATCACTTTCGGGTATATCTGATAACAGAGTGCCCTAACGGAACACACATCCGGATGATCAGGGCAAAATTCTTCACACACTATGCTATTTACGGAACACTAGCAGGAGCAACGAAACACTACCGCTTGTGGCGAGTGATGTGGAACGAATCTACACAAAATTGAAGTACGACAAAATTAACCTTCTTTGATTTTAACTTATGTGGAATTTTCTTTCATCAGTGCTTTTTTTAAATTCAAAGCTTCGAAGTTTCATTAAAAAAAATAACAAGTTTGAATTTGATTATCTCAAAAAACAAGGATGCAAACAGGGGGCCTTTTTAATTTCGGAAAACATTTAATTTAGAAAATTTGGCACCTCTGCTTATATGAGATACACTACACGCTGACGAAAAGAGGTTGAATATTGGGTGGTTTGAAACACTTGTCGAATAACTAACAGGGAGCATAGCAATTTGCGAAATTATTGATTGTTTTAATTTCAATATTCAATGCAGTTGAAATCCGAAGTTTTCGCGCTGGTGATTGGTAACCTTGCCAACCAACGACGTTGAAAAATTCATCAAACACCTCGGCAATCGGCAACCCTTTCTTTTGTTTGGTTCCGACACGAGAAGGTATTTTTTGTAGATGTCTGGTCAACATGCGATGTCGTCAGTGATATCGCCTTCGCTGATGTTGACGAAAACTCCGGTTTGGAAGTTCAGCGACAATATTGACGTAATTCGTGATTAAAGTCAACATCCGTTAGAAAAGTTTGATTTGTAACTTGCGGAATTTGTGAGAAATATCTTTGACAAAAAAAATTTAACTGCGACTATTACCGCAGAAGTGATAAACTCAGCCGAAAGAAACTCTCCCGTATATTTGAAACGCCTTAAAAAAATCTGATGATTTAACAAAAATTAAATTCGAATGACCTCAGTGTTGGGTTCCTTTGAAAACTGTTCTTATCTCGGCAACTGCTAATCTGATTTTTTGAAGTTATTATGAATAATGATATTGAATTGCTTGTAGGCTTAGATTTTCTACTGCCAAACATAAATTATTTGTCAAACAATTTGTTGAACTTAACGAGTGGAACAAAAATGTGTTAAAAAAATATTTTTTTAATGTTAATTAATTTAATGTCCTTTAACAAATCTTTTTCAAATCTTCATCCCGAATTCAGTTCATAAAGGACTGACTGGCACCACTTCTTGCACTCACACACTCACATGGAAAAGAGAAATTTCCCGTTATGCACGCACATTCCAAACTCCGTGTTTTTCGGTTCCGGAGCGAGCGAATTGCGGTTTTCGATGGCGATATTGCGGCGAGTTTGAGACCCAACTTTTTTTTTGTTATTCTCGCGAGCCATCGTTGTGGATTGTGGAGTGCGTAGACGACGGTTTTTTTTGCTTCATTCAGGGAAAATCTGAAGTGTTAAGTTCGTGCGGTGTTCGTTCATGTTTTCTCTGTGCGACCATTTGGAAGTGTGCATCGTGCAGCAGCAGCAGTGTCATTGAGAAGAAGTGTTTGAACAGAAACGTCGTCGTCGGACAAAATTGTGTAGTTTAGTGGAATGTGTTAAGTTGGTAGCCGTTCGATTTGGTGCTACTGGACTAAGGAAATCAGTTCGGTGTGTGTGAAGGATCAATTGAAACACGGTGAAGGTAAGTTTTCCAATTGAGTCTTCATTTTGAGATTGGAAAAGGTGTCGTCTAGTTGGGAAAAAAGGAACCTCCTTGATAAAGTTTTTACTTACACATACGCAACACCGGAGCACTCTTCGCCGATGCAAGGTCAATCGGTGTGGGGTCGTTCTCTCCGGCATCATTTGAGTGACCTGGGAACCATATTTTCTGCTCCTGGAAAATGTTCTCTCTGTGTGCGAGCCCAAAAACACTCTCTTTCACTCTCATTTCTGCCAGCAATCATCTCCCCAAGGCAGGGTGGCCAATTTGATCGAATGTCAAGAAGCTAAATTTCTACCATGTTCAGGAAGAATTTTCTGTTCTGCTTGGTCTTTCGTCGCTTTGATATGTGCTGCCTTGGAAGTTTCGGTGAAGTCGCCGAATTAGCTCTGCATATCCGATTGTACCTGAGCAAGCAAAACAGTATTTATCATCATTTGACAGCCTCGACGTATACTGGTACCTGTTTTATTTTGTTATGCAGTTGGTTAATTCAAAGAAGGAATTTTACGAATTGAATACATCTGTGTACACCGTTAACCTCGCGGAGGTCATACTGTATTCGTGTTGACCTCTCGGAGGTCAACTACCGTACTCGCTGAAATGATCAAAATTACTACAAATATCATTTTGATGGTTCGAGGTCATCTTCAAGGTGTGGTCTGATCAAAAAAGCAGGTGTAGTTTTATCTTTGTTGTTTCATTAACGAATTCCGACTCATTTTGCTGGAGAAGAATACCACGTCTTCGGGCGTGTCTTCCGCGCCAATCCATGACGAGTAGCGTGGCAAAGCCACATGTTCGACCCTATGGTGGTACTTTAAGTAACATCCATGACTAGTAAAAGGATTTTCTTTCAACTGTGGCAGTATCGGTGGAACTCAGGAAGCAAAGGTCGCTTTTGTCATAGCATCATGAAGGAAGTGTCTCTACAACCATGGTTCTTCAAAACGGAGCTTTCAAGGAGGCAAATTGTTATACTCTCTAAACTGATAAGCAATCACTCTCGATTGCCAGCACACCTTCATCGTAACCGCATAATTGTAAGTGCAAACTGTAGCTGTGGAGCAACTAATGCCAATCCGGATCACTATTTGTTCAGCTGTCCCAATTTTGGACAGATGAGATGGCCTATTTGGAAAATTCTGCTGGAAAAACGAATCGCACCTGATCTACAGTTGATGTTAAAAACCAAAAATTTAAATATGTTTAGAAATATTGCTGATTTTTTCATTAATTGTAATATAGACATGTAATTTACAATTTACCTTTTAACACTTGGGCTTGTATTAGAGGTTAAGCCATTTGTAGAATAAAAAAAAAAAAGGATTTTCTTCATGTTTTCTTTCCACTCCTTTCTGAGCTGTTCCACAGCTGCTATCAGTTGATCATGGAGATCTCTCTGGGTGCTTTTATAACAACCCTCGCGCTGCAACGCTTCAATCTTTGCTTCCAACGCCGCTTATCAGAATCCTCGGTTGGCCCTAGTCGTGGCCTCATCAAAACATGGACCAATTTTTTTCAGACCAATTCAAAGCAGTCGCTCCGGAATCGAAGTTCCATTGATTTTCACCGGGCTACTGAAACACGCTGAAAGATGCATGTTTCCTAGTCTTGGATTTCCAGTTCCATCCTTGTTCAAAACGATTAAACTTGTAGCATTTGATGTTGATTTCCGAGATTGCTTCGATCGTACGACCTTTTGGTTTAAGGCTTCCGATGATTTCTTGGTTCAATGACCTTCCAAATGGATCCTGAAGCTTAAACATCTAAGATGATTCCACTTTTCCACATCCATAGTTTGTTAAACAGCATTTTCGATTGTAGTTAAGCGAGGCCTTTGGAAGGTTATCAGATCGGTAACACGGAAGATTGTTGAACCGAGACCCGGATGAAGGTCTTCGAACTGGGAGCCACTCAAAGGTTGTTGAACTGGAGCCATTGTGAAGGTCGTTGGAAATCATTTGAAGGTGGCCTAGGTGGGAAGTCCTACGGAAGGTAGTTGGACTGGTGTCACAAATAGTTTACGGGCGGGAGGTCATCGGACCGGTGCTATGATAGTTCGTCGAGCCGGAGTCATAGGAAGGAGTCAAATCCCGGTCTCCTGTGTAGTTAAGAAATCTTAAAATGATGAAACCAACCTACCTACCTAAGGGTCCGGCGTCAATTGACCGATGCATAGGGCTGAGATGAAAGATCTCCACTGTTGGCGAACCGAAGCCAGCGTCTTCACTTGCTGCCAGCCAAGGTTCTCGTCAGCTGCGCGGATTTCAGCGGCTAGACTACGCCGCCACGAGCTTCGGGGCCTGCCTCTTCTTCCAAGCCCATCTGGATTCCAGTCAAGCGCCTTTCTGCAAACCTCGGTTTAATCTCTTCGCAGCGTGTGCCCAATCCATCTCCACTCACGTTCCCGAATCTCGATTTCTAGCGCCCTTTGATGACACCGGCGATGTAGTTCCATGTTTTAGATCCAGTTGCCAGGCCACCAAGCGCGGATGATGTTCCGCAGGCAGCAATTCACAAAATCTTTCAGTTTTCGCGTCGTCACCGCATATGTGTTCCAAGTTTCGCACCCGTACAACAATACGGATTTACCGTTTGAGTTGAAGATTCAGATTTTAGTTAGTAGAGAGAATCGAAACGCAAACGCAAATCGGGCTTTTCTGTTCTGGGTTTCGATGTCTTTCTTTGTACCACCATCAGGCGTAACCTGGCTACCAAGGTACTGGAAGCACTCCACTTTCTCAATCTGTTGTTCAGCTACCACGAAATTGGAACAATTTACTGTGTTGATTTCCATCGACTTGGTCTTTCTTACATTGATTTTGAAACCTGCTGCCTTTGAGCTCTCGGTGAGGTCGTCGAATTTACTCTTCATGTCTTGGTGTCTTTGGGCGAGCAAAACAATATCGTCTGCCAGGTCAAGGTCGTTCAGTTGCTCCATTGTGGAAGTATTCTACGGCAACCCTTGGTTCGGTCTACAGTCAATCGATTCAGTCAAGATCCATTACGATGAGAAAGAGTATCGGTCTCACTCCAGTAGCTACCAGGCTTAGATCAGACAAGACACAGTCGTGCAGGACCTTACACGAAAATGCCTCATACTGTGCTTCGATGAGATGGACTAGTTTCTCCGGGACTCCTCGACGCCTTAGAGCCGTCCAAATGTTTTCGTGGTTCAGTCGGTCAAATGCTTTTTCCAAATCAACAACACCAGCAGAAGAGAGTTCTGGAATTCGTTGATTTGTTCCAGTATGATTCGTAGCGTTGTGATGTGGCCCACACATGATCGTCCGGATCGGAATGCAGCTTGTTACCATCGGAGTGTAGCGTTGATTTTCTCCTGGATCCTGTTCGAGATATCACTTTGCAGAGTAGTTTGAGGGTTGTACAGGTCAATGATACCAAAGACCCACAAAACTGGACACACTGTGCCGTCGCTCACCTGATGAGAGAGGAAAGCCGAGAACCCTTTTCCACTTCTCTCTGGGTGTCGTGTAACTCATTTTTACAATGGGCCAAAACAACTGGATTTTCGCTGCGTATACGAGAGAGCCACCCGGACGGACGGAATTCGTTCGATTCGATTCGAAATGGTCGGATCGGACAGAATCGAGGGGATCGACCGTACTCAACTGGACCGGAGTCACTCATTCGCTGTTGGTCTCGGTAGCCGTGTCGCCGCGTTCGCGTGAAGAAAAACTTAACACCGTTCCGTGGGGAAGCAAAAAACTACTTACTTTATAATTACCCATTACCCGTTTAGAGATTTCGTTTTTTGTGTTTCGCAGACTTAAGATTTAAAAGTTAAATTTATAAACTAAAAGTGCAATTTTGTTACTCTTTTTTTTTGCAGTGGGTGAGCCAGAAAGTGTGTCCATTTCGGCCGGACGGAAACCACCCAGATTTCACCCATACCAAGTGTGGGGTGCAGATTTCTAGAGACTTTCAAGGGGTCCCTCGTTTGCGCGTGTGGTGAAGCGTAAACTTCCGGAAACCACCATCCACTTCCTGGATATTTTTCGGTTCGGTTCCTGGGAATGGAGAACCACGACGTCCCTTTGTAGTGATGCAGTTCCATCATCCATCATGGCCATCGTCTAAATTACTGTATCAGTGGATGGTGCGCGGCGTACCATTCGCTTCTTGAAGGACCGAACGAACAGACGAACGGCGAAACCAAAAAGGAATACGAGAAAAATAGGAATTTTCGGGTGAATAACAAGTAAAAAACGACAACAACAACAACAACTGGATATTACAAAAACAAAAATAACAACAACCACATCCAGCCAAAGCTGGCCCCGTTCCGTCGTGAGTGGTGGTTCGTTTGCTTGAACTTCCACGGATAGGTACCCGTGGGTTAGTCTCTTTCTGAGACTGTGTGAGTGTGCCTGATTCCCCGAGAGAGTGCGTCCAATCCACCAGGTTAGTTGTGGCCATCAGCAAATGTCGAAAGGCAGAAAAACACGGGAGTAATACGGGAGTTTTCTAGCTGTTCCAAAAGGTCTGACATCCTATGTCGTTCCGTAAAGTCGTCGCGGAAGAACAACGGTGGACCACGGCTAGAGGACCGAAAAATTGAATCAGAAAAATCCGTAGTGTGTAAGGAAAATTGAGTCATGTCAAGTGGGGCCGAAATCCAAGTGCAGAAGAAAGTCGTAAAAGTTAAACGGATGAGCACGATGATGTTTTGAGGAGGGCAAGGTCAGCAGGGGGAAGAGAAGAAATCAAAAACCTGCTTCGAACCGGGACGAAGCAAATTCTTTTTTTTTTGTCGGTCAGTCAATCCGAAAACAAGCGGATAAAATTCCAGTTTCTGGGGCCCAGAAGTCATTGCTTGCCAAATTTAACAAGAAGAGAAGCGAAAAAGGTATAAAAAAGTGGTTTATAGCTTCCAGAAATTGAAGTTTTTGCGATACATCCCTCTGCTTTGTGTGTCTCTGTGTGCGCGAAATTGTCGAAAAATCATAAAATAGTGAGTGTGTTCATTGATGTTATAATACTTCACGAGAATCGCAAATTTGGGTTTTCTTGGGGTCAATTCTTTGCATGGAAAAAGGAAAAAGGCGGTGCCCTATTGGTTGTCGAAACCTTCGCTTTGTACCCTCTGAGAAGTGTGCTTTTTTGCTCGGAAATCTATATGTAGCATCCCACCCGGAGGAATAGCATAGAAGTAGCTATCGGATAGCTTGTGTGTGGCAGCACCCGGAAAATATTTACTAGCAAGTAGAGTGAACCGACCGCGCCTCACCTCGAAATGGCCGAGGAGGAATTGATGGTGGTGCTGCGGAAGAGCGAGGATGCAACGTTTGGATTTTCGCTGCTGCGAACCGAAGGCTTTCCGCACGTCATCTACGACATCGTCGAGAATTCGCCGGCCGCCGAAAGTGGAGAGGTAAGTTTTTCCTTCATTCAATCTACCACTACCGACTTTCTATTACAAGGGTACTTAACTATGAAAATTGGTATCGTAACAGCAATCTAGCAGAAGTAGTAGAGCCACCAGAGTGTAGTTTCCAAACGTCGGTTTCGATCAATGTTTGAAATGTACTCATTCAAAGGCACATTGCGTTGTGCTGCAACTTGCAACTTTCAAGCGAGCAGCAGAGCAGATGTGGTGATCTGGTTTTTTGATGAGTGGGATGATGATGGAAGTCGACGTCGTCGTCGGCAAAGACGATGGCGACGATTCAAAGTCAGTCAGTCGCTTCTAACTCCATACTCCGAGCGTCGTGGGTTGGTTGCACAATTTTGGCCTTACTTGGAGATGATTTCCGAAGGCGAACGGAAAGTGGACGAACCGTGTGTGGAACACGCTGCTTCAGATTCGGTTACAAAATTTCCTTTTTTGCCAAATGATTCTCATCAATTGGCTGCAACAAGTCTTATTCGATCCGGATCATGGTTCTTTGTGGCGGCTATGTGGACATTTCTCTAGTCATTAATTTTCAATATTTTTTGGACCAACCATCTGATCCATAGCTTTGGGTCAAAAATTTAAATTTTAGATCTGAAATCTAAACATTAATTTTAATTCTGTAATCTGACCTTGATTTCTTTGCTTCAATTCTACATGTTTTTTCATTTATCTTAAATTCTTTTTCAAAAAAATCTTGGAAGATTTTTTATCTGAAACTGTTTTTAAAAAAGTTCATTTCAAATCGCAATTTCTCCGCAAGTGTCCACTTTAAGCCGCAGAACGATTATGTTTATTTATTTACATGGTTCTTCGTCTCACGACATCATCTGATGAACAATATTTCTCCAATTCCCTCGGTCCATCGCAACCGTTCTCCAACTTATCGGGCATCTCATATTCGCCAGATCACGCTCCCTCCACGCGGTCTAACCAACTCGCTCATTGCGCCCCTGCTCGTCTCGTTCCTACCGGATTCGCAGCGAACACCTGTTTTGCAGGACGAATCTCCGGCATTCTCGCAAAATGTCCTTCTTAATGCTGGGTTCGCCATAGATGGTTCTTAAGACTCGTCGCTCGAGTGTGCGCAGGTCCTCATTGAGGATTATCCACGTCTCGTGTCCATAGAAGACAGCCGGTCTAATGAGCAGAATCAGTTCGTTGAGAGACACCACCTGAATTTTATCTATTTTTAACGACTTTAACTTAAGTCCTAGTACTTTTTGTTGGAAATAATAAATCCATCAGGAAAGTTTAGAAGAGAAGTTGAAGAAATTGAAAAAAACTTTTTATTTGGAAAATGTCGAAAAAATTACTGATTGTACAGGGCTTGTGATATAGCTCAGTTGGCAAGTCTGTTGTCTCCTGAGCCGCTGTCCGCGAGTTCGAGCCCAAGAGTAAACATCGAACACAGTTTAATAACGATCCGCCAAATGCAACGTTGATAAAGGAAGGGAATATTTTAGGCTTGCCAGATGCTTCAAAAAAAAAAGCGGGACATTTCACGACAAAAAAGCGGGACACCGCCGAAAAAAGCGGGACATTAAAAAAAATCTTAGAAAGTACACTAAGGTTTGGGAGATATATTTCAAGTACTACATGTAAACGGCGGATTTGATATCGCGTAAAAATCTTTTGTGTGATAACAAATATAGATATGTCAAATTTGTTTTAAAGGTTTGAAAACTCAAGAAAATTTCCATCAATTCTTTTTACATTGGACAATTAAGTTGAATAAGGTAGAGTATGGCAATTTACCTAAGATTCTGTCGAAAAAAAGATCTAAAAATCAGTTGGGGGCAACTTAAATATTATTTTCTTCATACCAAAATTAATAACATTGCATTGGTTGAACGTGCTCCAAGAACGCTTAACTCTGAAAAATGTATGCTTATTTTGAGATTTTTTTTTGTGTTGCTTTGTTTATTTAAAAAATAAGACGTATTGGAGAAATTTTTTGCTTAGAACCAATAAATTTAAATTTGATTTTTTCCAGTGTAAGTCAGTGAATTTTGCAAAAAATTTCCATGAAAAAAAGCGGGACATTTTGAAGGAAAAGCGGGACGGTGGGACATTCAACAAAAAAGCGGGACATGTCCCGCTCCAGAAAAACTGGAAAATTTTGAATTTTACACTTAACTCATGTTCTAAAAAATTAAACTCAAAACTTAGAGCTTATCAAAAATGATTAAATTTGAAAATTTAGTCCAGTTGTTACGGATAAATAACAGGTAGAAATAAGAAATTTTTCCGTTTGGATTTTTTGCGGTCTTGAATACTCCTGTTGAGCTTGCATCTCCTTTTTTGTTTGAATGTCTTAGAAAAAAAATCCGATCATGAACCATCAACACATAAATGTTATTACAAGTTTTACATTTCATTAAAATAGTGTTAAAAATTGTTACTCTAATTAAGAATCAATATCTGCATATGGAGTCAAGTAAATAGTTCGTCGTTTACTTAAGAGAAAATTGTCAAAGGTTAGCTTATATGTATTCATTACAGCAAAAAAGTGATGCCAAATCAACATTGGACTACTTTCAAATATGAAAAATTCCACGATAAAGTAGGTTCAGTATCAGGTTTTTCTGAAAAAAATCTTTGATAAAACGGTTCACCATGAAAAAGTACTTTAATAAATGCGCGTTTAGTAACGTTGAGTTTTGAATGCTTAAATTTATGTTTGAATTCAAATTTTTGAACTTTCCCTTCAGTGAACTTTTTTACACATATTTGTTTCCGGTATAAAATATAAAGTAAGGAAACATTTTCAGATATCATATTATGGGGAAAGCATTCCAAATTTCGGTATCATTGTGCATGTATGGATCATATCAACGAGAAACACATTAAGCGATTTCTTGAGTAAATTCAATTTTGTTTGTTACTGGAATTAATTTATTTGCGATTGTTTTGAATCGTTAAATGTTCATTATTTGAAATGTGCCATTTTAATACAACAAATTTTACTTTCATAACTTAAAAAAAAAACAAAAAACTTCTGATGGGTCGCAGTGCTCGTGAACAGACGTGTTTTCGTTTGTTTTTTCGGTGTATTTTAGATTTTTTTAAATTATTTGTCCGAAAATCAACTGAAAATGATTTAAACGGAAATAAGTGTCATTAGTTTAGTATTCTTCGTTTAAAAAGTGTGTTTTACGATACTGAAATCATTAAAGTGCATTTGTTCAAGTTCCAGTTTCCGAGCTGCTTCAAAGATAACCCATCACAATGGACTGGATAAGAGCAATCCAATAGAGATTCACAAGATAAATCAATTATTTATCTCTTTTTCTATTGAATATACAAAGCATTTAAATAAATATTAATTATTATTGAGCCGTAAATTTGAAATACACAACTCTTTATTTTCTTCCTCACTTGAAGAAATATTTCACTCCAATAATTTAATTTCATGAGAACTTGGGTACGCAATTTTTAGCAAAAAGCGATACCTTTCAGAGTTCTAATTTCTAATTCAAGAGATACATTTCCAAAATATATTTGCGTCGTAAACCAACTAAGAAGTGTTGAGCTATTGATGGAAATAATCAAACGAGACAGATTATTCTCTCGTTTACTTGTGCTGAAGGATATACATTTGGTAGGATTTCTGAGACAAATTGTATTGCTGGGAGGGATGAGAGACTGAGGGGGTTAAATGAGTTTGATTTTGTAAGCATGTTTTTGAAAATGTGACGGAATGAATCAATCTAACAAATGAAGGGGTTTGAATACGAATCCAAAGGTAGATTAAAATTAATTTTTTTGAATAAAAAATAAAAAAAGGAACTTAAGTATAAATTACACCACCATTTTTTTTTATAGAAATTTAGTTTTGAATCCAGAAAGATCAAAGTATTTTAAATATATAACTTTATACGAATGATGTTTGAATAATGTATTGAAAAAAATATCTCAGATGAATTCGAGGAAGTTTGAAAAATTAATTTTAAAAATTAAGAATTAAGAGAATCAAGGATAGATTGTAGGGTTTCTGCATTTAAATAAAAAAATAAATGAACAAAAATGAAGCTTTCTCCATCTTCGTCTTTTTCCGGTGAACTTTTTCTACTATATCTGGTACTAAATTCGAAAAATTAATTAGTAGAAATTAAAAATCTTTAAGTAAACTTTTATTTTTGTATTTAATCTTCTGTTGAAAAATTTCCATTTACAGATCACCCTCCAACAGAAAAATAAAGATATTTTTGGACATATTATTTGTTTAACTGGTTTGGTATAGATGAAGTTATAGTTATGTTTCGATTATCTGTTAACAATAATTAAATTTAGATTTCTTCAATCCATATTTAGGGTTAAAAAATTGTTATGAAGTCTTAACAAAAATCGAACTGGTTATCAAAATCACTGTTATGGATAAGAATAATTGTAAACGTTGAAAAGCAGCAACAAATCAATAAAAAAGTATCCATACAATTTGAAATGTGTATTTAGGTTAATGCCTAATCACTTGTTTCAGGCATAAAATAGCTTTTAATGTTTAGAAAAAAAAATCAGTTACAAATATATACCTAGTTGATTTTTATTAGAAAGATCATTCATATACATTCATATATATTTTCAAATGCAATATGCAATAACTTCTGATGAAACGGATCTCGTAAATGTAGATTCTATCATCACATAATATTTAAAGATCTTCAACATATTTTAATAGCGAATTCAAAAAAGATATAAATTTTAAAATAACCTTTTTTTCTAAAGTATCAAGATTGTTAAATGACTTTAAACGAAAGAGGCAAGGTAGTTCGACATAGAGAGATAATTAAACTAAATAGAGATTTTCGTGACTAATTTACTGATTCCAGCGCACAGTGGTCCAGAAATGAAATTTAACGGGAAACAATTATTAGCGTGTTCCCCTTAAATTCGATGCATTTGATGTCTTAGACAACCTTTAACAACAACTGAAGGCGATCATCATCAACATTTGAGGGTGGTTCATAAGATTTCTGGTATCCGAAAATTATATTCTAGCTGTGATAAAATAGAGGCCTACATCATTCAACAATATTGTAAAACATAAGAATTCATGAAACTTTGTCGAAGACACCAACACCAATATCTATCTCTTGAACTGAAAGTTTAATGACAACTTGTTTTCATGTATCTGAATGTATCTGGGTGGTCCTATAAAAATCAGTTTTTCCATGTTCATGTCTTTGTGTTTAAAAATGACTCTTTTAGAGCTCCAATAATTCCAAATGGAGTAAGTCGAAAATTTTTAATCGTTGATTGTATTTGAAAGTTCGTGTTACAATCTTCACAATATAAAAAAAGCAGGAGATATGGTTTTTTATATATGCGTTGATTCGTTGAATGAAATTTACTAAAAATTGTCAAAATCTCCATGAAAATAGAGAGAATTTGTACATTTGGCCTTCAAGAACTACTGAACCGATTGATGTGAAATTCGACATGGAGTAGTTTTTTGAATGAAGAATGGTATCTGTGGAGTTTTGAGTTTGTAGGAGAGAGGGCTCCCATACAAAATAATCGTAAAATACGATGAAAGCGGCAAAATTCAATCAATTGACTAGTGAATCTCATCAAATGATGAGAAAATGCTTACATTTACATGTCCAGATAGTTTTAGTACAAAAAGGCCTCGTCCCTTCGAAGAAAAGGGGTCCAAATCCAATATAAAGAAAACATGAGAAAAGCATTAGAGGGGGTCGCGCAGTTGGACCGTAATTGATAGCTCAAGCTCACAAAACAATAAGTTTCAGATGGGAAATTATTTATTTTTTCTTATATTATTACAGCTTTGATAAATTTCTGTAAATTACTTAACCCTTTCCTTCCCATGGTAGCACAGGTGATCCACAACTTTGCACAGCTCGCATTTGAACTGGACGCTTTGGATCAACACCATTTTTTCACCGAATGTGTAGATATGAGTGAAGAAACATTGCACGAAATTTGAAGAAATTCGGTTCGTTAGGTTTTGCTTGGCAGATCAAAAGCTGCAAAAAATTCGGATTTTTTTCGAATTTAAATCAAGTCGTCATTTGTTGTTCAATAACTTGACAAGTTGTTAAAATTTCCCTCAAATAAAAATACTGACGTGCAGAAGGTTGCATATGCAAGCAGAATCAATTGATGGTTTACTTAGATTTCAACTAAAACATATAAATTTTTGAGTAAGTAAAGTGGATCACTGGTGATACACTGGGAACAAAACGTACTTTTCTTCTTGTGAAGCTTCTCATCAATACTCATGAAAATCACTTCAGGATAGTTATTTCATCTTCTTAAATGACCACATGTCTCCAAATATTTGTAAAAGTTCGAGATTTTCTCGAAAAACGGCATGTTTTGATTTCCTTGCAAAAAGTGTCATGGCGGCCATTGTTCAAGGCAAGAATGAAAATTTCAAATATTTCAATAAATAGACTTTCGAGGGATGCGTACACCAAAGAAGATTTTTATCAAAAAGGATCATTTTAGTTTGTGATCAATGAAGTGATGAAATTCCATGTTTTTATGCAATTATTTCCTTTTTTTTTTATTTGCACACTATGTGTTGTTATCTTCCCAATGGAGCACATATGATCCACCTCAAAACCCAAATTAATCAAATGGATCATTAAAGTAGGCTTAAATTATGCATCTTTTGTTCTAGAACTTCAGCTGAAAATCAATATTTCTATTTTTAAAACGTGAAAAACCTCGTGGGAAGGAAAGGGTTAAGAAAGGCCCCAATTCTAAATGGTTTCAAAATTTGTTCATTTTCTCATTTTGGTTGGTGTTCTTGTTGATCTCGAAACTGGTTTTCTTCTTGTTAAGATATGCATATGCGTAAAATTGAAGCCGGTCACAGTGAAGTTTTTAAAATATGAAATCTTAAAAACAAATCCTAGATATCATAGCATTTTAAATCGTCCTTAACACCAGGACCACATTGAGCTGTACTTAGAAGCATAACTCACATTTGGGTTATGCTCCTAAGTACAGCTCACTCGCCACGAGTGAAAAAAAAATTGGCTCTTATTTGGTCCACAATGTGTTAAATGGGTTATGTTTTTTGGCCTTTAGTGAAAAATTGATAATGAAATCGCAAAATTAAAAAAAGCTTTTGTGATTAAATTCTTTTAGTTCATGAGAAAATCAAAAATAAAACAAAACTATCAGTAACTTTTTCGCTTAGTTTTAAGTTTTTATTTATTTCGAAAAATTTTCTTCTGAACTCAAAATCCTAAAAGTGGAACATTCTGAAACTTTTAAGAAGTGTTTCAGAATATTAAAATGATTTAAGTAAGAATTGAACTTCTTTCCCGTGTCTCAAAACCCTTCAAAATGCTCTACAAAGCTTATTCAACTTAAAACTTTGACGCACAAAAGTTTGCGTGGTTCACAGTATTGCCATAATTATTTACCTTCGATATTTTTTTTAATTTTCACTTTTTCATAAAAAATGTGTTTCTGCTATGCTTTGAAGTCAAATTTTCCTCTTGTAAAGTAAGAAAAAGTTCCCTGTTCTGAGCTGTAGAGAATGTTGTAGAGAATAGTTGAAAGTAATGCCATAAAAATTGAACATGCTTCATGGATTTTAGTTTTTCAACTTTTCCATGATCTCTAGTGAACCCCATCTAAGATTGGAGGACCATCCGTCATAGTCGTCGTTACGGTCGCCATTACATAATTCAGTCAACCGGGGACCGACGACTTTCAGCAGCAGCAACCTGACCACATTAGAAGGTAACATCACCGAAGCGTCTCACATGGAACGACGACATTTTCCACTTTGATGCACTTGTCATAGTGACCGACGACGACCGGTGACGACTGACGGACGAGGAGCCGCCATCAGTAGAGTTGTTGTTGCTTCGGGTTTTATTTTTCCTCCGCAATCACTCGAGACTCGAGACAAATTTCTATCTCCGACCGAACTAGTTCAACTTTCTACCCCGCAAGCTGTCTGTCGGTGCAACAAACAACACCAAAACCACAAAACCATCGAACGTTTCGTTCGAAGACGGAAGGTTTTCGGAACCGTAACCGGGTGGCAGCTAAATCGAGTTTTAATGTGAGGTTGTAAAGTAATAAGAGATTTGCGGGAATGTTTTCAGATGATTAAATCTTGATGAGAAATAAAAACACTATTCATTTACAAGAAAAACATACCCATCATGTCGTAGTTTTTACCACGACTAAGTATGAACAAAAACACGAAGATCGCAACTTGTGAGCTACATTTCAATGCCAATGAAAAGTGTCGTTCCATCTTCTTTAAAACTGTTTTTCCTAGGTGAAACTTTTGTTTTGTCTCATCACTTCTCAACTATGTCGATTACCTTCTTTTGAATCGCTTGATGTTCCCCATTCACCTTCGTGTGTTTCGTTCGTATTTGGATTTTGGCTGAATTGATCATTGATAAACGAGGTACTGGTAAGTTTTTTTTGGGATGGATTCCAACGAATTGTTTGACCCTGTCAACAGTTTGCAGAAAGTTGGTTTAGTTGAAGTTTGTTAAAACGAAATGGCACCACATATGGAAGAGTCCATCAATGTTTATAAATTGCCGGTAAAATAGTCTACCCGATGTTTTTCAACAATGTTACTGTAGACTAAGTCGATTTGGAGTCATTTTTGAATTTCTCAAAGACTGGGGTCTAGAAAACTCCGTTTCGGAAGTCAAAAATCCATAATTTTTTGCAGAATTTTTAAGTATGTTTGTACGGAAAAATTGCATATTTCGTTCTGAAACATTCTGAACATCATTTTTCTTTCTTCTTTCGAACCGAGCCTGTTTGTTGATTTTCAATACAAAATATATATTCAATTCAAGCAGCTATAAAAAGGTTAACAATAAAGTTTAAAAAAAGGGTTAATTAGGGACCCTCAATGAATTCTTGAAATCTTTAATTTTGCATTATTACTTTTTTATGAACGCACCCTGAAGCCCAGGAAAAAAACTCCCTAATCAGCTGGGTTGCCAGGTGCCCAGATTTGTCTGTAAAACCAAGACTTTTGACCCTTCTTCCAGATATTGGTCAGACACAGATTTTGCCCAGATTTTTACTAAGAGTGCCCAGATTTTACAGACTTTCAAAATTGAGTGATGAAATCAATATTCGTGTATCGAATTTGATCCGTAAGTGCCAGATTAGACTGAAATCTCGCTTGTATCCATAGGTATTTGACGTATTTGACTAATTATCATTAAACCCCCATTTTTTTTAATGTTATGTTACGTGGTAGGAAACAGTGTTTGTTGTATAGTTCTCAACTTGAAAATAACCCACAGCAAAACACCCTCCCCCCCCTCCCCGCCCCGCTCACACGCATAACCTCTTGTTTAGTGTCAAATTTGTGATCTTCCTTATGCACAGACACTCCCAGACTTTTTTTCAAAATTGCCCAGATTTTTTATCCTCAACACCTGGCATCCCTGCTAATCAGTCTTGAAGTGTCAATTTGACACTCCTCGCTTAAACTAGCTATATCCAAGGTTATCAGATCACAAGGTTCTCCGACTTTATCAGGAAGTAGGCGAGGAGAGCGCGGTGAGGTTCAGTGAGTTTGTTTGTAAACATCGGTGAATTTGTTCGAGCCAAGGTTTTTTGAAACACGAGGTTCTCTGAATTTAACAGTTAGTAGGCGAGGAGTAAGCGGGGCTATCAATGAGTTAGTTTTTAAACATAAGATTATTTGCTCAGCTTTTCTGTGGTTCGTTGGTAAACTAACTCCATGAGTTTCGCAGTTGCATAGCCTAAATAGCCAAAATGGTTGAATAGGGAATTTGTTATTCGGTAACACCTCTCATATATATTTACTCCTTGGTTCGAGCTGAGGGCTTTGTTGGTAAACAAACTCCACGAACTCCGCAGTAGCCAAATCAAAATGGCTGAACCGGGAGTTTTACATATCGTTACACCTCCTATATATACACACCTTGGCTATATCTCTCTTGTTTCTCAACCGATTTTTACTAATAGTTTTAAAAACCTCGTAATGTTACTCAAATATGTTTTTCAGACATTATTCAGCTACAACACTTTCGTTTCCGTTATTCAAGTATTAGAAGAAGAAAAATCCGAAAAACATACTTCGAAAAAAAAACTGTAGATTAGCTACGGAATGCTAAAAAAATCACTAAGTGTACAAGAAAGCTGAAGTTAAATGCGATTCGTTTTACACGAGGATATATTTTTGAGAAATTTTTCAAGAATATGAACAAAAAAAAGGCAAAAAAGTGGTTTAAAATCCGTACTTTTCAATCAATGAACCGTCAAAAGTGTTTAGGTCACACCAAACACATTTTGAAAAGAGGATTTTCGCATCTTTTGATTTTTAAAATACGAATTACAAATTTTTGACGAATTTTCAATGGTTACTGTTTTTCGAAATTTTTGTCAATTTGCAATTTCTCTGATTTCCAGGGCTGGTAGCGAGTCACTTTTTAGTGACTTGGTCACTTTTTTTTGGGTCAGTCACTAAAAAGTCACTTTTTTCATCATTTGGTAACTAAAGTCACTATTTTCCGAAAAATGGTCACTTTTATCACCAAAAGTCACTTTTTTCACCGAAAATGAACCAATGAAAGAGTAATTTGAATTGTGCGTGTTAATATTGACGGTAGTAACGGTAAATTACTTGATCAGTCAGTCAGAAATTTTTTTCGCCTCCGGCGGAACTTCGGCATGAATCACCCTTGGCTTGACACACGACATTATTTGACGTTCATGATTTGAAACTAATTTTGATTGTAGATTTAGTTCAATCAACCTTTTGTATTGGAACTCAAAACTTGGTATACAAAAACCCTATCTCGTCTTTAGAATGGGTTTTTATTAAGAAGTGTAACTAAGATTGAGATTGAAACGAACCATTTTTTTTATTAAAAACATCTTTTATGTCATAACAAATGTTATGTTGATATGAAATATTCTTAAAAAAAAAACAATTTCATACTCAATTTCATTTCGTGTTTTTTGTTCTTCTAAATACTTAAAAAAGGGTTTTAAAAATTTACACAAGGCCACAAAATCTACATTTTTCTTAGGTGCAATGAATTTAAACGGTAATTCCAACTAATTTGGGTTCCCCGAATCTAAATATGTATGCAATATTTCTATCAGCTTTCTATCTTTAGAGAAGTTTCTGCACTTTTTTTTTACAAAAACTATAATCAAAAACATATTATTTGAAAATAAAAGTTGTATATGAATTGATGAGCTTTAAATAGAATCAAGTTTATTTTGAACTTTTTGCTGTGATGTCAAAAATACTTGTAATGGCATTTTTCCATAATCAGTTATCTATCAATGTATGATTTTACTAGTAATAAACTCTTTATCACCGAAACTAAATGTGTTCGGCCGAATTTGACAAAAATTTCTAGTTTAGGACACTATTTACCAAATCAATAATTTGAAAAAAAGGAACCAAAATGGTTATAGTGAAACATGTTTATTGAAAAAACTCTTCCTGAAATATTTTTAAAAACTAATCTTTTTTATTTCCATATTGTTTTTTTCAATTTTCAAATAAATTTACCGAATTTTATTGTACAGTTTTTTTTTTAATTTTCTAATAAACTTGCCGGATTTTTTTTAATCAAACTTTTTAAATTTTTAAGACATATTTTTAACAATTGTTTCTTTGTTTTTAAATTCTGAATTTTCGTGTTCTTCAACCATAAGCCTTTAACTCCAAAGTTTTAATAATAAAACATAATTTCAACCTTCTGTTCTTTCAGAACTCAATATTTTAATCAAAAGAGACAAAATACTCAGAGCTTGTAATTTAAAGCTTTAAAACCTGCGATTGAATATTTAAAAACTTTTTATTAATATTTTTTATATGAATTCATGTTTTTTGGATCGATCATGATTTTTAAATTAATCTAAAAAGTTTGAAAAATTGTTCTAAGTAGCAACTTTAAAAATAAATTTTAGTACGCAGTGTTAACTAACTTTGTATTTGATTTGTGCTTTCAATGTTAATAACAAAAGTTTTGAACTCATTATTTTTAATTTTTCATCAGTTTTTATCATTGACGTAATTACTCATTTTGTAACATTTCTTTGTCAGTGTAGCTGAACATGAAGTTTTTATTTAAGCTTCAAAAATGAAATTTTGATAACTGGAGGATTTTAATTTATTAAAGGTTTTATGTCTGGCTTATATAACTCGTACTTTTCAAACAATTACAAATATATTCTTCTTTTTATCAAATTAAAATAAACCATCGAACATAGCATAAATTCTGTTCAAAATTAATTTCTTATTCAGTTATCGGTAATTCACATTTTAAATCGTGATTAAATATTTTTTGTTTAAATTAAAAAAATATAGCGGAATTTCTCACTAAACTTCCAGTTGAAAATGAGGAAAAGAATTCCAAATTTAGATGAATAAAGATTAACAATTATTATCATTTTCCTAACATCTATTCATGGTTAGTTTTGTACAAGATTGGACATTTATTTTAGAATTCAGATTTTTTTAATTTTAAATTTGCTTAGAAATTCTTTTGAAACTAATTTATTTCTTACTTTCTTGACTTATCGAAAATTTGAAACATTCATTGTAATATGTTTCCAAAATTTTGTTTATCAGTCATTGAGATGAGTGACAAACGGTGTAAGAAAACCCTTTCCTTTTCAATTTTTTATTTTTGGTATTGTTATTATTTTTATCTAAATTTGAATTTCGAAAACCCCCCCCCCCTCTCCCCCACCATGGACGGGTCCTGATTTGGTCATATTTTTTGTACTTCAAAGTTACTTTTTTCGTTCTACATAGTCACAATTTGGTCACTTTTTTCGGTCCTCAAAGTCACTATTTGGACACTTTTTTTTCAAATTTTGGTCACTAAAGTCACTACTTTTTCATTGTCAAACCGCTACCAGCCCTGGATTTCCTAACACTTAAATTCAGCTTAGAAACAGCTAGCTTTGAAAACTCGTCAAAAATTCTGTGTTTCGTACTTTTTAAATCTAAAAATGCCAAATTTTGCTAAATTACGTCAACTTTCCAATCCTCTTTTTAAAATGTATCTGGTGTGATTCAAACAATTTTGACGGTGCATTGATTCTATATAAATAATCTAGTGGAAAGTACTTAAAAGTTTTAGGTTTTGGTGTGTTTAAAAAATTATATAAAGTTTTTGTGAAAGTTCTCGAAGAAAACAAACTTATTGGCTTTACAAAGAAGCTATTTGCGATTTTTTAAAAGTTTCATCCATCCATTAATGAGCTGTAAAATCAGCTGTCAGAGGCGATGTTTTTTTGCAGAATTTTGAAGTGACGTTCACTAAGGAATTCGTAACTTTTGGCTTAAAAAAATGAATATTTTGCTTCAAAATATCAATTTTTTTCTTGCTATAGAACCGAACCTTCTAACGTGCATCTTAATTTTTGGTCAATGATCATGTTTTCGTATCTTTCGGAAACAAATTTCGAAATCTAGAAACTGGACGAAGAAAAACTGGGTAAACATTTGAGATGGAATCTATTAAGTGACCTCCAATGGAAATTTCGGAAAGTAAATCATCTCATCCCACGAAGATCAAACACCAGATTCTCTGGCGGACACCTCCAACATATAGGATTGGTATTTAATTGGCAATTTCTGGTGAACCCGTTCCTTAATCTTACTTTTTTCATTTTTGTCAGCATTTCAATTATACGAATTATGAGATTTTACGGGTAAAACACTACCCAACCTCATAACAATTTTTTTTTCAGTCGGAATTTTAATTTGCTTAAAAATGTTTCTAAGTTGCATGTACAACATTAGAGTGCCCCAAATGACCCAACATTTGAAAAAGTTATGCGGTCTGCAGTCTTAAATTGTTCCTAGGCTTAGTACAAGATCTCATGCTAAATTTGGGCCAGATCGGATTACGGGAAGGGATGCAGTCTTCGAATGAATTATTTGTCGTAGTTTGGGCTTTGAGAAACACCGTTTCCAAAAGAAATCGGCCGAAGGAGACCAAAGTTATTCATGAAAAATTGGATTTTCATGTTCCTCCCGAACAAAATGTCTAAAAATCCAATACAAACTTAAGGCTCGTTCCCGTGATACGATCTGGCCCAAATTTGGCATGAGACCTTGTACTAGGCCTAGGATTAATTTAAGCGCGTAACATTTCACAAGCTTGAAATTTCTCATACAAATTTAGGGCAATCTAATGTACATACTATGTAGATACATATTTCCTGATTTTCGGACTAAAGTTTTACATAATAATTTTTATTTCTGTTAAATTTTTCGCAAAATGCATTTTGTATTCATAGGGACAGTTTAATTTACTTGAAATCAGATGCAATGAAAAACTTTTGAATTGCATCGCAGGCCGAAAACTGGAGGAATATCAGCGCATAGTTCTTTTTAATCTATCCTAAATTACAGCATCTTCTTTAAATCTTCTCTACTCATTTCAATATTTTTGTAAGATATGTAACAGCGTCTTGCTGAATTTCAAATTTTACAGGTTTCACATATGGTGAAAATAACGCTTTTGGTGTCTATTTCTTTTTCAAATATTATAGATATTTGTTGAAATTTAAAACAATGAAAATGCATGGAATAATAATCATGAACGATAATAGAATCAAAGTTTAGTGTTGTAGTGGAACTTAAATGTGATTAAATGATTAAGTGATTTTTGATTTTTTTTATTCTTACGTTATTTTTAATTCATTTAGTTTTCCACAAAAAGAAGTATATCATTCCTCCTTATTAACTGAAAGCTTTCAGTTGAAGGTAAAGGCAGTTAGGATAATAATATTTATGGTTCACCGTAACACTAGTCAAAAGTGTCCTCCAATCAATTCCTTTTACTCAACTCCTAACCAAAATTATTTTTCTAGGATGCAGAGGTAACCTCGGTCATAAAGCAGGAAATAGATCTTTCATCCCTCTTTCTTTTTTCAATCTATCCATTAACTACTAGGACGTGGCCGGCGCCTTCAATGACGCTTAAAACGAAAGCATCAGTGTGAATGAGCTGCTAATCCCAAGCCCCATCTTTGGACTTCCATTCTGTCTGTTTTCAAATGAAAGAATTTGCATTTCATGTACATAATTTACATAAAAAAATAAAATTTCTTTCACAAAATCAGACAGCACTTAATGAATTGCTTCCAAAATTTACAGAAATTTTTTCGGCAGTAAAAAACAAAAAAAAAATGAATGGAAGGTGTTAAAGTTAATAAATTCCAACTTTTCCATATAAAGATTGTTGCGGTCTAGAGACCACTTATATCGACTTCAAATGCTCTTTACTGTATGTACAGATAAAAAATACTAACTCATACAAGCGAGATATAAATATTTTTTGTAAAGAAAGATTTCATTTTACGTACATATTTTTAATCCATGATCGTTGAATCAGTCCAGAAGATAATGTAACATGGTCAATGATAGTAGATAATGCCTGATTCACCTGATTGATTAAGGATTGGCATTAGCGTAAAGCAGCATATTTTCCATTATCGTCAGACTGATGGTCTTTTCCCGTTAAATAATCAATGTCGGTGCCGGAAACGTCCTAGTAGAATGGTTGGGAGTTCCGAATATTTTAGAACGAAAATGTTTTACGAGCTGAAAAAAATATTTTCGAATGACCCCTTCTAAAGGGCGTCGTCCATACGAGTCTTCTTTGAGCGATATTAGCGTTATTTTACATCGAGTTGTGATGAAAATTAGCAAGTAAGTGTTTTGAGGGACGAGCAATTGATTCTAGGTATCAGATTCAGGGTCAGGGGTCGTCTATATTACTTATTCACTGTGTTGCAATATTAGCGCTAAAATACACTGGTTTGAGATGGAAATTTGCACATGGCAAATTTTGAGTCAGGTCAGGGGTCGGTGAAACGGGTCGTCCATATCAACTGTTTAATGTTTTTGTACGGACGTAGGTTCCGTTGTACGATGTCCCAACGATTAGGGTCCCAAACGGTTAACGAAATCCGGGTAAGCAGCAACAACTAGGTCATCGAATTTGACCAGCGATGGCGGATCAGAAACAAAAGGCCGAGAACTGACGAACTTTCGGTGGCAAAAAGCGTCCGATGCGCGCGAGTAGGTTTGCAAAAGTGAATTTATTGAAGCAAATAAATATTTACATGTCACTTACACATCTAAGGTTTCAATTCACGTATCACTTTTCTGTCAAATATTCTCACTCTTATTCTATGTTGTGAGTGTGCAGTGTTGGTAATTCATTTAATGTGTTTATGTTTTGTGTTGTGTGAAAAAGTGTAGGGTGAAGTTCATGTTTGTGTTAAATATTTACATAGTATTTGTTCCCTTAAAACTAGTTCACTTGACATTCGTAATCATCTTCATATTTTTGTAATTCGCTGTTCGTGTGACTGCGTCGGAACAGTTTTTGCCATATTGATGTTATTATACATTGGATTAGGATTAAAAAATTTCCACATACCAGTCTTGAGAGAAGCTTTATTACTTTCAGGTGTCAAGTTCAGGGTCAGGGGTCGGCAAAAGGGGTCGTCCATATTATCTCTTCACTGTTTTTGCGATATTGTCGTGATTATGTATCGCATACATTTAAATATGGGAGTTTTACGGCCCAGCTAATTGATTTAAGGTGTGAAATTTTCATAAGGGGACGGTAAGAACGGTCTCGAAAAGAACACACGTGTACGAATTTTCGATTTATTTAGATTCATAACAACGAAAAAATAGTAAAAACAATCAACAGTTGATATGAACGATCTCTGTCGACTGAATCCGGTATAGACTGTCCGTCCTGTAAAACTCCGGTGCATGAATTCTTGTCTAGATCCTATGCAAAGTAACACAATTATTGTAAAAACAGGGAAAAGTTATCGACCGTTCTTACCGTCCCCTTATGAAAATTTCACACCTTAAATCAATTAGACTGCCGGCCTGTAAAACTCCGCATAATTAATGTCTAGCGATACATAATCACGACAATATCGTAAAAACAGTGAAAAGTACGACTACCCTTCTTATGGACGACCCCTTTTCTGTCGTCTGTTACAAAGTTTGAAATCAGGAATCGATTTGTCGTATGAATTTTCGTCTTAATCCGATACATAATTTAGTAATTATTGCCAAAAAATTGAATAATTAGTGTTGATCACCATTTTTGTCGATGCTTCATTTTACATCTGAAATCAATAGCATGTGCTGTGAAACTCTCATGTACAAATTTTCATAAAAATGTGATGCATAATCACGACAATATCGCGAAAACATTGAACAATTTGTTTATTGACCCGAATGACAATTGTTTAAAATTCTTTAATGAATATTAATATAATAATAATAATCTGTTCTCCGATCCAAAATATGATATCTGAAATCGATTTTCTGTACAGGCCCCGTTCGTTTTTGGCAACATTCGATTTTGGCAACATTCGATTTTGGCAACATCCGATTTTGGCACATGTGCCAAAATCAAACGGTTTTTAGAAGCGACATTACTTTTTAGTTTTCTCTATAACAGGATCAATATAATTTGGACAAACACCAAAAATACGTTTTAACGTTCATAAATGGTGATAGAATACAACAACAAAAACAAAAAAAATCTAAAAAATTTATAAAGCTCTCAAAAATGACAAAAAGATGAAAAATAAAATAAAATCAAAAACAATACAAACAAAAGACTAAAACATGACAAAATCAACTTAAAAATGATGAAGAATGTAAAAAGCAGCAAAAATGACAAATGAAAACAAAGATTATAAACAAAACAAAAATAGTGCAAAATGCATCAAAAACATGAGGAAAAAAACTATAAAAATTCTAAAAATGGTCGGAAATTTACTTAAAATAACGTTAATGATTACAAAAAGAGTTATTTTGTAGAAATAGGAGAAAAAAATTTCAGAAAAAAAACCGTTCGATTTTGGCAACATTCGATTTTGGCAACACAAAATGTTCGGGCATGTTGCCAAAAACGAACGGTTACTTGGATCACTTAGATTGCAAATTTTCCCCTCAGGATATTGACTCTCTGAACCACAGGTGAATGGATGAATTTATTCGAAGTTCGTATGGGAACCCTCCCGAATCTTAGGACACTTGATTTCTCCTGATATCCGGGACACAATATTCACGAATGCACAGGCACTCTGAATATTGTCCTGTATGACGGGAAAACTCCAGCTGTCAAAAGTTTTCTGTCGCGTTTTTTATAGTTCATCCTTTTCTATCATACGCATAACGTTCCGTATAATTTTACCTTTCTCAGTAGCAGTCGTAAAGCTAAAGAAGTGCGTGTGGCTGCAAGTCGTGCGCATGGAACATTGTTTTTGAAGGATCAACCGACGGAGTCTCAAAGGAGCCTTATTGTATAGCTTATTTCGTGTCAATGTACCCTTGGTAGTGCAGAACCTGGTAATTTTATTCTAAATTAAATGAAATATAAACATTGACTTATTTGTTGTTTGTTTTCAGCTAAAATGACGTCCAACATCATGAAATGCTAAGATCAGCAGCGACGTCGTTAACTTAACTACTTCTCATTAAGATTAATAAATGTTCTATAGTGATTCAAAATAGTAAATATTTTTGGATTTTTTTGCATTATTCAATTCAATGTCAACATAGAAAGAAAATAGTCCTGAGCCTACAGGATAGTCCCAAGAATTTCCCTGCAAATCACAGGAGAAAGCCGTTGCAAGCCTACAGGACAATTTGACAGTTGTTTTCCTGTAGTGATTTTCTGTCCTGAAATCGTCCTGTAATTTCAGCTGTTGAAAATACAGGACGAAATCCTCCCGACCACAGGAGAAAAGATTAAGTGTGTATAAAAACAATAATCAAATTAACGAGAAAAAACTAAAATTTGAGTTTAGAAAATTGGTTCATTGAGAAATGCGATGCAGCGAAGCAAAGACAAATTTAGATGTCTTTGTTTTAAGTAAGATTTTTTTTACTACCGGAAAATCTGGGATTGAGGTCAAACTAATCATCGGAACCCCACATATTTATACATCGTCGGATAGATGTATTCTGGAAAATTACAAAATTAAAAGAAGCACTCAAAAATTGCAAAGCCGTTAAAAATTATAAGCAATTTGAATACAAAATTGTTTTCGGGACATTTTTGCCCGGTGAAGCCCGGCGTAGGACATTTTTTTCGGAAATGTCCTAATATTTTTTAGGCTTGCCAATAAATAATTGCAATTTGAGCCTCAATTCATTGGTCACATTAAAACTTAAGATTTTGTAGAAGAAATGTTGTTCAAAGTCACATTATTGTGCGAGTAATAGAGCCTGCACTTGTACGTGTTTTCGCCAGACTTCGGAATAAAAAAAAAGATAAATTATAATGACAAGTTATTGTTAGTCTTTTTTGAAAAAAAAAAAAACGAACGTACCAAATCTCCATGTTCCAAAATGTCATGCCCCTAGAAGTTTGTACTCTTATTTGTAATCAACAAGAAGAAAAAAAAACCAATTACCATAAAACCATACCTCAGCATGGAAGACCGCATGGTTAGGGAGCGTGTAGCCAAATGACGCAACAAGAATGCCAACCACAAATAATGATGAGTGCATCGTGTGTACGTTTGAATAATGCGTTATTTTCTCTTCTGCTGACATTTCAAGCACACCACATCTCCCCCTTCCATTCGTTTATTTTTTTCACCTAGTAGAACATTTCGGAATGTTTTGGCAATGAATTGGTAAGTTCCGGTGGGGAAACCGGAATTTTCTATGACGAAACACGTTTGACGTTTTTTACGCGCAAGTTTTTTCCGCATTTGTTTGTCACATGGTTAAGAGACCAGAACATCTGATTCAGGAAACTTTTCCGGGCCTATGTTTGAGGAATACTGTTTCTCAACCAAGCGGCGGATTCGAGACACTTCCTAAAAACTATCCATAAGGCACTGACACACACATTTAAAATGTATCTCTCCCAATCTTTCAGTTTATTCAGTTAAATTGATGAAGGGACAAACCAGCAGCAGCAGCAGCGAGCGGCTGGTGTCTCAATTTATTCATTCATGTTTATTCCGAGGCAACTCCCGGGGTATATTCATAAACTAAAAAAAAAACGAAGCCGAAGAAGAAAAAAAAACTATTCGCTATCTCCGATATGACGGATGACACAAGCTCAAGCAGCGAAACTTATGCTAGGCACATCCCCCAACAACGACTTGACGTTTCCTTCTTTTGCTTCTTTCTTTCCTTTCCCTTTCCCTTCCACTTGGACGTTGTCTTTGCCCATCTTCTTCTTCATATTGGACAAGTCATCCATATTGCTGTAAGGGTTAGAGGAAATTGAAAGTTAGTAATAATAAGTGGGCATCATGGCGTTTCTTTTATTATTTTTCCCTTCCCGGTTCCGTTCCTCAATCTTCCACCAACAACTATCTGCTACAAGTATAAGTTATAAAGTTGATTGGTTGTATCTTATGTCATGCTTATGGCAGCAGCAGCAGCCAGCCCATTCGTTTCTTGATAATTTCCTTCGATACCGACCATCTTCATAAAGTTGGGATGCTGCTCTATGGAAATGCGCTTTATTGCAGCCATTGTACTGTCATCAAAAGTCACGATAACAAATTTACCGGACCCCCGGAAAAGTCTTTTCCATACCTATCAGTTTCCCCCAATTGCGAGTCCGGACTCATCTTCATCTACGGGTTGGCGGGCAGCTCGTTCGTTATCAGCAACAGATTTGAACTGCACCGCGATGAAATGAATGATGCAGCGTTTAATTAAGGAATGTTAAATTTGTTAAAAAGCTGAAGAATAGCTTCTACGAAGCCATTTGGAGGCGCACTTTTAAGTTGTGGTGAAGCCTCCACTGGAAAATTCAATTGCAAATAACGTTTTGGAACTCGATTTTTGCTGACTGTTGTTTTAAGCAATAGTTCTTCATATACAAAAGCATTGGAGATTCTCAAATATTCTTTTCTGTTTTCAAAACCTGTCCTAAAAGATTAGTCAAATCATTATTTTGTATCTAAAATAATATTAAATTATTCATAAGTTCCTAAATTCTGCCACAATAAATGTTTTACTTGTATAAAATTCCCAGCGTGGCCAGCGAACCGGGAAACCGGGAATTTAAAATGGAACCGGGAAAACCGGGAAAAAACCTGGAAGAAACCCGGGAAAATTATGTATGAATCGTTTTTCTCTGATATAAATCTATGGAATTCTAAAGTTTATAGATTTTAACACGAATATTTTTTTCTCAGAAACTTTACATTTCAGAGTACACATTCCGTTCCGTAAGGACAATATGGCGAAATATCGGAATTTGTTTGCTCAGCAGCGCTAACATTTTCAGTGTTTCAATTCCAAAATATTTTATACGTATTTTAAAATAATGAAACGTAGCAGTCAGAAAAATTTCTCGTGAATAAACTATTCCTTAGCTGTTTAAAAAAAAAACCTTAATTAAATGCGAAGCATAGATTATTTAAATAAGCTTTACTAGCGTTGATTAATGTAAAAATTTTACATTTCATACCTAAGTGCACTTTCTTTACAAATCTTAAGAAAAAAAAAAAATAAACCTGAAAGTCTGGATAAAGAAATTTGTTGAAGAAATCAAAAATTTTTATTTTTATTTTTTTTTGTTGTTTTTTTTTCATAAGTTCTTATTTAGACATTTGAGATTAATGCTTCATCAGAGACACGCTATGCTGAATCAAAACTCAAATTAAGCAGAAATGTAAAGAAATTATTGGGATGTATGGGAAACAATTTTTAAGATTCCTATAAAAAATCGAATCAATATGTTGAACAAATGAGGATGAAATGAAATTGACTAATTTTCGACTATTTTAAATTGGGAATACGAAAGTGCACGTACACGTTCTCATCTGTATCATACTTCATGTTTTCATTTCATTAATAATTTATTTAAAAAAAATTGTAAAAATAGTAAAGTTTTAAGGTATGTGTTATTTGAAATTTTGCGCTTTTTCTGATAACTGCATTCTTCTTTAGGAAGGAAATATGAAAAAATACTTATCATTTGTGTATGCGTTTCGGAATCATGTTTATTGAGAAATTACAAAAAATCCAGAATTTAAAAATTTCACCCTCAGCACGGTTTTGAAAATTTGGATTTTTGGCCGGTTGAAATCCATGCATTTTTGGGGCCGGACTGAAAATTCTCTTATATTGTTTTTTTTTATTAATAATGCAAATCCAGAATCCAGCATCCAAAGCTCAGACTGTAGATACGCAATATAAAAAAAATAATTTAATGTTATCTAATAATAAACTGAATTCCACCGAACATGAATCTTGAGGTTACATCAGAAGTTTAAACTTAAATTGAATTTCGGATTATGAATCCCAATTTGAATTTTAATTTTGATTTATGGATCAGTATCAGACTAATCTGAAACTGTTTGTTCATGATCATATTCGAAATATTAGAAGTCAGAGCTCAATACTTATGTTCAGTAAAAGGACAGAAAAATATTAAAAAAAAAAATAATTGAAACTTCAACTTGAAATCTTCAGATCACATGGCGTTATATCAAAGCAATATTTTATCAAATCCAAACCATGAAAATATTTTTTACAAAAAAAATGAGAAGAAAGTGGCAATATTCGACGAGATTTCGCAGGATATTACAATTATTTTCTATTAAAACTATTTTCTTGAAGCTTTGCATTTCAATTTATTAATATATTATTTTCTGTAAAATATCCCAAAAAATATTCAAAGACATAATTGTCTACTTCTTCGGTAAAAAAAGCTATGTACAGATTTCTTTCTGTACATAATCATAAAATATCTTATGGAAAAAGCGGGAAAAACCGGGAATTTGAAAATGGAAACTCGTTGGCTACCCTGAATCCTTCTCCCGAGCTAAATTTGGTTCCATTTGCAAATCATTAAAATAAAATTTTGAGAGTCCCGCTGTATAATAAACAAGAAAACTTTCTCGTACCCCAATCCCTAAAAAAAGGATGGATGCATCCCTCTCCCTTTTCAAGCTCCCCATTGAAAAGAAAGGATGAGTAGTAAATTCTTGTTTCATATGAGCAGTTAGGCAAAAAATGAGAGCCTTCCTCTTCTCTATTCATCCCCCACTGGAGGGTTCTCGAATAAGCATAGAAACATTCCTCCATTCCAAAAACCCTCCCCTACTAAAGTTGGTTGATTTTGTTAGGGTAATTCTATAGATATGCAACAAAAATGTACGAGGTTTCCGTCTCCTCTTCCTATCTCACTTAATGGAAGAAGGGAAGGATCCCAAATAATTATTTCACCAGTCATTCAAAAAATTGTATGTCTGCCTCGCGATCAATTTGATTCTCCTCGTTTGATCAGTTATCGAGTATTGCAAATATTTATATGGGCTCCCTCCCCTTTTCCTATCCTCCCAATGCAAGTCGAAAGGAGTCTCAAACAATCATAGACCCTTTTCCCATATCCAAATATCCTCCCATGCCAATTTTGTTCCATTTAAATTTGAATAGTTATCGAATTTTGCAATAAAAATTGTATGGAAGCCCCTCCTCCTTAATCTTTCGACTGGTAGAAGGGAGGGAAGGTTCTTTAATAATCACTGAAACATTTCTCGTATTCAAATATCCTCACATGTCAAATGTGGTTCCATCTGCTTGAAATATTCTCGAGTTATGTTAAAATGGTAAGAAAGCCCTCCTTCCCCCCTCCTATTGAAAAAAGGTACCAAAAATTCATAGACATATTTCTCGTAGCCAAACCCTCCCCCCCTGGCCGAATTTGGTACCATTTGCTTGAATGGTCCTTAAGTTATGCAATCGTTTTTGCTTTGGAGACCCGCTCTCCCTTTCCAGTAAGAGAGAAGGTTCTCAAATTGTAATAGGAACCCCCCTAAGTTGAAAAAAATCGATTCAGTAGTTTCCGAGTCTATAGGGAACAGACAGACAGATAGCAATCAATTTTTATTTATATAGATCAGGGATGAGCAACCTTTTGAACCAACGGGCCAATTTAAAATTGAAATATTGTCGGCGGGCCGCACCTAAAATTTTTTTTTTTGTGATAATTATCAGAGCTCCACATCATTTTTCATAACTACAAATTTTTGGCGAAAACAAATTTGAAAAAGGAAAGATAAATAGAATTCACGTGTTCAAAAACAGTAATTCAACACGGTTTTTTTAAATACCCGATATTGAAAAGGTACCTCGCTAAATGTTTGTCATTTTTAAATCCTCTTAATTTTTTAATAGTAGGTACTTCTTGGCGAATATTCGTTGTTACAACATTCTTGTTTAAAACGATGATACTATTAGTCATCACATCCATTTGAAAATCTTCTGGAGCTTACCACAGTAAAAACTAAGAGTTTGATAAATATATTTTTAAAGAAATCACAGTCCTCTTAGCGTTGGACGTTGAATCGCTATTTGACATTCTGTGATTTTTTTTCACCATTAAAATTTGTCCTCAAAGCTCATATTTGTTTTCTACAAACTTTTAAAAACCCGATTTAAATTGAAGTTCTGTATTGGATCATTGCATTCAGATGTTGAGCAAGGTTGTCGAAATCACAGAAAAATGTTCAATTTCACATATTTTTAAGCAACTATCTTCAAAACTACATTTTTGATTTTAGAATTTTTATCCACATTTTTATTATTTTCAATCTTTTTTATGTAGATATCATTGCGATAGGATTTCTTAGGCTATATTTTGACTCTGGTAATGTGGATTGCGAATTATAAGTGAAATAACTCAATTTATCGATGTTTGCGATAAATTTGCTATTAAATTTCTGAAAAAAGCATCACAAATAATCGTCAAAGATATTTTGGGTGGAATCACAGAATTTCAGATAAGTTAAGAACTAATAATTTTTGTGGGTAACTTTAATGCCGGTTGATTCATGTTGAAAACCAATCGTTCTCCCTGGCTTTATTATTTAATTGTCGTTATTTTCGTCAATATTGAAATATGAAAATTATTTCACAAGTTGTTGGTTAATTTTTTTTGCCAGAATTTGAATGCTAACAAAACAACCCTTTTTGCCGAATTGGATAGAATAATTTTAAAAAAATATCTGCTGACCCTGCTCACCCTCACCAATTTAAAAAACCATATTGTACATGTCAGATTTCACTAATTCCACACATTTTTACAAACTTCAACACTTTCTCTTCACTTTTTTAGTCGTTTTGTAGCACTGCTTCCATAGTTGTACTGTTGATCATTTCCGCTCTCTGGGTGTTGAATTTCATGCAATCCAAAAGGATGTGTTTAACTGTGATGACTTCGTTGCAGGCATCACAAATTGGTGGTTCTTCTTTTTTTTAGCAGATAGTCGTGTGTCATCTTTGTGTGGCCTATCCGTAGTCTTGTAAGGATGCGTTGATCTTTTTTGTTTGTCACGTCGAATGAAATAATGACTTCACTAAAAGGGGCTTCAAAATTCCTTTGATCATGTGTAGGTTCCGATTTTTTACTGTTCTTCCGACTCACTTCAATGGCTCTCAAAGTGTTAGAAGTTAGATAATAAGGAAAAAAGTATGCTGAATAAAAATAACACTCTAATATAATGTTATGCCAACCAACAGCATTCCATTTAAGCCTTCAAGACTATAATAAACGCTTAAAATATCAGAAATAAGCTAACAATCTGAACTTTTCCTAACTATCCATGGTTAAAACAAATACAGGCATAAAAAATTGAAAAAGCGTCGCGGGCCGCACAAAAGGGTCTCGCGGGCCACGGGTTGCTCACCCCTGATATAGATTGTTTATTTGGTTCCAATTAACAATTTCTAGAAGAAGAAATAGCTTCTGCATCAACTTGAACTGTATCAGGGAACAACATTTAACGCCTTATCTTCAAAAGTATCGAAAAACTGATTTTTGGAAACAACTGGCAAATTTTGTAAAAAAAATCGGAAAAATTACTTCAAAAAATCATAAAAATTTCTAGCAACACTACGCCCAAAGAAGAGGTTTCTAAATTCCAATGCCGTTCGGGCAAATTACGAGCGTAAATGCGCTGAAATGTGCATTGCACCAAAGATGATATTGCCTTCTCATCCCTGGCATAAATACTCGAGCTCTCGGGCAAAATGATACAGGACCACTACATACAAACATTCAAGCGAAACCAAAAAAAAAATTAATGGGTTTTTTCATCCTATGTAGTGGATAATTCAACCCAGAAACAAGAAAAAAATAAATGCCGCGGAAAGTGAGATTCGAACTGACTATCTTCATCTTGCCATCCGATAGCTTAACCAGTGTACTACCTGAGCCATATGGAAAACAAGGGTTAATTGTCACATTTTTTCTATCACGTCCAATCAACAAAAAAACGCACGGTGCTGGCTTTCAGAATCTGGCGTTTGGCAGGGGGTTTGCCAATATTTTCTTATGATGGGAAAGGGGATCGGAAACCCGAAACTGTTTTTTGCTTTCCTACTGCGTGCTCACATATACACGCACATCTGCTTACAGCCCACTTTTATCTTGTGGTGGGATAGGGTGGGACATGAGAGAGAGAGAGAGAGAGCGAGAGAGAGCGAGAGAGAGCGAGAGAGAGCGAGAGAGAGAGAGAGAGAGAGAGAGAGAGAGAGAGAGAGAGAGAGAGAGAGAGAGAGAGAGAGAGAGAGAGAGAGAGAGAGAGAGAGAGAGAGAGAGAGAGAGAGAGAGAGAGAGAGAGAGAGAGAGAGAGAGAGAGAGAGAGAGAGAGAGAGAGAGAGAGAGAGAGAGAGAGAGAGAGAGAGAGAGAGAGAGAGAGAGAGAGAGAGAGAGTTGAGAGTTGAGAGTTGAGAGTTGAGAGTTGAGAGTTGAGAGTTGAGAGTTGAGAGTTGAGAGTTGAGAGTTGAGAGTTGAGAGTTGAGAGTTGAGAGTTGAGAGTTGAGAGTTGAGAGTTGAGAGTTGAGAGTTGAGAGTTGAGAGTTGAGAGTTGAGAGTTGAGAGTTGAGAGTTGAGAGTTGAGAGTTGAGAGTTGAGAGTTGAGAGTTGAGAGTTGAGAGTTGAGAGTTGAGAGTTGAGAGTTGAGAGTTGAGAGTTGAGAGTTGAGAGTTGAGAGTTGAGAGTTGAGAGTTGAGAGTTGAGAGTTGAGAGTTGAGAGTTGAGAGTTGAGAGTTGAGAGTTGAGAGTTGAGAGTTGAGAGTTGAGAGTTGAGAGTTGAGAGTTGAGAGTTGAGAGTTGAGAGTTGAGAGTTGAGAGTTGAGAGTTGAGAGTTGAGAGTTGAGAGTTGAGAGTTGAGAGTTGAGAGTTGAGAGTTGAGAGTTGAGAGTTGAGAGTTGAGAGTTGAGAGTTGAGAGTTGAGAGTTGAGAGTTGAGAGTTGAGAGTTGAGAGTTGAGAGTTGAGAGAGTTGAGAGTTGAGAGTTGAGAGTTGAGAGTTGAGAGTTGAGAGTTGAGAGTTGAGAGTTGAGAGTTGAGAGTTGAGAGTTGAGAGTTGAGAGTTGAGAGTTGAGAGTTGAGAGTTGAGAGTTGAGAGTTGAGAGTTGAGAGTTGAGAGTTGAGAGTTGAGAGTTGAGAGTTGAGAGTTGAGAGTTGGGAGTTGGGAGTTGAGAGTTGAGAGTTGAGAGTTGAGAGTTGAGAGTTGAAAATTGAAAGTTGAAAATTGAAAGTTGAAAGTTGAAAGTTGAGAGTTGAGAGTTGAGAGTTAAGAATTGAGGTTAAAAACAGTAGAGAAAAATAATGTAGAGAAGATAGAATGATGATAGAAAATAACTGTTGAAAAAAAGGAATTGAGGGACAAGAATATATTTAAGAAAGAAAGAAAGGGGTTGAGACATAAAAAGATAATAGACAGAAAAAAAAAAATTGTGGGCGACAGAAAATTAACTGGAACATTTTACACCTTTTCTTGTTTATTTCAAGACTCGGTATTCTTAGTTGTTTTTTCGACATCGATCGTTTTCTTCCTTTCAAAATTTAAAGTGGCTTTTTGCTCCAAAATCCTTTGCTTCACGTGATCCCAAACCGCAGTTTTCCCAATAAAGTAAGCTCTCCGCGCGAACACAATAAGGGAGGATCACGTCGTCGTCGTCGGTCTTCCTGAAAGCTTCTCAGGAAAGTATTTGTAGGGTGGCTGGTTCCAGTTCTGAGAATATGGGAAGCAAGAACATTTTTCCAGAAGCATGTTTGGCTAAGGAAAAAGTGGGTGGAAGATTCCACCCTCTAGTAGAACTCACCACCCCCGAAAAACGTTTCGGAATGCTGCCTGACTGGATTGGATGTATGTTACTCTCTTCTTACATTCCCGGTTTTTGTTCGTTCGGCATTGCTTGCTAACGGGGAAGATTTTAAGAAAGAATTTTCCTTCTAACTGAAGTGTAGGAGAGTGTGCTCAACAACAACAACAAAAACCGCGTATCGTGGGAAAACATAATGGCATAAAAGCGTTTCGTTCCATTTTTTTCCATCGCTCTTACTCCCCCGGGATTCCCAAAGACGTTCAGAATTCAATATGCGCTTTTCGCAGTTTTCCGAAATCGACCGACACGGATGGATCGAGGAGCTGAGCTGGTGCTGTTGCTGCTGCCGGGTTCGGAGAAAGGTTTTTCCTCTTCTCGGTTTCCGGTCCCGATAAAGGCGAAAAGGGCAAGAGTTCAACCAACCCTGCGGGGATGACCTCAATAAAGGTTGCTCGAGATGAAAACAAAAATGGTGTACAAAATTGATGGAAATTGATTAGGGCCGAGGGTTTTACCCAAATCTTTTTAATATAAAAGATTTTTATAACAAAGTATTTTTTGGGTCATTCATTTTGATTTACCAGTTGCTCCTTTTCTCGTAAGATCATTTGAAAAGGAAATTTCTTCTTTGGAACATCATTTATATTATTTTAAAACACTTATTTTGACATGGTAACAAAATCACACTACAGCTCCGCAGATTAGAATTTCTTTCTGATTTGAAAACTTCTATGAAGTACATAGAAGCAAGCTGAAAAGAATACAGAAATAAGCAGATAAGCAGACAAAATTAACATAAATAAACAGAAGAACTAACTAAACTCAACCGAAAAATTGACAGAAATAAAAGGAAAAATGAACAAAAACTAACAGAAATGAGCAAAAAAAATCAACAAAAAAAAAATTGATTATTGAATAGAAATAAACGAAAGAGAGAACAGAAATAAGCAAACGAATTTAACAGAACCAAACAGAAAAAATACAGATATGAATAGAAAAATCAACAAAAATAAGCAAAAAAAAAGCTAACAGAATAATTAACATGAATGAAAAGAAAAAATAACAAACCAGATTGTTTCAGTTGATTCCTCTGTTTATTTTTGTTATTATTTTTTACATTACACAAATTAACAGGAAAATTATCAGTAATGAACAGATAAAAACAAAATAAGTGGATTAAAAATTAACAAAAATAAAAAAAAATAAAATTTATAATATTAGTCAGTGGAATTGACAGAAATGCAGAAAAATTAACAGAAAAACCAAAAGGAATAAAAGGATTAATATGAAAAATCACCAGATAAGTTAACATAAGGTTGCCAGATTGCCCGGTTTTATCCGGGTATGTGTGGATATGTAGTACAAAATTTGAGAACAGTTTGATCCGGCTCGGTTGCCCGGATTTTATTGAAAAAGCCCGGATTTTGCTCGGATTTTGACAAATATTTTAATTTTATTTGGCAATTAAAACAAAAAAAAAAACAAATTGTTTAAAAATTTTTGTTATTTATGCCTCAAAAACGGAATTTTTTTGAGCAAGTTTTATAAAAATAATCATGAAAGGTTTTTCGATAGCCCCCAATTTGCCAGAGGTTTTGTTTGGCAATTTTGAAAACAAATTTCCGGCTTTTGCAAGATTTTTATATAAAATTGACTGGATTTGTTCGGCCCGAATACGTGCTGACCAAATTTTGGCAACATTAAGTTAACAGAAATAAGAGGGTTAATAAATTGAAGCAACCAGAAAAATGAAATAAAATAAACAGAAAATTTAACACACACGCTTATATGTATTTAAATCACAAAAATTAACAGACAAATTAACAGGAATGAAAAACAAATAGACTTGAATTGGGAAATCAACAGATTCAATCCAGAAAAATAATCGAAACAAACAGAAGAATCAACAAAAATGATCATAAAATATCAGGAATAAACAAAAACATAAACAGAAAAATTTATCAATAAATTTAACAGAAAATAAAAAATAAATGTGCAAAAATTTGAAAAATAACTTTTTTTGAAAAAAAAATTAAATAATAATCAAAAATAAAAAATTACCACCCTTAAACTAAGGTTGCCAGAATTTTTTCAGCACCTATACGGGTCGGATAAATCCTGGCAATTTTATCTAAAAACCTGGAAAAATCCGAACATTTTTTTTTAATTTGTCGACCAAAAATCCTGGCAATATCCGGGCAAGTTTGTTCAAAACCCAGGAATTACTCATCAAAAATAAAGATAAAAAACCTTGAAATATTTTTTTTATTAATACTTATCAGTTTATTTAGGCTTCCAAAAAATCTTTCTAGGTTTTTTTAGTTGCTCAGAAAATTTCGATTTGGACGCATAAATGAAAAAAAAAAATCTGCTATACATTGGTTTTTTTATTTGGCAAATAAAGTGATTAAACCGGGCAAAATTCGAGATGTTTTTAATGAAATAAGGGCAACCGGGCTGGACCGGACTTTTCCCAATTTTTGTTTTAGATATCCTGGCAAATCCGGATAAAACCGGGCAATCTGGCAACCTTATCTTAAACGCATAAAAACAAATTTAACAAATTCACCAGGAATAATAAGAAAAACATTTCCAATTTAAAAAAAAAGATCAACAAAAAAATTACAAAAATTAAATACATAAAAAATTACAAAAATAGAAAAAGGAAAAAAAAATTTAAATGTAAGAAATATAATTGAAAAAAAAAAACATTTTTTTATTATTATTTTTTTAATTCTAAAAATTATTAGAAAAACAAAAATTTGAATTAAAGGTACGATTATTCAGCAGGTCAGTTAATAAATTTCGATAACATTTTTTTTTTATTTTTCCTACGTTTCGATGCTCTTAAGCATAATTTTCAGGGAATTCTAAGTATTCGATCTCAAAGCTTTAATATTAACACAATAAGGACTGCAAAGAAATCTAAGCCGTGAGGTGGAACACCGAAATTCGGCATTGTATATCTTAAAACCATTAAAAAAATTCTAAAAATTTAGTACCTTTGAGTTAGCAGAAATGTTGTGTTTAATTTTGTAGAAAAAAAGTTTGATTGTAAGCTCTATAACATTTGAGTAAGCTTTAAGTGTAGTGCATTTGCGGCAAACGAAAAAAAAGTCGCGTATTTGGTCCGTATAAGTGTTGACATAGGGTTGCCATCAGTCCTGCAAAAGAGAAAATGTTCCGCTGTCCCGCTTTTTTTTTTAATGTCCCACTTTTTCCGAGAAAACCTCGACCGTCTTCTACTTCAAAATAGTTGGTCCGTGCTTGATAAAAACGCTTGATATAAAATCTTATTCAAATATAATACTTTTTTTAAATTTCTCAAAAAAAGCAGCATTTTTTTAAGTTCGTTTAAGAAATTTAATCTTGTCTCAAACTCGTTTAGTTGTTAGCATTTAAAAATATATTTTTTTCAAAGTGCCCGAAAAATTCACAAACATTAAAACTTAATTTAAGTCTTTTTGTTCAATTTTGGAAATAAAGTGAATAAATCTGTGCATTGAAGAAAATATTCCTTATGTTGCTTCCAAATGATGATGGTTCCAGATGTTTCTCCGGAAACCTAGTAGAATCCCTTGAATGTAAAGCTTAAAGAAAAAGTCAAATTCCGGATAAAATAAAACAGGATCACCGAGCGAAAAAAAAATGTTTTCAATCAAACAATGAATGAATGGACGAGTTTAATTTAATTAACTTGGTAGATGATAAAAAAAAGATGTTCAAACATTTAAAAGCTCTCTTCAAATTTCTAATTTTAAATGACTTTGAACTACAACATTTTTGACTTAAGTGTTTGCAGAATACAAAGATGGTAGTTTTCTTGAGAATTCAATTTTTTATACAAATTTCATTTATTCATATTTTATTACTTTCTGTGAACTATATTAGCAGAAGGAAAACCTACATAATACATATGTTTGGGAATGGTCATAAAAATAAGGTTTTTAAGAGTATCTAAAATGTCCCGTTTTTTGTCGGCGATGTCTCGTTTTTTCTGAAATTCTTTTTATGAACTATTTTATCAGAAGGAAAATGTACATAATATATATGTTTGGGAATGGTTAGAAAAAATAGGTTTTTAAGAGTTTTTAAAATTTTCCGGGTTTTTTGGCGATGTCCCGTTTTTTCTGCAATTATCTGGTAAGTCTATGTTAACATTTAATTAGATTTTCTGTCTTAAAATTGGATCGTTTTCGTAGAGTTAGAAATAGAAAATATAAAAAAAATAATAATGGATTAAAAATTCAAAAACATTTTTTAAATACAAAAACTAAAAAAGGGGAAAAAATTAATTTCAATATACATTTTTTTTATAATAAATCTAAAAAAATTAAAAAGTGCTCAAAACAAAAACTAAAATTTGCAACCAAATAGAAAAATAATGAAAATTGAAAATAAAATTTTTAGAGGGGTCGACTGGATGATTTAATGTAATTATTTTTCGGCATAACAGTCTTAATTGTCTTAAAACGATGTTTTGATTAGTCCAACGTTTCGATGCTTGTTGGCATCTTCCTCTTCCGCCAACAAGCATCGAAACGTTGGACTAATCAAAACATCGTTTTAAGACAATAAAGACTGTTAGGCCGAAAAATAATTACATTGAAAATAAATAAATAAAAAATGCAAATTAAAAAAAAGGGAAAACACCCTATAAATATTAAATTTAAAATATCAAAAGTTAAGAAAAAGAAAAATTAAACAATTTTATGAAAAAAAAAATTCAAGAAAAACAATCTCATGAAAAATGTAAACAAAAATAGAAAACGAAATGTCTGGAAAAATAGAAAAAAATGTATCAAAAATAAACAACTAACTAAAACAAGCAAAATCTGTCGGAAACTAGGTATTTTACCCTCATTTGATTTTCTTTCTTAAAATTGGATCGTTTATCGTAATTTTAGAAAAAAATGTATAAAAAAATAATAATGGATTAAAAATTAAAAAATCTTCTTTTTTTGTAAATAAAAAATTAAAAATGCGTAAAAAAATAAAAACAAATATACATTTTTTTTAAATAAAACAAAAAGAATTAAAAAACGAGCTCAAATAAAAAAAACCAATCAGCAACCAAATAAAAAAAAATAATGATTATTAAAAAAGGGTAAAAAAATACAAATAAAAAAACAAAGAAAAAGTAAAAAAGTCCCTTAAAAATATTAAATTAAAAATATCAAAAAATATAAAAAAGATAATAATATAACAATTTTATGAAAAAAAAAATATATATAAATGGAAAAGAATTACACAAAAAATTTTAACAAAAATAGAAAAAAGTGTGCGGTAAAATAGGAAAAAAATGTATAAAAAAGATAAAAATATATGCATCAAAATATTAAGACCCACAAAAAAATCCTGTCGTGGACATGAAAAATTGAACCTGCTAGATCTCGATTATAAATAAACCAAATGTAAAAAAAATATTTTTATTTTACCCCAAATGCTGTATTTGAAACTGTATAATAGAAATTCATTGAAAATTAACAACTTTGGATTCAAACTTCCTAAATTTGAGTGGAAAACAATAAATAAGACATCTCGTTTTTGTCCGCAATGTATAAAAAACATTAAAGCAAAAAAAAAAAAAATTAAAAAAGTTAAAAAATATGTGAAGAGATTTATAACCGTAATTTATGTTTGTTACTTAGTTTATCAGCCTTATCGGTGAAAAGTGAAGTCCTAAAAAGGAAGAAAATTCTACGAATATGAAATTTTATAGAAGGATCTACCACTACGTAGTAGTTGGCCCGTGCCGAACAAAAATTTTGTATGTGATGATGCTGTTTCTAATAAATTCTAACCGCTCATTTTCACCATCTTTCATTTCTTCCAACTTTCTAACCGTCTATAAAATTTCATAATCATAAGATGTTCTCACTAAAAAGGACATCACTTTTCATCGATAAGGCCGATAAATTAAGTAACGAAATTAAAAATAATTTAAAAAAAACTCCCAAAAATATTTTTAAGAATAATAATTCAAAATTGAAACATAATAATATGAAAGAAATAAAATTTCATTACAAATTTAAAAAAAAATGTAAATAATAGTAGCACTTAAAACTAAAAAAAGCGTCAAATGATTTTTCTTCTTTTAGTTGCAGAATAGCATGTTTACCCAATTTTGGTACTCAAATCAAACAGTCAGGTGAATGAATCACCGAATTTTGCCCAAAAAATGATAGAATTTATGAGTTCATTTTATCGAAAACACGAGTCGTTTAGGGAAACTTTACTGATGTTATTAACTACATTTTTAGGAACTTTCAAACAGCATTCCAAAAATTGCAACAAAATTCGATACTTAAAGGATTTTTTTTTTTGAAAAAAACATATGAATGAATGAAAATGAAAATACAAAATTAATAGAACATTTGGATTTAATTTAAATATTCATTTGACTGACCTCCCTTTTTCATATTTCCTTAAACTATGTTTGAAACATTGTTTGCCTTTTTTTGTTTCCAATGGCAAACATGAAAAAAGAAAATTCATATAAGAATTATGTAGAATATAAAATACATTTTTAATTGAAGAAATAGGAGTACTATATGTTCATGTTTGGTTAAGTAAAGGTCCGATTTTGAACTTCTGTTGATCTCGAGCAACTTTTTCATTTGAACTCTACAAATTAATTTTTCTTAGATCTAAAGTTCAAGTGTGGTAAATATAGATAGTGTATCCAAATTTTGTTTTTTTTTTCTCAATTTTACCAATCATGTGACTTAAAAGATCCGATAAGAAAATTCTCCAACCAAGAACTTTTGCCCTCCCATATCCCTCAAATCTGCACCACAGAAGATTGAAATACTGCCCGAAGAAAAAGAAAAAAAAGTATTACGTTTACGTTATTCCCATTTCTTTTTTTTCGGAGAAGGTTACGTACATACACTTTTTCGTTCACCCGGGCGAAGCCAAGATTGGGGGCTGCTTTCCAGATCAGCAGCTTTGTTTGAAAATAATTACATTTTACATGAGCTGGGCTGACTGGCTGGCAACCTTTCTAGTGTTTCCTTTACTTTTTTTTTGTTTGGGTTGAGTTGTAGTCGGCACAATCCACATTGAAGCCTCTCGGCCCTAATGAATATATGATTTCGATTGGATGAATGGGTCTCTACAATAATGGGTAGGTTTTGTAGTAATAACTTTTCATTAGGTTCAAGAAGAATGTTTAAAAATTTAAAGAAAATTCTAAGAGGTTTTAAAAAATGGAGAAAAAAAAAACCGATAATGTTCATTTGGAACCGAATTGTTACAAATGGAAGGAGGCTTTTCGAACGGTTCTTTCCGTCGACTCTTAACAGCCCATTTGTTTTCTCTACTTTTCCTTCGAAGTATCGGGAAATGGTTGCTTCCTCCTATCAAGGTAGGAAAAGGACATTTCCTGCCACACTTGGATTATGTGTTCAACCATTCGTGGCTGCGTTGCGTTGCGGGTCCTAATTGGGCCTGCATCGGAAGTAAAACGCGGAGAGCTGGGGAAACACAATATTGATATTGACTATAATAGGGCCGAGGAGAAAGAGAGAAAAAAAGTAAGGGAAATTCATGGGAAAAACTCGCATCACAAAAGGCATTAGGAAGCCTACAACAGGATCTGTGGCGCCTTAATTCAGCCCCAAGTAATGGCGTACTTTTCCGCTTTGGGGAGCTCCTTAAAAAAAGAGGGAAAAGGGAAGCCGATGGGGAAGGATTCTCAGCTCTCAGCAATAGCCAGCCGGCGGCAAGATCTAGATCTAGGCTCAGAAGTATAAACTGGTGGCTGAGTAAGGCTGCAGTATATGGAGCAATTTCAGGACGGTGGAAGTTGAGCGTGAAGATTGTTGCCGGTGATATGTTTCTGAAAACGTTCGCAGAATCGTTTTAGGTGGGATTAGTCTTTCAGTTGTGGTTAGAGTATATAATTGTTCGGGAAAAAGGATATTTCAATTCGCTGTTCAAAAATCGAAATTCAAGACAAAAACTCAATTTGAAAATAAGCTTCTAGTGCAATTTAGTGTACAATGTGAGAATCTGTTTGATGTCTTACTGTGAAATCCAGTGACCCCCCAAAAATCAAACTCTACTCCAATAATGAACTTCCTTGGAGGTGGAATTATCGGTATAAGAGTCTATGCCGAATCGGCATTAACAAGCTTTCTTATAACTGGCATGTCCTCCCAGCACAACCGCATTGCATGTCCTATCAAAAGACAAAGCAGGATGAAAACAACGGACTTGTGATAAAGCTCAGTTGGCAAGTCAGTTGCTTCCTGAGCCGATGTCCGTGAGTTCGAGCCCAAGAGTAAACATCGATCACAGTTGTACCGTATAATTTTTTCAATGACTGTCCGCCAATTACATCGTTGATATAAGTCGCGAGTGACATAAACATGTTAAAATGACTATAATCGAAACAAAAAAAAAAGAAATCAAGGATATTGTCTTTCGTTTGCTAACCAACTCAGATGGTGCACTGGGTAAGATACCTGACTGGCAAGCCGAGATGAGATGTGGCAGTGAGTTCCGGTTCTCACTATTTTTTTTTTGGGATGAATTTCCAATCCAATACTATGAAAATCCCATAAAATGTTTTTCTTGTTTCGCTTGAATGTAGTGGTCATGCATCATTTTGTTTGGGAGCTCGAGTCTGTCGAGTCGAGTGCCAGAAGTGCTTTAGCAATCATATCATCTTTGGTACAGTACACTTTTCAACTTTTCATCACATTTTCGGCACAGAAATTTGCTACATTGGCATTGGATTTTGCAACCTCTTCTATGGATGTGTGTTTAATGTTTTAATTAATCTTTTTTCCATAGTTTTCCATCTCACGGCTACGACATAACATGATTAAAAATAAAATTGTTGAAATTTTGGATTTGAAATATTGGATGAGTTTTAAAAAAATTCTTGTTTTTCGTAGGATTTTTTTTTCCTGGCAATTTACATTGCATAACTAACAGATTAACTCATTTTTCACTAATCAATATTTTTTGTAAAACGTTTTAACGAACTTATTAAATCCAAATATTTTTGGAAAACTTCCCGATTACTCCAAAGGATCCCAAAAAAAAACTCAAAACTTTAAATTTCCCAAATGTTGTGCTGTTTTATGAAACTAAGTTCGAACCATCAGTCAATGAAAAGCAGCAAGTACGGGACAATTGTAGATCGTACATACCCACATAAATCCACGTATATATATTTACAGAAACGCCACAGCCAATGTTTAATAACTGCCAGTCCGCTTCGGATCGGGGCCCCGGCTGTCAGTCAAGCGCCTTCCGACAACTGTGTTGTTTTCACCCATCCAGTAGATATACCCACCACACCAGTTATGGAAGATTGCTCGGAAAACAGCTCGACGGCTTCTCAGCTGTTGTTCAGGGCTGACTGACGGAAGGCAAATGTGAGTGACTCAACAGTGTGTCTTGAAAGCCATCCCCCATCCTCTTCGACTTTAAACTACTGTCCTGGCACATTTGGACAATTTCAATTTAAAAAAAATAAGTCCTACAATTTTTTTTTATCACGTCTCTGTTTTCAATATTTTCTTTCTTTTTTTTTTTAAAGAAAATTAAAAATTTGAGCCTAAAATTGTTTGACGATAAATGTTTTTTAAAGGAACAACCATTGTGCGTCCTGCAGTTACCGCTGTCAGAGATTGACGTTATCATAACATAGTTTTCACTTTAGAATAGCGCCGTCTGACACCTTTCCCTATATCTATAGTGCTGTTTATAGAATAGAACTTCTCTTAACGAGTAACCTGAGCTCAAACAGAGGGAAATGTGAAAAACAAGAGCTTTTATTTATTAAGTTTTTAATAACGAAAAGAATTTTTCAAGAAATTAAAAAAAAAAAAATGATACAGTGTTGGAACTTTAAATTATGTAATAATGTTACTTTCTGCTAGCTTGCCTCAATTTATGGAGTCCATAAATTGTAGAGCTTAACAATTATAGCACCCACTCGTAGAGTACAGCACTTCACTTTTTGAAGTCAGCTGCCGTCGTCGTTCCGAGAGTAAAACCCTCTGTAGAACCGAGATGGAGATCCGTTCTTGGAATATCCGCATAAGGCAATAAATAAGCCGTTCAAAGAAGTTCAATCGGTTGCGTTCATTAGGCTGGCTCGAATTTTTATTTTTCAAAGTTTTAATAAAACTAAGGCCTGAATTTTTTAGTGTATATAGAACCTAACTTAGCTCGAATAAGTTATGACATTTTATTTTTTGGATACAAATGTTCGACAGAAAGTCAACTATCGGTCAAAGTTTATTTTACTTGGTAGTTCATTTCATTCAGTTCGTGACAATTGCCACGAAAAAATTGCTATGGCGACCGTCAAAAATCTGTTCAAAGTGATTGAAAACACATTTTGATGATTGCCTTTCACCAAAAAGTTTTGAATTTCAAAAGTTTTTTCTTCTTTTTTCCATGACGACCGTCAAAAAAATCGTTGAAAGCTTTTCAGAAGTTCTGTTTATCTGTTATTTTTTCCAACACAGCTTTATACATCGCATCAACAAAGCTCAGCTCACAGTGACTCTTACTTGTCTGTTACATAACACAACTTAGCATTACACACCGTAAAAACAGAGCTCAGCCCACAGTGGCTATTATTTGTCTGTAACATTACACTACTCAGCGTTACACATCGTAACCACAAAACTCAGCCCACAGTGGCTATTATTGGTTTGTTCTATTACACTACCTTCCCAAAGTATGTCGCCCTTTTTTTTAAATTACATAACTCAGAATTAGACATCGTAACAACAGACCTCAGCCCACAGTGGCTATTGTTTTTCTATTACATAAAACAACTAAGCTTTACACATCGTAACAAAAAAACTCAGCCCACAGTTGCTATTATTTGTCTGATAAATTACACAACCCAGTATTAAACAAAATTTCACAAGACAGCAGTATACATCGTCATAACGAAGCTCAGTCCACATTGGCTATTGTTTTTCTGCTACATTACACAACTCAGCATTACACATCGTAACAACTAAGCTCAGCCTACAGTGGCTATTGTTTGTCTTTTACATTACACATCGTAACAAATAAGCTCAGCCCACAGTGGCTATTGCCTTATTGGTTTTTTTTCTGTTACATTACACATCACAGCATTACACATCGCATCAACAAAGCTCAGCCCACAGTGGCTATTGTTTTTTTTTAAATTACACTATCCAGCATTACACATCGTAACCACAAAGCTCAGACCACAGTTGCTATTATTCGTCTGTTACGTTACACATCGTAACAACAAAGCTCAGTCCACAGTGACTATTATTTGTCTGATAAATTACACAACCCAGTATTAAACATCGTTACAACAGAGCTCAGCCCACAGTGCCTATTAATTGCCTGGTCAATTACTCAACCATTACGCATCGTGAAAACAAAGCTCAGCCCACAGTGGCTATTATTTTTCTGTTACATTACACAGTCAAGCATTACACATCGTAACAACAAAGTTTAGATGACAGTGGATATTATTTGTCTGTAACATTACACAAATCATTACACATCGTAACAACAAATTTCAGCCCACTGTGGCTATTATTTGCCTGTTAAATTACACAACCCAGCATTACACATCGTAACAGCAAAGCTCAGCCCACAGTGCCTATTATTTGTCTTTTACATTACACAACTCAGCATTACATATCGCAACAACAAAGCTCAGCTCACAGTGGCTATTATTTGTCTTTTACATTACCCAACTTAGCATTAGCCCACAGTTGCTTTTATTTGTCTTTGAGATTACACAACTAAAAATAAAGTTTGAAGTATATTTTATGTAAATTAAAAAAAAAATCAAATATGCGATAGATTACAAGACCAAAAACAAATTGCGAAAAAGATGGGAGTTAATTCACCCTTGGTATTCTTGATTTTATTGATTTTTTAGAAGAAAAATTGCTTGATTTATGGGTTTTATGCAATAATAACGTATGCAATTTTGTTGCACACAAGTTTTCGTGCAATATATTTATTCTTTTTTTGCATTATTTTTTATTACCCCCCCTCGCGATGTTCCAACTCCGAGTGATATGAGAAGGATATTAAATTTTGTCAGGCCTTATTGAGAAGCTTTAAAAAATATTTTTCCTGAAAAAATTCAAAACGTGTCATTTTTGCAGAAGTCTTGATTCGATCCTACAGGACAGCTATTTTTTATTTCATCAAAGCTAACGAGTTTTTTCGAAGCTTTTTTCGTTTAAAGAGTTAGAATGAGGTTTTCTGACAGCCAATTTAAATTCTTTTCAAACTAACGAGTGGTTTTAAAGCTTTCTTTCCTTAGAAGGAATGTTGAAAAGTTTTTTGAACAGTCTATTTTATAGGAAATAACGAGTATGTTTAATGACTTATTTCTTGAGAAGTGTTGTTTGAAGGTCCTTTCACTTTTTTATCGTTTTCGTAGGAATTAAACCCTTGAGAAAATTAAGAGAGATATAATTCTGTTTTGCGAAGGAAATTCAATATGTTTTTCTCCTTCTAGGGACAGTTTGAGAATATTTCCTGCTTGCTCGGCGGAAGGTCCTTCTGCAAAAAAAATATGTTCTATCGAAATAATAATGATTTCATTTTGTATATAATTGAATTTTCATTGAGAGATATTGTAATTGCAGGGTGGCCACAGAACCGGGAAAACCAGGAATTGAAAATCGCACCGAAAAAATCGGGAAAAAACCTGGAATTTAGACCCAAAAGCAAGAAAATTAACAAAAGGAAACCGAAATTCAGTTTTGGTTCCAAGATCAGGGGTTCAACTCAAAATCCGGGTAATAATTTAAATTTCCAAGTCAGAATTCAACAGTTCATAAAATGTGTAAGAAGAATTTCATAAGCAAAATTTTCCTACACTTTTTCAAAATTTTCTCACTTGTTCATTGAAATTCAGGTCTGCATATTCAATTTTAAATTAAATTAAACCAATTTCAAAGGTTCTGATTCCATAACTTCCATAACCAAAAATGTATTTCTATTTTCGTATTTTGGATTCTGTATCTATTTCAGAATTCTCGATTTTCAGTTCGAATAACCATAAGAAATTAGAAATGAAAGGCTGCTTTGAAATCCTAGTTCGAATTTGGTTTTGCATTTGATATCAAATTCAACCATGTTTTTCGAGATCACATGCATTTTCAATATTTTGATAATATTTTTCAAAACATAAAATGATAAATTTTGTTTTATATTCAAATTCGAAGTTCTTAAACTTGATTCTTGCACAAAATTCAAACATTTATAGCTTTGAAATGGCAATCCAAAATTGAAAACTGAGATTCAGATCATTGTTAGTTCATATTTTAATTCTGATTCACAATACAGATTAAAAATTGAACAATAAAATAGTAAATTTATATTGAACATGAACTACAGAATTTGAATAAAAGGTTCATGAATGAGGGCTCTCAAACTTGGCTCATAAAATTGTGATCTGGAATAGAATTCGGAAATCGTATTTTTTGTTCATTACAATTATAAGTTCAGGTTCAGAATGCAGATTTAAAATTCAGGAAACGATTTAGCTTGTAAATAAATTTTACAATCAACATATAATTGTTGAGGAATTCAAGAGATCATGAACTTTACAAATTGCGGACCAGATATCTCGTTTTTTTCGCTTGCTAACAGTGTGCTACACTTTGAAGTATAGCTCGAATGGACTGAATTTAATTGTTTAACTTTATTCGACAAAATTGAACACAACATTTGCCGTAACTTATAAATGCTTAATTTGTAAAATTCAGTCCAGGGGTTTTTTCAATATAGAATACCGAATCTAGCCAAAGATTTCTTCGCGGTCCTTAATGTGTTAAGCTTGCTTGTCAATTCAATTTCAAGATTTCAAATTTTTAAATCGAAATGAGTTTGTAAACACAAATTCAGCTGAAAATCACAAATAAAAGATAGAATTTGAGTTTTTTGTCCGAAACCCCCAAATTTTATTTAAAAATCATCTACAGGATTTTCATTATGGATTCTTTATGAAAAATATTTGCTATTAAAGAATTATCTTCACCTAAAAATTCTATATTTTCCCGGTTTATTGTTTAACATTATTTACACATTAGAGACACCAAAATTTGGCATTTTATGTTTCAAAAACCAATAGACAAAACTCTGCTTATTTAATATATTTGAGTACCGAGAAGTTTTGTGTTAAAATTTGTAGAATGAATCATAACATTTGAATTAGGAGGGTGAAAACGTATCGTTCATCTCTCGTTAATTATACAAAAAACATTTTAATTATGGTTTTAATGGAGCATACTAGCGGCAAGTGAAAAAACGAGATATCTCATATTTGGTTCGCAATGTGTTAATATTTCAGTTCTATAGCTAAATTTCATACAAAAATAATTAATTTGGTTCAAGTTTGCATCAAGCAAATTTGACCGGAAAATCTGATGATTTCACTAACTTTTTTATATGAAAATATGATTTATTTTCATCAATGGTTAAAATCTTTGAATTTGCAAAATAGTTTGGAAGATTGAGCTTCTTTGATTTGAGTAAGAATAAGTTATTTTAAGAAATGGAAGGCTCTCCTAAAAAAAGCTTTTATTATGCCCAAATCAACTATGTTTGATTTACCACACTATTAAATAAATTTAAAGATGTTAAACTTCGATGAAAGCGAATTTAGCATACCTTTAAGGTATAGGACCAATTTTCAAAGTTATGATTTAATACGAAAACTTTTCTTGTAAAAGTACTTAAAAATGAGTAATAATATAGTTACAAACATAATGTGTTTTAAAATTTTTTTGTATTCACGCATTGTTGGGCAAAAAATCATAGGTAAAAATCAGTCACCAAACCCCCCTCCCCCCCCTGAGTTTGTTCTTCCTGCGGCCCTGACTCTGATCTATCTTCAATAACCTCTAAATTGAAAACAAAATTCACAAATTTTACTGAAACCCAGAGTTTAAAACTGCCACGAAGAGTGAGATGAGAAATTCAAAAAGTGTCCTCATATTTGTTCAAGTATCGTATTAAAAAACTACCATTCGTATAAAAATAGCAAGTTGAAGTATATTTTCTCTCTATTTTAAGAGACTTTAAGTCTCTAAAAATGAAAGAAGTTCATAATAGTTTACATTTCATCAAACAAATAGGATTCTTTGAGAAAACATACGAATTTTAGTAAAATTTTGAATCCAGAACTCTTTGTTGCAAATTTGGAAATGTAAAAAGATGCTAATATTATAATTTTCCAATGATTGTATGCAATTCAAGAATTATACACAAGACAATGATCTTTACGCACGGAACGGTGTTTTTGTAGCTTAATAAAAATAAATTTCACATCGTCAAAAATTTGCTGAGGATAAAAGGAAATCATCTCCTATCAAACGCAGTATTTGGGGAAAAAAAACCATCACGGGGTCGATTATTGGTCATTGTTTATTCAGAAAACTAGGAACTAGGGGGAAATTTTCAAATGAACTGATTTCTACGTGATACGTGATGAAAATTGAAACTAAATTTAGAAAATTTCAGTAAAATTTACTCCAAATAGTTCTAAATTTGATTTTTTACCAACACTGTAAAGAATTTTTGAGATCTTTTTTTATGAGGGTGTTCATGTCGATTGAAAACAATATGTAAATTCTTTAGATATGTTCAAATGATTCAACCACTGCCCATACTGACTGGACTTTCGATTTCGTTTTCTGGATAATTTTTCCAACAGTACGCAATGTCAATTCCAGAGTGCGCATCGATCGATTTGAAGAAATGCTTTCCCAGTTAGTAAAAGCCACTCAACTCAAAAAAACAGGCAATTTCTATGATAAAATCGGACTAAACAGGTACATTTTTCCTACAGGGCATTTTTGTCAAATTTTTCAGGTTCGCCACCTGCCGTCGGTTTTGCGTACCTCCAAAATCTGACAAATTTTTGTTCTATGTGTCATGCCAGTGTGATCAGTGATTCAACATTGCATGGTAACACAAAATATACATATTTGTGTTTTGAGAGAAGTATTTCACAAAAAGAAATCCTTGAATTTGAATGTAAAAAAAACCCAAAAAAGTAACAAACAAATTAACAAAATTATTGCAATAGAATTTATTTCTTCTCGATAGCACAAGGCAACAAAATTTACGTTTTTCCGTTTGTCTGGGATTTTGACTAATTTGAGGGCGACATATTCAAATATGCAGTTTGGTTTTCTTTCTGCCAGCTCTAGTTTTTGAGATTCAAGGGTTAACTTTTGAAATTTTTCAGCAACATTTTAGAACATTTCTAAAATACTCTGTTTTTGTTTCGATGATTGTCGTTTTACCATTTTTATAACATTTGCGAATATATATTAATTTTGCAGTTGGCAGACAGTTATTGAAAAACTTATCCGATACAACTGTGTTCGATGTTTACTCTTGGGCTTAAACTAGCGTTCATCGTCTAAGATACTCGAATCGAAGGTTTCGAATCAATGTTCAACTTCTGAAAAAACTTAGACGTCCTTTAAGTTTATTTAACACAACCTGTTGAAATATGAGAATCTAAGGATATTTTGGAGTATTGTTCAAAATCAATCAATTTTTTTCGCAAAGCTGAGTAAAAAAATGGCATTCTTCAACAAAGTTGTTAATGGAATTCGATTTTTTCTACACAATTATTTTTCAAAAAGTTTTACTCCAAAAAACTAACTCAAAATAAAAATATACATTTAATTGTAACTTTTTTCACTGAAATCAAATCCACATTTTTCTGCATAAAAAAGAAACACCATTTTATTTAAATTCGGGAAATTCGTTAGAAAATCCTTTAATTTACCTACGAGAAGTACATCTTAATAAATAACCACATGTTAACGAACGTGCCAAATGACTTAAAATTGATCAAGTAGATCGTGGACTGTACTTTTGCAGGCAAAAAACAGTATGTATCGAAAATTATCGCTTTTCGATACTGTTTTTAGTGTCTAAAAGTTTCTAATTTCAATTATTGGTCAATTATGATTGGACAATCTCTACTGTATTCTAAAAAAAAATCTTTTTAAAACTTGGCTTAAAACTGAAGACGATTTCTTCGAAAAATGGTAGGGTGAACTTAGCATATTATGAAAAAGATCATTCTTCTTTGTTCTTATATCTGTTTAAAATTACTCAGGGTAAATATCTGGTTAACAATGTTAAGATTTTTGTTACGTAATAATTTTTAGTGTTGGAAATATTTCTAGAGGAATCTAAACACTATGGCTTTTCAAGATTTACTCTTAATTAGACATGGGAAATTTTGTATTCACAAAGGAACGGGGAATCTTGTCCTACAATCTCATATTCACAGATTTTAGAAACTGATAATGTTATGTATAACGGTTTATTTTCACGATGATAGTTATTGGTAATTTAAATATTAAAGATAAGTTTAGATCAAACAAGTTTAATCAAACAATGCCTAAAAAGCATAACTACCCAGTATTTTGAAAAACATAGGGCAACAATCTTCTGTGAATCAGTGAGATAAATTTTAGTAAAAATTTATATTACACTTGAAGATGCATTTATTACTGAATGTTAAAATCACATTTCAACTGAATTTACTGTGACGAGGGAGTTACATGATGAGCACTCAGAACAATTTAAAATTCTCAGAGACGTGGATTTTGTGAGCTGTAGTAACATTGGTAATTTATCAAAAAAAGATAGAATGTCACATGATGAATGATTGATTGAAACACAGGTTGTTTTTTTTTGTAAACATGATTTTGTGTAGCATGTTTTTTTATCATTTAAAAAAAGATATTAAAACATTAGAATCGAGTTCGTCTAAGTGTTTAATGATTTGAGTGTTATGAAACAATCAAAAAAGGAAATAACTAGAAAAATTTACTTTATTTCGACGAAAATGGACACTGTCCATTGGACAGTCAAAGTCTGGAAAACCTTGAATGTTTGACCGGGAAAACCGGGGAAAACCGGGAACTACGAAATGAAATGTTGTGGCCACACTGTAATTGCTTTTTAGTTTATAATTAATAACAAGCTCACAAAATAAATTGAGAGTTGCATAAAGATATGTAGACTTCATAACTGTCTTGAAAGGCATTCATACAGATTTCTTATTGAAATATGCTAATACTATCTTAAATAAAACACCACCGTTTGCTCACAAAACTCAAAGGAGTTGAAATTTATGTTAACATTTTTAACGGTCGTTAAAGAAAAATTATTTTGATTCAAGACTCTGATGAAAGGCATAATATTCTCGAACAATCCGTTGTTTTAAGACCATGGTGATAAAATCAGATTTTTTCAATTGCATAATTGTCTTTCTATATGTAGTTTTATTTTTGCGGAAAAGTCACGTTAAAGAACGTCGAACCAATTTTTAACGGTCGCCATGGAAAAGGATAAATTAAAATTCATCTATGGCGACCGTCAAAAATATCTAGTGAGATCTATTAGGTTATTTTAGATTTACTTAAAAACCTGCTGTATTGACTATTTCATTTCTTTCAATTAGTTTCTGACGGTCGCCATATCTCATCTTTTTATCATCATGTCTAAAAGAAATAAATAACCTCCTACCTTCTAGAAATCGTAATTCAAGTCATTCTAGTAGGAAAATTTTCATGTTTTGTAACCCGTTCAACAACAAACCCTCCACATCTACACTGCACTGGTCAGTTAGCTGGTGATGGCTGGCTAATGGTCTTATTTGACGCATGAAATTACATTGGATTTACTGTTCTTGGAATACCTCTCTCATCAAAACAGAAAAAGCAACTAGATGATCTGAGTAGCCATATCGATGCGCAACTCGTTCAGGGCTGTTGCACAATGACAATTTATGAAAAGCTTGCCCTTCCTTAGAGAGGCTGCTCAGGCTACTCGGAGTGCGCCCTCATTAATCGCCGCCCTCGGGCAAAGACAACATCTTAATTGACCCAAGAAGACGATTGGTCTGGTCCGGGTCATGCCACCATAGATGGATGGACAAGTAACAAATGTCTGACTTGCTTCCGGAACAACAACGCACCGGACCAACGACGGGGTAATTGCTGGTGGAATTGCTCCTGCCCAGGTCGAGTTTCACCGAGAAGTAACTCTTGACTTGACAGAGACTTTAACCCCCTGCTGTTGTTGCTCTTCTTGCTTCTGCTGACTTCTGAGCTGTTGGTCGAAAGAAAAGTGATATGCGGGTGGATTCGCTCGCATAGTTTATTTTTATTGTTTTATATCACCTGGCGAGTTTTGTTGGAATTACTGCTCTCGTTTGCTTCCGTTCGTCTCTGGTGGGGATCAGCAGACCCCAGTCTGGTGATATATCAGTCGCCGTAAGTGCTCTGCTAGGTCGAAGTCGTTGTTGTCGTCATCACACATGGGGGCAAGATGTCTGTCTGACTGTCTGCTAACATATGTGAGGTTATGTTGGAGTAGTCCCGCATCGGCGGCACTTTCCTAGGAAGGGAGTCGAAGTATACGCGGGGGAATGTAGGTGTCATATAAATCTACCGGGGGAGAAATGGACCATAAACAGTCCTCTTGAGGTTCCACCCTCAAGGCAGAGGTGTTGTTGAAAATTAAATGGAGCAAAATTAAATTAATTAGTACCTCACTTCAGGGGAAAGTTTTTTTCCCTGGTCAACTATCACTAACGATTATAAGGACAACCCGAGCAGACTTTTAAGGCAAAATTATAGCAAATTTTGCTATCACGCCCTAAGAGTTAAATTTACTTTCATTTTGCTTGACATAAGGTGGTACACAGCAAAAATGAGAGCAGAAATTTCCATACTTCGTTAGCAAAGTGATGCCTCATTTTGCTAAAACTGAGGTCCTAATTACACCTCGTTTTTCGAGAGCTTGGAGAGCACAATCATGCCAATATAAGGTATCCCATAATTTTCGTTTACAGCAAAATTTGACATCAATATGCTCTCTTAACTTCCGAAAAACGACAGCAGAACAAGGTATAGTAAAAGCTTCAATACAAGCATAAGGTCTAGCTTTGGTATACGTGTTCGAAAATTTTATTTCCATCCTTACTTTGTACTGTCATATGTGAAGCAAAATGAATGGAAATTTGAAGCTTAAGGCGTGATAGCAAAATTTGCTTTAAATTTTCCTTAAAATATATGCTCGGGATAATCAGAACGCACTACAGTAATGGATTCTGAAAATGTGCATTTCGAATTTGAAAGAGAGGATAAAATGTAAAAGAATACTTTTTAAGGGATGAATCATCCTAAGGGATGAAAATCCCGGAAAAAAAAGAATACTTACTGATTCAGAACACATGGGACATCTAACAATGCGCTCCCGAGGGAAGGGTGGGCAGGGCTCTTCTAATTCATTCATGTCGCTTTTAGCCGTACACATTTTCCTCCCATTTTGAGCTTGGATCTTCTTAAAATGGCATGGTTGATTTCCATCGGAATTCGAAATCCTTGGTAGTCATCGCGAGTTTGAAATTGGAATCCTACTCCGTTTCCTTAGATTTTTCTTACTGTCACTTCTGTTGCTGTTACTTTTGGTACTATTAACAGCAGCCACATTGCTACTGTTTCCTTCGCTTATGTTAGTTCCACTCTCCAGCACCATCGTCACCGCTCGCACCAGTTCGGATTTCCTTATAATGCGCATAAACCTAAAAAACAAAGTTTTGTTTCAAATTCTATTTTTTTCTCTTTAAATTCCAGTCCAGCATCAACTTATTTATTTCAGTATTTTTTTAGCGCGCGGATCGGCCGTTCTATTTTGTCGCAGAAGAAATCGTTGGGTTAACGCAACAAAATCGAAGCCGCCGTTCTTGCTTTCTGTTTGCTTCGCCGAAGTAACTGGTTTCGGAATTTACCTCCCCGTTGTCTTCAAAATGTTGTTAAGGCCAACAACGCCACCACTGCACAGCACAGAATCACAACCGAAGTGTTCCGTTACCGACCTGTTCATCCTGCTACTTGGCCACTTCCAGAGCAGGAAAAACTTCTCTACTAATTTGAATCAAAACCACCGGACACTTTGTTATTGATTTTACACTGTCAAAATATAGAACTCATTTTTGGCGGAACACAAAAAAAAATTGTAACATTAACTCAAAAGTGAGCTTAATTTTTTGTTTGTCTCAAAATGATGTTCGGTTGAAAATGTGTTGTGTAATATAAATACTTCATATTTTTTGGTAAATATTGGGATAAAAAATCACCCTTGCTTAAAAAATTAGTTAGTATACGCAGAACACTAGATTGGAGTCGTGACTGCGTTATTTGTGCGAACTCATACATTTGTGCAACCTGTCAATTCAGTGTAAAATCTGGCGGAGTTCAACACGCAAACTGCTTTTCTGTCAACCTTTGTACGGATTACTGCGACTGCAAAACATTGCAAGAAATCCAATTTTCAAAGATAGTAACAATATTATTTTATAATCTGTTTTACATGAAATTCCCCGATTCCCGTAATTCCTTCCAAGCAATTATAACCTTTTAATAAAATATTTTCCTAGGCAATTTTGAATAAAAGTTAATAAAATTTCTGTTTTCAGCAGAACATGGATTGGTGAATTAGGAAGTTCATTAATTAGTTTTGAAAATAAAAGATGCGCTCCCCGAAGAGAAACTGTTCAGAATGCAGCAAAAAAAAATGTTATATTGGGTCCGGAAGAATGAACTCACTTTGCCGAGCCGCAGTAACGGTTTAGGGCAATGAATTTCTTCGACAACAACCCAGCCACTAAAGGAACTCTCGCAACATATATGACATGAATGAGATTTATCATTTATCGCCGCTGAATACATTCATTCATATTTTAGTCTGAAGTGAGTAATTTGTACCCACTGGGAACTTAAAGTAAAATTACCTACTTTTGGTAGTAACTTTTGGGTTTCTGCGTGAAGCTCCCGATTTACGTTAAAAGTATTGAGTTGTGGGTAGTTTAATCTGTCCGTGTATATAGTTCTCGATGTTGTCAATTCCGGTTAAAGTAAATAAAAATACCACTCGGATACAAACAAGGACGATCCGTAGGCCAAGTTACAGGTTTCCGAAGCGTACAAGGTCTTTAGCGATGACACCAAGCGCCACGAGTATGACACCATCGAACAAACTTCAGAGCAGAAAAAACGTGTTGGCGGTGTTCAGCAGCACAAACGAACCGAAAGAACTAATTCCGAAAAATATTTGCGCAAAAGGGTTCAAGGCGGAGTTCGGCTTTGATGGTGCTCAGTAAGTCTTGATAAACCTAACGTTCGCTCAGGTAGCACAGAAAGTAAAAATAAATATCGATTTTAGTATTGTTGATGCAAGCTGAGAACAAAACCGGGCAAATGCCAAAACAACTATGAAACCGGAATGCGTTCGACGTGTCGTAATTTCCAGGGATTCTCAATTTACATCAAGTTTTCTTACCTGGAATGCGTTGGCAAGAAGAAAACATGCAGTTCATTGTAAGCGAATCACGGTCAACACGGGATAATTGATTTGCCTGTTATTATGATATAATTGTAATTTTGGCAAATTAATGGTACTTGAACAAAACCTTATTTTGCTATCGGATTATTTCTATTTCAAATTATGCTAGCAGCTTGCTGTTGCTACCTTATGTTGGTCTCAGCTTGCTGTCAAATGGAAATTTCTGAAACCTAAATGATGCCTTTTTTTGCTATAGTGAAAAAGTCAACAGCAAATGATGCTGTTAATTTGCTGTGGACACCTTATTTTGGCCGCAGTTTGCTATCGTTTTTGGCATCAAAGTCTGCTCGGGAAGAATAAACTTTCGAGAACAGAGGAATGAGAGTAGATAACAAGTGTCAAATGAGTTTGGGATGGAGTTGTCTCACGATATGTTAACGTTAAGAGAAACGGACAAAAATTACAACACCTAAAAAACAAGCTTGTTCCGGATTTAGGGTTTTCAATAAAGCTCAACGATCTGTTCAGGTTCTTTGAAAATTGTTCTTCTTTTCTAATTTGAGAGATTTACTAATGTTTGTTTTCTTTTTTATTTACAGGTAATTGTCTTTTATCACCGTCTACACTCAGGTAAAAGTTAGCATGATATGACGGTGTCTTGCAAAAACTACGCATTTCTAATTATTGATAACAATATTGTTAAAAAAATCAAATCCCCATAAATCTAAAGGATCTCGAGTTGATGAAATAAATGATACTGCGAAGGAAAGACCGCATACACAATTATTATTATTATTATTATTTATTTGAGACCTTTTAACCACCCTGGTCATTCGGGTCTATAAACCGCATACACAATGTTTTTCATATTTTTTCAGACAAACATCTGTCTATATAAGGATGAAATCGCCTTTTGCTCGTTGTTAATGAACCTCACTTTCAATCAGTCCCTATTTTTGATTGTGTGGATCGTTTTTGATGACAATTGGCCAGCTACCTGAACATCCTTTTTCGCATTATTTCGCCAAATGTCGAGTTGAAAAAAATGAGCTATCAATGCCACAATGATAGTTAAATTTAGTACCACTGTTTTCTCGATAACAAAATAAGGTTTCATTGAAGCATGAATATGACGATGTATGTTGCCAAATTAATACCTAAACGAGGCATTGAAACCAAAATGAAAGCATTTTGGGTATTGATTTTTCAGTGTTGCAAAAATAGGCATCATAAAGGTATCAATATTTTGAAAACAGAAAATCAATTTTTTAATGTTGAAATTTAAACTAAACTGAAAATAAACAACGAACTCAGCATAGTGCGTGGATTACTTTGTGTTGATCTTTTTGTCATAGCAAAACATTTAGGCTACGTTCGTTAAGGTATCATCGAATCGATAAAAATTAACAGTTAAAATCAATCTAACGATTTTAGTTCTATTGAATGATTTTTGATACCTCGTTAAGCCAGCCTTTTCAAAAGAGTTTTGAGGCACAATGATGCCAAATTTTGGTTCTATTAACCACCGAAAAGTGGCATCATTATGCCTTCAAAAATCGTTTCAAAATGCGGCATCATTTAAGGTTTCAGTGAAACCTACACTTGGCATAATCGAGGTATCCTTATACGAAAAATGAGTCCCAGATTGTGGCATCGTACCCCTTTATTCGGGAAAAATTATACCAAATTTTACTTTCAATGCATGATAGCAAAATTAGGTATAATTTTGCCATAAAAGTCTGCTCGGGTGTCCCTTCCTGATGCTCAAAATTTGCTATATGATAATTGATAATTCATAAGAATTGAACTATTTTGCGTGAAATTTTCAAGAAAGGATATCAACTTGCATATTTTAGGTTACCTGCGAATCGGTAAAATCGGGAAAACTTTATAATTAAATGACCTCACCGAGAAACAGGGAAAAAGTTTGAATTCCAGCATATCATCGGGAAGATAGTCATGTTTGGAAATTTTCTGAAATATTTCCAAAAAAGTTTCAAAATGTAAGAGTAGTTTTTGAAAGTCTCAATCGAAGTCAATTTGATTTTGCTTATTTGTTATGAAATGGTTAGTTTTAACATTTTGAACCTTTTTTCGTTTATTGGTCAACAATCGAAGTTTTAAACGCACTTTTTCAAAATACCTTTTTTGTGATCTAGTTTACGAAAGTCAGTTTTAAATGTCGTCACTCGTGTTTCATTTAATTTTTTGATGCAATATTTTTGCAAAGTGACACGTTTCAAAGCACAATTACATTTTTTTTTATGAAGCATTCAAACATCAAGGGTTTTAGTGAATCCCCTTTATTTTTCAAATATGACTTAAATATGAATTTCGAAGTGAAATTAATTTCAGAAAAGAAAAAAATATAGTACTTTCAAAAAATGAAAGAACTTGAAAAATGATCAATCCAATAAAGCAATTTTATTAAATAGCTTTGAATTGTTATCGTTATCAGATATTCATGTTCTTTTTACAAAATTGAAATCACTCGAAATCTCATAAGATATTTCACTCTCTCCAGCGAAAGGAACAATGAAGTTCCCTGGGCTAGAAAATATGCTTTATTTGTCAAAAATTTGTCGAAAACTTGTCAAAATTTAAGGTCTCTAACCTTATAATAAAACAATCTAGTTTAATTGTTTCCGTTTATTTTGTCCATTCGATTAAAGTTTCCTCAAATAGTCCCACAGAAATCTGATAGAATGATTTTCCATTGGAATATTTTAAACCTTATTTCGCATACAAAAAAATCGGAATTTCAGGCATAATTTTCCCCTTATAAGTTCATGAGAAATTCTACTAGTTAAGAAAGCTAAATTTAAATTTCCTTATCAAAATTGAAGGAAAAACTGTTTTAATTCAAAGGCTGATATCCTGAAATTTTCGAGCTATTCAATGCAAAAAAAAATTAAGAAAACATGTTATAAAAATCTTCGACGACCTGAACTTATCACGTTTCTTAATTTTCACTAAAATCCGATAATTTTGAATTTTGTAAAGCCTCTTGAAAATACCAAGCTAATTTGATATTATATTTCGATGTATTTTTAACGTTTTTTTCACAAACATTTTTAATTTTTTTTCGCTTCAGCTCTGAACAAATTCTAAAAAAACTTAAATTCAAGCAGTGGCTCAAAAGAACCCCAAAATCGTTAAGATCAAGTCAGTCAAAATCGTTTTTGTAATTTTTTTTTAAATTTTCGATCAAAGCTATGTATAGCTACAAAATTGGTTGGATTCGGCCCTAATATTTTAGGGAGACTACGTGTTAAAAGATGTTTAAGTATTCGTCATGATTTTATACCGGTGGAAAAGTTTGAGGAAGCGGTTGTAAAAGTGTTGAAAATTTACATTGTTTTTTCACCATGTTTTCATCCTTGAAAACTTGTATTCAAACCAGGAAAATTATCATTTTTTCAGAAAGATAAAAAATTATCTTAAAATTCTTAAAAATTAGTAAGAGGAGCTTTGCAATAAAGAAATGAACACTAATTGATAAGCAATGCATAGTTTTATTTCTGATAGTTCAAAATTTAGATTTACGATTCTGGTTATAATTCAAAATTTTAAATTTGACTATATGTGTAAATGTATATCCGAGGAGACCTTTGCTGTAAAATTAAAAAAAAAAATGCTATCATGTCTTGGTGGTGCAATTTAGTATCATTTAGCTTAAATAAAGGTGTTACAATACCAAAAGCTTTGCTCCCAATTTTATTCGGTTGTATTTTGTTCAAAACGAATCGTACATTTCAACGAGGTTTGTCGAGAAGGATACGATGAGCGATTGTATAAAATCGAGTTTGTGATCAAGTTGCCTATTTTTTTTCAACCCTTTTCTACAACATTTTTTTTTATCTATATATATATAAAAAGCAATTTCTGTGGGTTTGTTTGTTTGTCCTCTATAGGCTCAGCCATCTTAAGAGCAAGAGAGCTGAAATTTAGCATCGATACTCATTAGGACCAGGAATGATGAAAAATGTTTTTATACTTTCGGATGACCGCTTCTAAAGGGAGTCGTCCATACAAGACAAATTTTGCTTTCGCGATATTGACGTTATTTTCCGTCGGGTTGTAACCAAAATTTGTACCTGGAAGTTTTGAGAGATGAGCAATTGATTTCAGGTATCGACTTTTGGGTCAGGGGTCGGCAAAAGGGGTCGTCCATATGAACTGTTCAGTGTTTTTACTATATTGATATTATAATGCATTAAATTGATATGAAAATTTGCACATGAGTGTTTTGAGGGATGAGCAATCGATTCCAGGTATTGAATTCAAAGTCAGAGATCGGCCACAGGGGTCGTCCATATCAACGGTTTTAATGTTTTTACGATATTGGCGTTATTATGCATTAGATTGAGATGAAAAATTGCAGACGGGGATTTTAAGGAACAGACAATCGATTCCAGTTATCAAATTTTGTAGGAGGGGTCGGCAAAAGGGGTCGTCCATATCAACTGTTCAATGTTTTTGCGTTTTTGCGAAACTTCTAACCTAGAGTGATTTCTGGAGTCGGCACAACGATGTGAAATTTTGCACATCACGTCACGTGACTCTCAGAATAAGCTCCGTTTTCTTGATTATACATCGGATTATAATGAAAATTTGTACATGGGAGTTTTACAGCACATGTAAATGATTTCAAGTGTGAAATTCTGACAAAGAATCAGTAAAAGGGGTCGTACACAATATTTCCGATTTTTTTTGCAATAACTACGTTGTTAGGCATTATATCGAGGAAAAAAAATTCAAATACGAGAGTTTTACTGGACAAGGAATCGATTCTTGATAACAAACTTTCTATTAGACGACAGGAAAAGGGGTCGTCCATTTACCGTTTAATGTTTTATCATGCATGAGATCCAGACCAAAATTCTTTCACGGGTGTTTAACAAAACGGATAATTGATTTTTGATTTCAAATTTTGAATCAGACGACAGAATAGGGGTTGTTCATATTACCTTTATAATATTTTAGACATAATTTCGTTCAAAATGTACAAAAATTTGTACATGGGTGTGTTTTTCGACGTCAATCAATTTATAATTTTAAATTTCCGTTTGGTGGACAAGCAAAAAGGTCTTTTGCAAATTCTGTTTAGCATTTCGAAATGAAATGTTTAGCAAATTCGAATGTATGTGTAAATCCGAGGAAACCTTTGGTAAAATTATAACAAATTATGCTATCATGTCTTCATGATGAAATTTGGTATCATTTTGCTCAAATCAAGGTGATACAAAACCCAAAATTATTCCCAATAGCCCAATTTTATTCGCAAATACCACGAAATTTTGGTTTCAATGCAAGCTTAAATATGCCTCGTTTGGTATCGTTTTAAAAAGAATTTAATATCACCAAGATTCCAAATTTTGGCTGTGGATTATACCTCAAAGTGGCATCAATAAGCTTTCAAAACTCGTTTTTGAACGTTGGCTACACAAGGTATCATTAAGCTTTCAATGAAACAAGATTGAGGTATCCATATATGAAAAATAAGACCCAAATTTTGGCATTGTACCACCTTAACTTGGGCAAAATGATACCATATTTTACTAGCAGGGCATGATAGCATAACTTAGTATAATTTTGCCATAAAAGTCTGCAGTAGGCTCAATTTTCCCGTATGTTTGGATAACGTGCCGCTATTAAGCCTACCCCCATTCTGATACCTCTGATCCTGACGCTGAATTAGATTCATATTCTAATCCTGATCCTGGTCTTCATTTCAATCCTAACTCTTAATTCTTTTCACCAATATTGCTTTGTTTTGAAGCTAGCTGACACCAGAAACTGGATTTATTTATGACAATTTCTCATTATGGATCCACCTGTGTGCTCTTTATGGACCTCGAAGAAATTTGAACCTGAATATATGCAAATTTTTTTTCTTTCAATGTACATCAAGAGCAGGGTGGCCACCCATTCGGGAAAATGCGGGAAAAAGACGGGATTTGAAATCCACCGGGAAAAACGCGGGAAAAAGCCGGAAATTCTTCCGAAATGTCGGGAATTTTCGGCTCGATGTAAGTCTGTTAAATGAAATTTGAATGAAAAAGGTCGAAACAAGTAGAAATGGATTCACAGTTGATCATCAATCTCTTTCCAATTGACTGCGTCCGATTTCAACCAGGTCTAAATGGATCCTCCTGCCGAGTTGGATCGGTTTTGACTAGTTTTTACTTGCTTCATTGAACAACGGGAATAACCGTAACGCAACCGTTAATCAAGTATGCTCGCCATTCTCACTCGAGAGATATCGAGTCCTTAATGCAAAAAGAAAAATGGAAATATTACAAGGTTAATTCAAGTAGGGGTTTCTCTGATATCCAAAATGTCTCGAGGAACTGAAAGAACATCAGATGACTTGTCGCTGCTAGAGCGTTAACAAAGATATTTGGATCCTGTGAAATCTGGAACAAAAGATGTCGAAGCAGGTGCTAAGCAATTTAAAATTGCTTATTTGAAACTGAATTATATAAAGATCGAATTCGAGCAAGATATCTTCAAAATAATTGTTTAAAAGAACGATGATCTTTAACTTAAAAATACCATACTTTCCACCACACGTTTCTACATGGTCGGGCAATTCAGGACGATTTTCAAAAGAAATTATAAAAACAAAGGTAAATCTGAAAAATCTAGGCATTACTTCAAAACATACAAAAGAAAAGAAGATAGAAAATTTCTTTAAATTTAAAGTTTTTATTGAACTACAGCAGCTGTGTTAAAATTATATCCGAGAATTGAACTAAAATTAATGTTCATTTTGAAATTTTTTTTAATTGTTTTCGATCACAAAATATAAACTTTTTTTAAAAAGAAATGTAAGTTTTTTTTATTTAGAAAATAATTTGAATAAACCCGGGAAAAATTCGGGAGGTTTTGAACAATATCTGGATATATCTTTTTCTGTTACGAAGAATCCTATTTGTTTAACATTTTCGACTAGAGTGACAGTTTCAAAAATAAAAATAAAAAACCCTGCGTATCAATTTAATGATTTGTCGTTTAATTGGTAAAAATTACTGGAAAAAAACATTGAAGGATCATTTACCACTATAAGAAAGCTTAATCGATTTTCGTTTATATGGTTTCAAAAATAAATATTCGGATTTTTGTTTTGTGTTCTGTTTTACAAAATCGGGAATTTCGTGAGACCATGTAGGAAAAAGCCGGGAAAAATGCGGGAAATCAAAAATTGATTTTGAGTGACCACCCAGCAAGAGCCCACAAGCGGATACATGATGCGAAATTTCCATAAAGAAATTCAGTTTCTGCAGTCTGCTAGCTTAAAAAAAAGGCAATTTTGATAAAAATCTTGGCCACCCAAATCCATATCTAGAATCTGATTCTGGTTCTCATCCTAAACCTTACCTTGATCCTTATGTTGATCCTGAAACTGATCTTAATGATGATCTCGATTCTAATCATGTCTTTAATCTGGGTCCTGATCCTAATTATGATTTTAATTCTGGCTTTGAACCTGATCCTTTTATTAATTCTCATCTTGACCCTGATCTTGATTCAGATTTGGATTTTGATCCTGAGTCGGATCAAGATCCTGATTTTGAACTTGATCCCGTTCCTGATTCAGGGCTTGAGATTGAACCTCTTCTGCTCCTCAACGATGGCTCAAGGATATTTCGGCAGTTCGCTTATAAAACTTTCAGTTGTTTGCTTTCCGAGTAACAGTTTTCGTGCAGATTAGAGTGTTCATTCCGGAAATCAAAACACCAGGAATTTCCAAATTCATTAGATAACTAGAGCCAAATTTCCCAAAAGTTGCAAGACATTAATTGAAAAAATGGCTGTTATTTCTGCAATTTTAGAATTTTTACTGTTTTATTGTTTCAAACGTCTACTGCATAAATTATTTTAAAAAAAAGTAAAAATCAGTGGAAATAACTATTTATCTCTCAATCAAAAAAATGTATGCCGAAAATCCAAAAATAAAGTCATAGCTTATTCCATAGTCATGTTAAAAAATAGTATTTAAAAATACTCAAAAAAAATTTTCTGGTGTTTTGTAATTTCTTAATTGAAGTTTTGGGTTTCGAATACAGTAGAGGGTTGTATCTCCTTTAATTTTTTCCCTGGAAAAAATCATCAAATATCCCGATCCCCGACAATCCGGTGCAGATGCTGCAGAAAGCAGGATGACTCTGAGCTAATGTATGCTCGATACATAAGATCGGAGCCAGCGTTATTGCTGTTTTTGAGAAGAATATAAGACGGTAAATAAATTTTCATGTCGATTTTGTGGTGTACTTGAACAAAACAAATACAAAAGTTATTCTAAAGGGATGTCTTTTACAGTGAAACAGATTCGTTAGGCGTAACTCTTTCGGGATTTTCAATTTACTCAATTTACGTCTTCTCCAGAAGTTGAGTTTCTCAATGTCAATCAGATTTTAAAAATGATGAAAACAATTCAAATGGGTCACATTCTAGAAAAACAAAGCTTATCTGAGCAATTTTCTTCGTTTAATATGTTGATGTTTTGAATGTTGTAGTGTTGAAAAATTATTTTAGCAGCATGATAGTGGATTGAATTCTCATAACTCGGAGATAGCTAAAACCACTCCGACAAATTGTCACACCATCCCATATAAATATAATAAACGTTGCTGGAGCACACTTTTCCATTAGTGTCAAGGTTTTCTCCTCGTTCGTTCAAGTAGCTAACAGCTAGCTAGCTAACTAACTAATCCATGAAAAGTGGGGGTGAGCCCACCACGTGTTCCCACGTTCGCATTCTAAGAGCCGTTCTGAATTCTTCCACCTTCCTCTACATATTCGATCCAATCACCGTATGTTGTGCATTCGAAAAGCTGCAGTTACCTACCACTCGATGCATCGAAGCCGAGATCCCATGGAGAAAAGAAAAAAAAATCTAACATCTCACAAACTTTGTCCAACGACGCAGCAGCAGCTGAAAAACAACGTCGAATCGATTTTTAAGCATGTTTATGTTACCCTTATGTTTTGTGGATAACGTACCGCCATCTGAAACTGCTGCTCTTGTCTGCTGCCATCAGGTGGTCTTGTTGGACGAATCTATCTGTCGAATTCAAAAGGGTAGATTTTAAAATTCTAGAAATTTGTTTAGGGGAATCAAACTTGTTGTACTTTATGTGATGAAACAAAAATTTTGAATTAGAAACAAATGTTTAAAAAAGAAAACATTTGTTTAAGGTTACGTTCTCATTATTTTTTACATCAGGAATCTTGTTTTGGTGTATTCTAGTTTAGCCACCTGCCATGTACTTGTTCGGTGTAACAGTTGCACCGAATTGGTATTTAAAATACCTTTTAGGACTCAACCCAACTTCTGATGTTTTTCGTCACCTTGGAATTTTGTATTCCGATAGCATCACTATCATGTGATCACAATCTTAATTGAGATCTTGAGTTCCAATTCCGAATCCGACTAAAAAAATTCTGAACTCTGTCAAAAAATCATTACAGGTCGATTGTTTATGTTCCCTATTCTAATAGTTGCACAATTTGCACCTTTATTTCAATATGTCGAATTCGGTTTCCCACGCCACTAGTTCCCGCCCTAAATGGTCATCAGGGAAATCGTGTTTGGATTAACCTTTTGAGAAAAAAAACCATTCAAATCCCAATACCGAACGAGTCAAATCTAAACGATTGCTACTTAAGCATGAGCCAGATTTCTTTCCCGTCGTTTGTCGTTTGTCTGGCGCCGACCGCCAGCAGCCATAAAACGTGAATTGATCCGAAAACGACGAAAGACAAACAATTTAGTGTTAATTTTTAAGCATCGAAACCATTTTCGGGCTAGTATTGTTCCGTTCCGGTTTCTACCTTCCGGGCAAAGCGTTTGTTGTGGGCCTTCCTCCTACTCGGGACCTTTTCTGTTGCTTGGCGAGTAGTCGTCTCCAGTATGGAAATTATTAAATATTCACCCAACAATTGAAAGTGTGCTGTCGAAAAGTGTGGGCCTGGCTAGGTTTAGCGTTCGTTGTGTGAGTGTGTTTACCTTTCTTTGGCAAGTTTTAACTCGCTCCAGCTAACGGCGACGACGACAGAACCCTTTTCCTCGGTAACTTGGTCTCTTGACTTGAAGTTTTGTGCAATTTTCTGGATGGGCTCCGGAGAGTTCCCTCTTGGCTCGAGAGGTTCTCGTTCCTAAGCCTGTCGTACCATTCATTCCTTTCGGGGTTGATTCTACCCGGCATGACCTCAATCGAACTGCTGACAGGGTGACTGAGTACTCCGAAATCGTACAACATGGCTCTTAGAATTACTATTAGGGTGTCTGAGTTGTTTTAATCCGTATCTTTTCAATGATTGAAAAGTAACATTTTTTTTTAAAATGAAATGTTCTTCAAAACGTGCTTGAATGATCCTTTAAAACAAAATAGGCCACTGTGTGGTCTTTGTTAGGCTCGTTATAATTTCTTGGAAGAGTTCTAGTAAGGACCACTTAAAAAGTCTTTGGAGAGACTTTGAAAAAACCCTTGGGAAGTCCTTGGAAAACTCCTATAAAAAGTCCTTGGAAAAGTCCTTGAAAACCCACGAACATGTGCTTATGGAAGTCTTCAAGAAGTCCTTCGTAGAGCAAGAGCCTTATGAAGAACCCTTTAAAAGTCCGGAGATGAGGCTTCCGGAAGTGTCTTCGAAAGTTCCTAAGAAGAACTCTTGGAAGACTCTAGATGGAATCCTTGAATAATCTTCGGATTATATATCCCTTGAGAAAGCCTTCGAAAAGGCCATAAAAAGTTGAGAAAAGGCCCTTTCGAAAAACTTGAAAACTCTCTTGGCAGAGATCATGGAAGATCTTTCAAAAAGCCCTTGAAAAGTCTTGGTAGAGGCCTTTGAAGAGACCTTAAAAGTTCCTATTTTCGGAACTCCTGAGAATTTACTTTGCCTTTGGAAAGCCTTGTAAGAGACTCTCGAATAGACACAAAAAAATCCGACCAAGGGTCTTTTGGAGAGCTCGTTAAAACCTCTGAGATGGAGATTTGATAGAGATGTTGGAAGACCTTTGGAAAAGCCATTGGAAAGCCTTGGAAGAGCCTTAAGAAGAGCTTTTGAAAAGTCCGAAGAAGAACGTTCTCGAAAATTGCTAAAAAAAATCCCTTGGAAGACTCCTGAAAGAGATCATTGAAGATCCTCGGAAGATCCTTTCTTCGAAGAGTCCTTGGAAGAGACCTTGATAGAGACCTTCAATGAGCCCTCGGGAGTACCCTTAAAGTCCGAAAAAGGGTTATTTTCAGATTTATTGAAAATCTGGTTAAGGTTTTTAATAGAGCAGGGAAAAGCCCCCAGAAGCTGGTCACCATTCACTTTTTTATTCATTTTTTCAATATTTTTCGTATAATTTTACAGTTTTTTCAAAGAATCTTGAAAAAGTTCTTGGAAGATCTTTGGAGATCCTTTGAAAGAACCTTAAAATTTCGAAAAAGGGCCCTTTGGAAAAGTCCTTGAAAATTCCTGAGACGGTCCCTAGGAACCCTCCTTGGCAGTCTCATGACAAAGATCTTGGAAAATCCTCGGAAGACCTCTGGAGCTTGGAAAACCTTGGAAGAGTCCTTAAATGTCCTTCGGTATAATCTTGTGGAGCAAAATATTTTGAAAAATTCTGTTGGCCTTTGGAAGAGCCCTTGAAAAAGCTTCGGAAGAACTTCGAGAAGTGCTCTAGTGAAGCCTTGTGAAGAGACCTTTGAATGAAAGATTTGTTAGGTCGTTGGAAAAAACTTTCGGAAGACACCTCGGAAGATTCCATGAAAGACCTCAGAAGAGTTTTGCAAGAGCCCTTGTAGAGGCTTTGTAAGGTCACTGGAAGAAGCCTTTAAGAAGCCCTTGGAAGCGGCTTGGGGAGAGTTCTTGGATGAGCCCTCAGAAACCGTTCGAAGAGCCCTTGGAAAAGTCCTTGCAAAGCAATGGGAGACCCCTTGAAGATTCCTTGGAAGAGATCTTACAAAAGCTCTGGAAAGGTCTTGAAAAATGTCGTCAGAAAAGCCCTTCGAAAGCCGTAAAAGAGCCCTGAAAATGTTCTAAGAAATATATTTCGAGATGTCCTTGGGAGAGACATTGGAAGGGAATTGGGAAAACTCCTCAAAACAAACCTGGGGAGAGCATCTCGATGGCCTTGAAAGGTTCTTTATAAAAGCTTGGATTGACTCCTAGAAAAGATTTTGGAAGTGACTTTGGAAGATATATTTAAGCTCTTGGAAGAGACCCTCGTAATGTCTTTGGAGGAAATCTTGAGAGGTCTCCGGAAGAATACTGTGAAAAGACCCTCGAAAGGCTCGAAAGAGTCCTTAAAATGCCCTAAGAAGTAGCCTTGGTGAATTCTTTGGAAGAGACCTTGGAAGTAACTTCGAAAGTGCCATTAAGGGGATTTTAAAAGAACCCTTGGAAGACGTCTTGGAAGGCCCCTTGGAAGTGACTTTTCAAGATTTCTTGGGCGAAACCTTGAAAGGGCACTTGAGAGGTCATCGGAAAAGACTGATGAAAGAAGACTCATGAAAGAGATCATTAAAGATCATCGGAAGATCCTTTCTTCAAAGAGTCCTTGAAAGAGAGCTTTAAGGAGACCTTCAAACAGCCCACGGAACTATCCTTGAAGTCGGAAAAAGGGCCTTTCACAAATTTCTTGAAAATTGTAGGAAAGATTTTTAAAAGACTCTTGGAAGATCTTTGGAGATCCTTTGAAAGAACCTTAAAATTCCCTTTGGATAAGTCCCCGAAAATTCCTGAGATGGACCCTAGGAAAATTTGTTGGCGGTCTCATGATAAAGATCTTGGAAGTTCCTCGGATGACCTCTGGAGCTTGGAAAGCCTTGGCATAGCCCTTAAATGTTGTTCGATATGATCTTGTGGGAACCCTTGGAAAAAAATCTTGAAAAATTCCTTCGGTCCTTAAAAGTGCTCTTGGAGACCTTAAAAAACCTCTGAGACTTTGGAAGATTTTATGAAAGACCTCAGAACAGCTTTTGCAAGAGCCCTTAAAGAGGCTTCAAAGGTCATTGGAAGGGGCCTTCAAAGAGCCCTTGGAAGTGACTTGGGAAGAGATCTTGGATGGGTCCTTGGAAATGTCTTCTAGAGAATCCTCGGAAGAGCCCTTGGAAAAGTCTTTAGAAATCAATGGAAGACCCCTTGAAGCTTCCTTGGAAGAGATCTTACAAAATATCTGGAAAGGTCTTCAGAAGAGTCCTCAGAAAAGCTTTCCGAAAGCCGTGGAAGAGCCCTGAAAATGTCCTGAGAAATATACTTGGAGAAGACCTTGATAGTCCTTGGGAGAGACATTGGAAGGGACTTGAGAAATCCCCTCAAAACAAATCTGAGAATAGCCCTCAAATGGCTTTGGAAGGTTATTGATAGAAATCTTGTATGAGCTCTTAAAAAAGATTTTGGAAGTTACTTTGATACTGAAACCCTTGTAAGAGGCCTTCGAAATGACTTCGGAAGAGATCTTGAGAAGTCTCCGGAAGAATCCTATGAAGGGTCTTTGAAAGTCTTGAGTTCCAAAAACGCCCTAAGAAGTAGTCTTGGTGAATTCCTTGTAAGAGTCTTTGGAAGAGATCTTGGAAGTAACTACGAAAGTGTCATTAAGGGGGAACTTAGAAGAACCCTTGGAAGATATCTTGGAAGGCCACCTAGAAGTGATATTTCAGAAGTCCTTGAGAGAAACTGTGAAAGGGAACTTGAGAGGTCTACGGAAGAGCTCTGTTACGAACCCTTGAAAAGCCTTTGAAGAGTCCTCGAAAGAGATAGTGGAACGTTATCTGAACAGACCTCTGAAGGTCTTTGGAAAACGCTTTCAGAAAGGACTCTATAGATCCCTGGAAGAAGACCTTATAGAGTCTTCGGAAGAACCCTTGGAAAATTCCTGAGATGGACTCAATGAAAACTCCTTGGCAGTCTCATGAAAAAGATCTTGGAAAATCCTCAGAAGACCTCTGGAGCTTCGAAAGCCCTTGCAGAACTCTTAAATATCCTCCAATATAATCTTTTAGGAGCCATTGGGATATATTTTGAAAAATTCCTTTGGCCCTTGAAAAGCATCGGAAGAACTTCGAGAAGTGCTTTTGTGAAGCCTTGTGAAGAGACCTTTGGGTCAAAGATTTATTAGATTATTAGAAGAAATTTCGAAAGAGCCCTCACAAGAGACCTTGGAAGATTTCTTGAAAGACCTCAGAAGAGCTTTTGAAAGGGCCCTTGAAGAGGCTTTTAAAGGTCATTCATTGGAAGAGACATTCAAGGAGCCCATGGAAGCGACTTGGGAAGAGAACTTAGAAGGGCCCTTGGAAATGGCTTTTGAAGAGTCGTCGGAAGAGACTTTAAAAAGCTTTGGAAGAGCCCTTGGAAAAGTCCTTGGAGAGCAATCGAAAACCCCTTGAAGATATCTTACAAAAGCTCTGGAAAGGTCTTCAAAAGAGTCCTCAGAAAAGCCTTTCGAAAGATGTGGAAGAGCCCTGAAAATGTCCTAAGAAATATTCTTGGAGAAGTCCTTGGGAGAGACATTCGAAGGGACTTGTGAAAACCCCTCAAAACAACCTGGGAAGACCCTATAAATATCCTTGGAAGGTTGGATGAGCTCTTGTAAAAGATTTCGGAAGTGACTTTGAACATAAAATGAAGCTCTTTGAAGATGCCCTCGAAATGTCGTTGGAAGAATTCTGCGAAGAGTCTTTGAAAGCCTTGAAAGAGTCCTTGAAATGTCTTAAGAAGTAGCCTTAGTGAATTCCTTTTCTTGGGAGAGTCTTGGAAGTAACTGCGTAAGTGTCATTAAGGGGGTACCTAGTAGAACCCATGGAAGATATCTTGAAAGGCCACCTGGAAGTAATATTTCAAGAATCCTTATGCGAAACCTTGAAAGGGCACTTGAGAGGTCTTCGGAAAAACTCTGTAACGAGCCCTTGGAAGAGTCCTCAAAAGAGATATTGCAACGTCATCGAAAAAGACCTTAATGGTTTTTGGAAAAGGCTTTCAGAGAGCCCTTTAAAGATCCATGGAAAAGCCCATGGTATTCAATGAGTCATTGGAAGAGCTCTAGAAGAAGCCCTTGGAAGATCCTCAGGAACGTGCTTGGAAGAACCCTTGAAAGCTCTTCAAAAGAATTCTTGAAAAGTCTTAAAAATCCTTTAAAATAATCTAGGAAGTATCCTTCAAGAAGTCCTTGGAAGAGTGTCTAGGAGAGACCTAAGGACTCTTGCAAGATCTCTTCTTAGGTCGCTCCTAGACACTCTTCCAAGGAGTTCTTTAAGGATACCTACTAGGATATTTTAAAGGATTTCTAAAATTTCTTTTGAAGTGCTTTCAAGGGTTCTTCCAAGCACGTTCCTGAGGGTCTTCCATGAGCTTTTTCTTGATCTCCTCCAATGACTCATTGAAGGCCTATTTAAAGAGCTTTCCATGGGCTTTTCTTTTTCACGGATCTTTAGAGGGCTCTCTAAAAGCTTTTCCAAAGACCTTAAAAGGTCTCTTACGATTATGTTTCATTATCTCTTTAGATGACTCCTCCAAGGCTTTACAAGGGACCGTTACAGAGCTCTTCCGGAGACCTCTCAAGCGCCCTTTCAAGGTTTCGGTCAAGGACTCTTGAAAGGTTACTTCCAAGGGGCCTTCCAAGATATCTAAAAATGGTTCTTCTAAGATACCCCTCAATGACACTTTCGAAGTTACTTCCGAGGTCTCTTCCAAAGACTTTTAAAAGGAATTCAACCAGGCTACTTCTTAGGGCATTTTAAGGACTTTCAAGGCTTTCAAAGACACTTCAAAGGATTCTTCCGGAGACCTCTCAAGATCTCTTCCAAGGTATTTCGAAGGCCTCTTCGAAAAGCTTAAATATATGTTCCAATGTCACTTCCAAAAATTTATAAGAGCTCACCCCAGCCTTCTATAAAAACCTTTCCATTTAAGTGTTCTTCCCAGGTTTGTTTCCCAAGTCCCACTTCCCAGGGGTTTTCCCAAGTCCCTTACAATGTCTGTCCCAAGGACTTCTCCAAGTATTTTTCTTAGGACATTTTCAGGGATCTTCCACGGCTTTGGAAGGGCTTTTCTGAAGACTCTTTTGAAGATCTTGGAAGAGTCCTCAAAGACTTCGGAGAGACCTTAGAAAAGCCCTTAAAAAAGACCTTTGATGGTCATTACGAAAATCATACAAAATTCCCTAGATGAGCTTTTAAAAATTCCTTTTGAATAGGTAGCCATTTTGAGTTATCTATCAATATGTTGTACAGCGATCGATTCCAAAGAACTTTCGTTACAACAACATTATAACACAACATGAGTAGTTTCTTAAACCTGTTTGAAAACAAAATTCTCAAAGAGCACAATTTTCAAAATATAAATAAAAAATTTTACAAATCTCCGGCACCCTAACTAAGTAATGTGTTCCGATGCCAGCTCCTGAACAAGTTGTTAAGCAGCAAAAGTTTGACGGGCGTTCCATCATTCATTCGGGTGCCTGCCGCCGGGATGAATAAAATATTTTTAGACAACGTTCAACGGCAAGCATCTGTCATTTTCGGAGGCTGCTGGCCTGGCTCTCTGTTCCCTTTCATTTCCACAAGTGACAAGTTTGCTGTCGATCCATCAGCTCAGCTTTAGCCAGCCCAGTTGGAACCCCGAAACGAAATCCAGTGTCGCCAGGAGTTGAAGATGAAGTTTGGTGATTCTGGTTGCTACTTGCTTGCTCGTTGGCGTTCAAAGTGCTGCATCAAGGCGGCTGGAAAGGATATTGAAAAAGTTCTACTCGTTACAGATGTTTCAACTCTTTCGTTCCGTTTGCTGTGGCAGAATGAAACTGGTTCATTCAGGTGTTATGATATGAAAATATATGTTTGATTTTTGTTTTTAAAAATCAATATTAATGTAGAATTTTCTTAAACCTTCCCTAGGTGAACAAGCCTTTCGGAAAAGGGGTTTTCTCATATCCGTTTGAAAACCGTTCATAGGACTGATAGGACTTCCCTCTAGTACTAAACATTGAACAAAATTAGGAAGAACTCTTGAAAAGTTCTGGTAAGACATTTAGAAGAGTCCCTGGATGATCCCTCGAAGAGTCATCTTAGAAAATGTCTCGGTAGTACCATTGAAACAGATTTTCTAAGAAGAATTTTCTAAAATGAACTAAGGAATCTATATTATCTCAGTTTTCAATTTCTTATAATATTTCTCGTATGATAAGTATTTTGTTAGGCCCATAAACGTGCGGCTTCGGCTTTTTTTTTGGATTTTGGGGTCAAAATTTCCCATTGTGTGTTATATTGGAATTATAGCTAGAAAAATAAAGTTAAAAATAGTTAAGATTATTTCAAATTCAAAGCAGAGGTCTGTAAAACCAAGCACTTTTATTGTTTCAATATTAGCTACGGAACTCATCAATTCAAAGTTTTCCAATATTACTCAGCAATATGAGACCTGAGTGAGACATAATACATGAGACATGAGAAATGAGTCATGAGACAAGGGATCGTGATACGTCATATTCCTCACAATTCACATCTCACTTTTCATCTCTCACATCTTACATCTCACTTTTCATGTCTCTCGTCTCACTTCCCACGTATCATTCCTCACTTTTCACGTTTCACGTCTGGCGTCTCAATTCTCCGGTTTCATTTATGACTCCTCCTCCTTGTGTATTACTTCTCACGTCACTATTAGCACGTATCATTCCTCACTTCCCACTTCTCATGTCCCACTTCACACTTCTAACGTCTCACATCTTAAGTCTCAGCTCTCAGCTCTTCTTTTATATCATGTCATATTTCTCTATTCTCACGTCTCACTTCTCTCGTCTAACTCCTCACGTCTGGCGGTTCATTTGTCACACGTCACGTCTCACTTCTCGTTGTTCAAGTCTCCTTTATCAATTTTCACCTTCACTTTTCATTTTTCACGTCTCATTCTTTACGCTTCACATCTCCCTTCTAACGGCTCATGTCGCACTTCTCACGTGTCACTTCTTACATCTCACATTTTATTTCTCAAGTTTCATATCACCCTTCGCACGCCTGACGTCCCAATTCTCTCCGGTGTAATGTCTCGCTCAAATCTCAAGTCGAATGTCCCTTACCTAAATTCTAATGTCCCAGGTTACAGGTTGTTTTTGCTGCTTTAGGCACTTTTTTGTAAGCGAATTTTTGAAAGGAAAGTTCCAGTTAAATCTCAAAAATAACTTGGAATGCGTCATTTTACAAAATCCCTAATGTTGCTCGACGATTCAAATTGTTATTCCTAAAGCGCGTTAGCGAGCGAGCAACTGGATTAAAACGTCCTTGACCGGGACCGAGAATAATTCTTTACGCCGCCGGCTCTGTCGGAATCGGATCTGGGGATTATTCCTCTGCATAATCTGGGCGGCCCCACAACACATTTGTGCTGGCAAATCTACAGCCATAGGCTCGAATCGGAATAGAACGCCATTTTCAAAAGTTCCTCCGATTCGCAATCGGGGTTTACGATATGAGTGAAACAGATTTTCTGTTTCCGAAAGGAAAGGGGGGACAAATATTTCTAGCTGTATTGAGCAACTGGATACTGCAGCCGGGGTTTGTTTCTGATCCCACCCTCTTTAAAAAAAACATTAGAGTGGATTAAATTTCCTGCTCCAAACCTAAAGCGAAATAACCCAGTCAGCTACATGCTATATAGTGGACCATTTACGGTATGGTGACGATGGCAGAGGACGTGCTCTAAGCTCAGGCCATTTGATGTGATGGCGACGACTCATTTTTCTCCCCTATTTACCATAGAAAGTTGCCTGAACGTTAACCGTTTTAATCTGCCCCGGAGGGGGTTGAGTCAAAGTTGCATGGTGATTGCACCCCGGGTACGAAGATGAGACTGCAGCAGGGGTGCAGGGTTGCATTTTGTTGTGATCCCCTAGCCCTGAACGTTAACCATTAGTCGTTCCGGACGTTCTCTAAAAACGTTTTGCCAGGGTGGGGAAGTTGACAGCAGCGGAAGAAAAATGGGCAAGCATGCATAATTGCGAAACTTGGAGACTTTCCACGCTTCGTTCACTTTTGCAGTAGAACTTGCTTTTGTTATTTTTTCTGTTCCCTTTTATTTTAAGGGTACTTTTCTTCTAGCGAAGTGGAGTATAGAGCCTAGGGATTAAATTACAGCGGACCCGTTTCAGACACGCTTCCAGAAATTTTGCAATTTTGGAATGTCTTTCAAAATTGTTTCACAAATTCTAAATTTGTTCGACTCCGGAGTTCCTCTCAAAGAATTTTAACATTTCCTCCAAAAGTGCATTCGGGGAACGGTATTTTGTAGTTTCTTCTTAAATCACGCGAGGTGAAATCAGCGGTACGAATACTATATTAAAAAAGAGACCAAGCTGTTCTTTATAGATGGACTGGAAATCATTGGTTTTTGTTTATTGGGAGACTACATACACATAAGAAAGTATTGATATTTGGTCTTCATGAATATGAAAAATGGACGTATTTATCCAGTGAAATTATTCCTGAAATGTTTCAACCTTCAATTGTCCCATTACAAAATTAATATTTCTCGATAATCAGTTGAATTACAGATAGAGCGGTTTCACAGTCAACTAAACATCGTGATTAAGAAAATTCTAGCGCATCATGGGGCGGCATGGTCTAGGACAGATGAGGAAATACTTGAGTATCCCGAGATGGCCGAACAGAAAATCAAATTGACCACATCTGCATCAGCCGAAAATGGAGAAGGAGCCTACTTGATGGTCGCCACAAACGAAGCGCAGACATTGCATCTGACCATCACCTCGTCCTTGGTGAGATACGACTGAGAGATTCGCGTATCCAACTGCGAAAGGAGAAAATCGGATGTCGATACGACGTCCGCCGGTTGGAGAATCCAGAGGTGAAAAGGGCATTCGTTGAACAGCTTGAATCCCGAGCCTCGGAACTGCCGACAGACAGTGGTGTAGAATCAAAAATGCCCTTATTAGGACGAGCCATGGTACTCCCGGTAAACTCTGTGGAAGAAGAAGGAATGTATGTCGGTTGAAACCTGGAGGATGGTCGATGATCGGAGAAAGGCGAAAGTCGGAATTGAGCAGACATGTACTGGATCAGCTGAAGCAGCCGTCCGCTTATAATATGCGGAGCTGGAAAAGGCAGTCAAACGAGCTTGTAGGCGATACAAGAGATCCAAGACCAACTCCCAAACCGAAGAGGGAGAAAACGCCGCCGCCATTGGAGATATCCTTCAACTCGGAAGCGCCCTCGCTGGCTGAAATAGCAGCGGCAATCAATGACATGAAATCCAACAAAGCGCCTGGGATCGATTGCATCCCTGCTGAAATTCTTAAAGCCGACCCTGCCTTGTCAGCACAAATGTTGCACCGTCTTTTCGCTGACATTTGGGATACTGCATCAATCCCGGCCGACTGGATGCAGGGTATCCTTTTAAAGGTCCCGAAGACAGGAGACCTTATAGAGTGCCGTAACTGGCGTGGCATAACTTTGATCTGTACAAAAAGTACTTTGCAAAGTGATCCTAAACAAGATCCAGGAGAAGATTGACGCTACACTCCGACGGTAACAAGCTGGATTCCGATCAGTGCGGTCATGTGATGACCACATCACAACGCTTCGAATAATGCTGGAGCAAATCAACGGATTCGAGAACTAACTCTTGTTGGTGTTCGTTCATTTCGAAAAAGCTTTCGACCGACTGAACCACGAAAACATCTGAGCTGCTATTAGACGACGAGTCGTTCCAGAGAAACTTGCCCATCTCATCGAAGCACGGTACAAGGCGTTTCTGTGCAACTTCCTGCACGACAGTGTCTTGTCTGATCCCTTCCCGTTAACTGCTGGAGTGAGACAAGGATGTATCTTATCACCGCTACTTTTTATCACTGGCATGCCGTACGTGGAAACGGCAGAAATTAGTCCTTCTGCCAAAACCGGGTAAGCCTCCAGGAGGCCGATCTGTTTACTGGACACAGCGTCCTGGAGAAGGCGATTCAGAGCCAACTCCACTGAAAGTCAGGGCGGACTCTCAAAGAAAAAGTCTGGGTTCAGTAGAGGATGCAGCACCGTAGACACCATCTGCTCTGCCATTGAGATATCGGACAGAGCCAGGCTAACGAAAAGGAGAGGACTCCGCTTTTGCGCAGTGGTCACTCGGGACGTGAGGTACGCCTTCAACAGCGTCAGTTGGACAGTGTTTGCGCCATCGCTCATCCAAATGAGGGTCCCGGCATATGTGTATAGGCTTATGGAAAGTTATTTCCAGTATATTACCGGTGAGGGCACACGGACACAAGAGGTTTCGGAGGGTTTGCCACACACAGGGGTCAATACTTCGCCCGGTCCTGTGGAACATCACGTACAACGAGCTCCAACGAATGAGCCTCTCATCGGAGGCTGAATTCGTAGGATTAGCGGATGATACCTCGACAGAGCGGAGGTACAGCTACTGGCCTCAGTAGCTATCCAGGCAGTGGAAACCCTTAAGTGCCTGCGTCTAGCCCACCACAAAATCAAGATAGTGCTAATCACCAACCTGATCTCACCTGATCAAACAGGTACCATTGGATTTGGACCGTGTGATATTGTATTCAAACGCGCAATTAAGTACCTAAGGTTGACGATCGACGACAGACTCAGCTTCATGAGTCATGGCGACTACACGTGTAAGAGAGCGATCATGTTGTCGAACTCCTCGACAATCCGCAGTTGCAAGATGAGGATACTGTCAAGCCTGACCACGTCAATCCTGCGGTACGATGCGGAGGCCTGGAGACAGGCCCTACGAAGACAGTGTCACCTGCAGAAATTAGTAGCGTTCACCAGCTGATGAACCTGCGGGTTATCAGTGGATGCCGGACCATCTCGCCCGAAGCCGCCTGCGTAGTGGCGGGTGTCAAGGCCATCTCGGTTTTGCTAGAGGACACACCCAACGTATGAGATCTTGCCTATAAGGACTCGATGTCCAACTGGCAGCAGCTGTGGGACAGCTTATCGAGAAGAAGTGGACTCATTGACTGATCCCGCATATCAGGAACTGGATCGGAAGAAGACACGGTCATGGACGTTTCATGAAGTACCACTACCGGTTTGGACATGTGGCTTTGCCATGTTGCTCTGATTGTGGTGACGAAGAGGAACACCCGGGCACGTGGTGTTGGCCTGTCCGAGGTTTGCGGCGGGACGTACCAACATACTTGCGACACGACAGTAGACAACATGGTTCAGAGGATTTGCACGGACTCTAACACTTGGCATGCTGTCAGCGATGGGTTCAATCGGATCATGAATACCCTGCAGAGGAGCTGGAATCAACGGAAGTCCGCGAACGGCGTAGGATGACTCCATCGCCGGGGAACATCTGGAAGTCTGGTCCCTTGATCGAAGCTGCAGAGGAACTGGAGTCAACGGCAGTCCGCGAACGGCGTAGGATGACTCCATCGCCGGGGAGCATCTGGAAGTCTGGTCCCTTGATCGAAGCTGCAAAGATAAGGCATCATCTTCTGCGTAGTGGAGGTCATAGGTGCGCCGTGAACGAGTGTAGGATACTCCACCATCGGGGAGTATCCGAGTAGTGTCGCTTCCTACGGGAGAAACTGTGGGGATAAGACAATACCTTTCTCGTAGCGGACCTCATAGGAACGGGGTAAACCATAGTTGCTGGATACCCACGGGTAGAGTGGTTCTCGATGCCGAGCGAGCTCTCGAGCGTTCAAAGTAGGCGGCGGAAAAAAACCGCGGCCTAGTGTTGCCAGCCAAAGAGATAGAAGAAGACCGGACAACGGTCGGAGTGGACTGACCTCATCGGCGGGGAACTGTCGAGTACAGTGCGTCCGTCCCCACGATTTAAAGCTACAAAGGTAAGGCAACAGTGACTGCGCAGCGGATGCCGTGAGTTCGCCGCGTAGGATGCTCCACCTTCGGGGAGTATCCGAGTAGAGAGTTCCCAACGACCGAAGCTGCGGGGATAAGACTTGACCTTATTGACCGGGGAATACCCACGGGTAAAGTGGCTCCCGACGCCGGGTGAGCCATTCGAGTCGGAGTTGGATAGCGTCTTCGTCAGGAATCATCCGAGTAGTTGCGTTAACTCCCGCGCGTTTGCTGTGACTGGCTCGAGTCTAGGATAAGCTGCTCTCGATCAGCACACCAAGGGCATAAAGGTGGAAAACCTCGAATCCTGGAAATATAAGGTCGGGATTCGAGTCGTTAGAGGAGAGGTCAGGCCTCGAGTCTTCGGGAGGATTGTGTGGTCAACCCCGAGTCTTTACGATAAGAGATCAGGCCTTCAATCGACAAGAGGAGGGGTATAAGTGGTTACCTCGAGTCATTACGAGGAGAAGTCAGATCTCGAGTCGCTAGAGGAGAGGTCAGATCTCGTGTCGCTAGAGGAGAGGTCAGATCTCGTGTCGCTAGAGGAGAGATCGGGCCTTGAGTCGTGTAGAGGAGAGATATGTGTACGGCAACCTCGGGGTCGGATCTCGAGTCGTAAGAGGCTAGATTAGGCCTTGAGTCGCGAAAAGGGATGTTTATGTGGAAATCTCGAGTCATTGCGAGGAGATGTCGGAGTTCAGACGTCGAGTCGTAAGGATGAGAGGTTTTTGCTGAAAGTGGTCTCGTCTATGGGTATTGCCTTGGAGCGTACTAGCGCGAATAGACCTCCCACTATTGGAGCATAGCACAGTTCGAGGGGAAACTAGGTCTGCGGCCCCAGGTGGAGTTTAGGGAGTAAGAGTTATACACGAAGTAAATCATTGGTCTTCTCATTGTACCCATGAACCCAGAGTAGCAAACTGGGGGGCTCGCCGTGCCTTGGAATACAATCCGTAAACCGAGATTTACCACCTGTGGTTACCAACCAAAAAAAAGGTCGCGATCTTGACTGGACCGTAGACTGTAGACCAAACCGAGGATTGCCGTGGAATCTTTGGACAATGGAGCAACTGAACGACCTTGATCTGGCTGGGATGCTCACCCAAAGACAACAAGACGTGCAGAGCAAACTCGACGACCTCACCGAAAGGCATCAAGGCAGCAGGCTCAAAGTCAATGTCGAAAAGACCAAGTCGATGGAAATCAGCACAAGAAATCCTTTCAATTTTCTTCTAGCTATACAACGGGTTGAGAAAGTGGAGTGCCTCCCGTATCTTGGCAGCAAGATAACGCCTGATGGTGGTAATAAGAAAAACATCTAGATCCGGATCATAAAAGCCCAATTTGCGTTTTTTCGAATCTCCGAAACATCTGGCAGTCACGCCAGATCTCTATACGAACTAAAATTGTACGGGTGCGAAAATTGGAGCACATATGCGTAGACGACGCTGAAACTTCAAGTTTTTGTGAACCGCTGCCTGTGGAATATCATCCGCGCTTAGTGGCCTGGGAACTGGATCTTAAAAACCCATGGTAAATCACTTTATTTATATGAAAACTATTTTTGAAGCTTGTATACTAGGTTACTAGATGTTGCTGACCCGATGTACTTTGCTACACTTTCTTGTAGAGTCGAGGAAATTTATGAATATATTTGAATTTTGGTACGATAATTGAAATTTCGACATAAAGAACAACCTCTTTAAACGAGAGCTGCTTCTTAAGCTTCGAATAGTTATTATCTATAGAATGCAAGCAATCGTCAGCTTTGAGAAATGAGGTGATTCCGTGCACCCATGGTGAAAAGTTTTGTTACTGATAACGGTTCGAATAGGTTTCTTATTACAATTTGCCAGGTTTCCTAATGTGTCAAGTATGTTCAGGTGTTCTGAAGAACTCTTGAACTGTAAGTTATGTAATTGTTTATTAAAATTTCAGACAAAAATTTAATTATTAGTTCAAATGTCATTAAAATTTTGTTTTATGCACTGAATTTGTTGGAGAACATTTTTTTAGTTCTATCAATTGAATGAATTTACTAACTATCTTTTTCTCTTTTTATTTTCAGGTAAGTTTTCCTCATACTGTTCTAAACAAGGCATTGCCGACAGGTAAAATGAATGTTTTGTTAATCCTTGAATCGTTCAGTCAGGATTGCTGAGTTATCAAATCCTGTTTAACATATCGGACTCCCAAAATCCCTCGGAAAATCTCAGCAGAAATTATACGATGATGTTAGAATCTGCACCATCCAGCTTTTGGGTAATCGGCAATCCAATGCATTGATATGCAAATTGGAACCAATTTCTCACCGTAAGCTAGTAGAAGGTACCAATCGGCTTCGACTCTTTCTGGCGCTGAACTCATTCACAGGAAAAGCGACAAATCGATGTAGAAATTTGTATATTTGTCATTCGAAGATTGGAATTTGCAAATTTTAATTTGAAAGCATTCAGGATTGATTCACGTTTCTCAAAAATGAACACATTCTCGGCCTTTGCCTAATTTTGGGTCCATTTGTCTGTGATTAATGCTTCCGATGATGATGATGACCAGCACCAATTGCCATATTGAGTCCAACTCGATCAATGGGTAGCAGTTTTAGAAGTATATATGGTACAATTTCAACCGGTAGTATTAGTAGATTGGTATCTTTCCTACGCTGTCAGACTGCACAATTGGCGATTCTATTTTTGGTCCCAACCCTCTCCCTGGTGTATAATCAGAGGTTCTGGAAGCTCTCTATGGTATTCCAATCTAGCTGTGTTCACATATAGATACATACAACAATTTATTTAGTCGATAGTCGACTCGGCACACAATCTTCCGAATTTCGGGAACACATTCCGAGTGTATGAGAATTGGTTGCGGATTCGATTTAAATTGGCTATTACCGAAAGTTTGCTGTCGTCGAATGTTTTCCCGGAAAGAATAAAGAAAAACCATCTTCCATCATCCATCCCTTCTCTTCCAGGTTTCCAGGTCATTCGAATCTCAACCGGCTACGACCCAAATGCCGGTGCCCCGGTCGCTTTGAAATCGAAAGCCATATTTTATTTACGCCTTTGGCGCGTCTGTCATTGGAAACCGGGGGCAAGCCGGGCCTGTCCCTTGTTTATAGTATCTTGGGATGTTGTTTATTAGTAACATCAACAGTCGCCGAATAATGAGTCACTTGAGATCATCAACTTCATTTTTGTCGAGAGAGACAGAGATGTTAGGGCTGCTGTCAGAACGAAATAAATCATTTTAATAAGAAACTTCTAACAGTGCTTGAAAAAATGTTACAAAAAAGACTTCCCTGCTATTGCAAAAACGGAGTATTAGGTGCCACAAGGATGAATTATCGGTCCAGTGTTTTTAAATTTGAAATCAACAATTGACAATCCAACAATCTTTTCAAAATATAGAGTTGTAGATCAGGAATTCGACCTTGGGCCTTGAAACGTAAATCTTAGACTGCGGGTCTTTGATCTTGGGGATCTTGGATAGGTCTAAGACCCTTTAGTTTTGTATCTTCGATCTTCGACTCAGAACCTAGAAGATTGAATTTTGCTTCTAGATTTTGAACTTGCACCTTGGATCTTAGACCGTGAATTCCGGACTGTGGACCTTGGACTTTGAACTTTATACCTTGGAATTTGAGATTTTGGACATCCGATCCTGAATGCTGGACCTTTGATATTGGACTGTTATCTGTTGACCTTCAACTGGATTGTGGCCCTTTGAACTTGCATCTTGGATTTGAACATAGGACTCTAGACCTTAGACCTTGGACTGCCGACTGTGTTCTTTGAAGCATGTATTTTGGAATGTGAACTTTGTCTCTGGACCTTGGAATACGGATCTTGGACTCTGAATCCTGGAACTTGATCTCAGGCCTTAGTCCTTGGACATAAGACTTTGAACCTTAATCTTGGAATTTGAGCCTTTTATGTTGATTTTGGAACATTAGATTGTGGATTTTTTTTATGGATCTTGGAATTTATATCTCAGACTTTCGACCTTCGACATTCAAATTTGGACTTAAATGAATATGAAATGATGAACTCAATATAAAATTTTTAAAGATTTGCACTGTAGGTTTGATTTTTTGTTAGATCACTGTGTGTGTCCTGAAAATGTCATAAAAAACATAAAATTTCACCTCAGTTGAGGATTTTTTCCTCTTCCGGACCATTCAGCTTCCGGTACATGAAAATGCAGATCACATCCTTCGCGGCAAAGGGTGTTAAGTTGTCCATTTAAACTGATTCACGACGGGCTTCATGAACGTCATAACCCTGCTTTGAATGAAGCAGTTATCCCAAATGAGGAAAGCGAGCAAAATGAAAATGATAAAAAAAAAAAAATGGTGCTAAACCGCGTCTCCATCATCGCAATCATTCAGTTTTACTTTTTTTTGTGTGTGGCTCTTTCAACGAAGGGAAGAAACCCTTGGAGCGTACCGAGCGATTGCGGCTTCGGTAAAACTTGCTGCATAATTGATTAAATCAATTTCGCCATCGCCAAGGTCTGGAAGTCGACCGGTTGATGGTCCGGCCCAAGAAATCCCAACGGTTGTGTCCGACTAAAGGTGTAGCTGCTATATTTGCGCCATCCGCCCACGAGTAGTGCTGGCTGGTGGCTCACGTGAGTGGAGCGTCTTGCCGGAATCGACCCGGGGAAGGATGCTCGCTCAATGGTCACTGATTTTCTTTCACTGGAAATCCGGTAACGTGCGAAGTCTCCGAGAAAAGCAGACCTGCACCAACAAACAGGACGGCAGCGGCGTCAATGACGATGCTGTCCGAGGCTTATTTTATTTCATTTTGCTTCCATTTGCTTGCTGCCGAGATAGTATAGAAAGTAATTGGATTTTGTAATATGAAACATGCAGAAGCTCGTGACGCTTTCGCGGCAGATTTTATTTTTGCGACGCCCGCTTGCCCGTCTCAATGAAAGTGCGCTAAAAAAAGCTGCGTTATCAACGGACTTCTCCATCGGTCGTCCATCGCCACTTCTCTCATCAGTTCTTATTTGTTTTAGGTTGTGTGGCCATTCGTTTTATTTGCTCTGGGCTATGTTTGGCCGGACGTCAGACAGAAGTGCTTCTTGATCAAAGACGAGCGCCTACCTTTCTGTCGAGTGGTCCTATAAATTTAGGAAAAAATTCCTGGAATTTCTGGGAACTTGACATTTGATCAACATTGGGCACTTATCTCGAACGAAGAAAACAGGCAATCAACAATTCTCTGGCTTGGGGTGGAAGACGTGTAAATGTCTAATAAATTCAAGCTTTTTAAATGGGGTTTAAAACATTTAAGTTACTGTTTTGCAAATTGATAAAAAAAACTAATTCTATCCCTAAAGATAACCTGATTCCACTTCGAAACGTTGGACAACATTGTTGGACATTTTTGTAGCAATTTTTTCAAAAATAATGTTTTCTCATTTTTTTCGTCAATTCATACGTCATTCATAGTCATTGACGAGTTTTCTCCTTGCAACGTTTCGATTCATGGTAAAGCTTCTTCAAAGGACCTACATTTTTCATTTTTAATTCATCAAAATTTAATTGAAAGATTTTAAATCGTATTTTGGGCTTCCAAAAAACCTTTCAATATTATTTTTATAAAACAAGCCAAAAATTTCGAAAAAAATGGATTAAGAAATGAGAAGTGAGAATTAAGAAATCAGAAGAATGAAAAAATAAAAATAAGAAATAAAAAATGAGAGATGAGAGATGAAAGACGAGAGAAGAGAGAAGAGAGATCAGTGATGAGTGGTGAGAGATGAGAGATGAGAGAGAGATCAGTGATGAGTGGTGAGAGATGAGAGATGAGAAATGAGAGATGAAAGATGAGAAATGAGAGATGAGAGATGAGAGATGAGAGTTGAGAGTTGAGAGATGAGAGATGAGAGATGAGAGATGAGAGATGAGAGTTGAGAGATGAGAGATGAGAGATGAGAGATGAGAGATGAGAGATGAGAGATGAGAGATGAGAGTTGAGAGATGAGAGTTGAGAGATGAGAGATGAGAGATGAGAGATGAGAGATGAGAGATGAGAGATGAGAGATGAGAGATGAGAGATGAGAGATGAGAGATGAGAGATGAGAGATGAGAGATGAGAGATGAGAGATGAGAGATGAGAGATGAGAGATGAAAGATAAGAGATGAGAGATGAGAGATGAGAGATGAGAGATGAGAGATGAGAGATAAGAGAGAAGAGATCAGAGATCAGAGATGCGAGATGAGAGATGAGAGATAAGATATATGAAAAGAAAAATGAGAAATGAGAATTGTGAGATGAGAGATGAGCGATGAGAAATGAGAGAAGAAAGATGAGAGATGAGAAAATCGAGAAATGAGAAATGAAATGAGAATTGAGAAGAGAGAATTGAGTGATGAGAGATGAAAGATGAGAGATGAGGAATGAGAAATGAGAAATGAGAATGAGAAATAAGAGTTTGGAGATGAGAGATGTAAAAAAATTAAGTTTGTGAAATTAGAAATGAGAAGTGTGAGTGATCATTGTCAATTGAAATTGGAAATTGGAGATTAAGATTTGAGATGGTTGAATCTAGATTACATCATAAAAATGATGTTTCAGATTTGATAATCCAAATACAGTTTGTTTACTAATTATGCTGTTGTGTCACATAAGATTGTCTAGGTTTCCATAAAGTTTTTTTGAATCGTGATCAGTAATGCCATGCGAAAAAGAGAAGGTAACTTTCGTGCCACTGCACTGTTCCACTGAACGAACTTTATCATCTCATTTGTTATTTTCTTCATTGCCATGCCAAGGAAAACAACACTCATTATCATCAACTTCTTTTTCTGGGCTGCTGCCAGCAGTCATTATCGATCCTCTATCATTTGGCAATCAACATTCACCAAGGTCCAATATATGTATAAATGTACAGGTATGACGTGTGTGTACGTGTACTCACGAACATCTCCTCTGTTGGCGGTGGCATTTGTAGAAAATTTTAAATTTACCACTCAGCAGTCAAAAGAAAGAGATGGAGGAAAAGTGATGATACTTTTACTAGCTTTTCTCCAAACCAGTCAACCAGCCACCCACCTAACCAATCACATCATTAACGAAACACCCATATTTACACTATCACTTTTATTATTTACTTCGAAAACAGCCGAAAAGTTCACTTGAGGAGCAAAAAAGTGGAATTTCTCCTCGCGGCTTTTTTGTTGCTGCTGTTTCAAATGACTGGTTAAAGTTTCGGAAAACGGCGCGATTTCAAGACGTTTGAATTTTGATAGATGGTCCCAAATTGGAGCAAATTTCTCCCGAGGCTCCCCCGTGCAACTTCTTCCATTCCATATATGCATGTATGTTATAAATGTGCCCATTTTCGATAAGAGATGATGGTCACCAGTCGGTTGAATCTTTTTATTTATGGCGCTGATGGTTGGTTATTCTGGTGCCATTTAATGACCAAATTGTAGGTGATTGTGATGATATGCAGTCATCTTCTCTTCCTTTTTCTCTTTCAACAGCAAAAGGAGAAAGGAAAATGAAAATTAAAGAAAGAAACACAGCAGCAGCAACGAACGATGAAGAAAATGATGCCGCCGCTAATTTATGACTGTCGATTCGTCGTCGTTTTGAAGCTTGTTAACAAATAATCCGAATGAGGGTTATGGGAGAGACAGATCATGGCGAGGTTCCAAAAAAAAAGAAATAAGGAGAAACAAATAAGACGATGAACATACTAACCATTTTGCTCCAGGCTGTCGGCCGGGGGCTTGGGTGTTGGGAACTATTTTTCTTCCGATTGCGTGTCAGCCGCCAGTTAGGTGTGTGATGAAGCATTACAAGATTAAGAACTTGTTGCGGTGGAATTTCTTTTTTTTTTTTGTTTTTGGTCTTGCTTCAGGGATCCAAAAGCTTTAATATTCAACGTACTTTGTCATGTGTTGAAGAAACCATGTTAAGTTGTCCATGATCAATAGAAATTGGCGTCCGCCGTAGAACAGATTTCCATTAAACGTATTGAGCGAATACATTTGGCGATCCTGCTATAGATTAATATACACGAAAAATTAATCTCGTATTTGAAGAACAAAAAAAAAATAAATTCACTTTTCGATTCTTTTATATCAACTCTCTAGTATCAATTCTCAAACCTTAAATCTCAATCACCAACTCCCAACTCCTAACTCTTAACTCGAGTGTTGGAGAAAATAATAAGAACTAAAAATTGGATAATGAAAATTGCTGTTGTGAATAATCAGTTGAATTTTTCAAGTACAGAATCTAGAACTTACAATTATGTTTGTCCAGCTGTGAACTATTGCCGATACAGTTCAGCAATTGAAGATGCAAGGATTAGATTTTTTTTGTCATTCATAGGATTTAAGAAAAATAACGAAATGATAATTGAGGTTTGAAAATTGAAAAATTAGTTTTCAAAATAGAAAATTACATGTTGCGAATCAAGAGTAATAAAAAAATTGCAACTAGGTTTCGTCAAATGGGGGTCAAAGGGAAAGGAGAGCTGAAATTTGAGAGTTACATGAATAGAAAGTTTTAGTAGAATATAGAGCTAAAAATTAAGAATCAAGGGTTGAGAATTGGTAGTTTGGAATGGAAATTCTAGAGTCGAGTGTTAGACTGGAGCGTTAAACGTCTTAAGTTGAAAGTTGAGAGCTTTGAGTTAAAAGTTTCAAATTTAGGGTTGAGCAAGGTTGCCGAACAAAAAATCGGTGATTCTGATTAAAAAAAACTAATCTGTAACTTTGTGGTTTTACTTCATTATTCCGAGACGCTTTTCTATTATGCTTTTTCTCTAAATTTCATGGAAAAGTCGTGCAAACATTTCAAATTTTGTAATGTTCACAGTTAATTTGAAAATAAAAAACTTTACCAATGTTATAACATTTTGAAGATGAGAGTCAGAAATCCGATGTCCTCAATGACTTCAAAGTTTATGTGTTTGAAAATGAGTTCAAAATTTAAAAAATCTGTTAATTATGTGAAACATTCCATAAATCTGTAATTTGTGATTAAAAATTGCTAAAAATTCTGTGAAACTGTTGGTTTTTCTGTGATTTTGGTAACTTTGGTTGAAAGTCGAGAGTTGAAAGTTGAGAGCTTCTTTGAGTTGAATGTTGGAAATCGAAGGTTTAGAATTGAAAGCTGAGAGTTGAGAGTTGAGTGTCAAAACCTGAAAGGAGAGTAAAGTAAAGTAAAGAGTTAAAAGTTGAGTATTTAGAAAGAAAACCGTTGGGACTTCAGCCAGAAATGAGGTACTTTAGGTTGAAACTTGAAAATTGAGAGTTGGGAATTGTAAGACTAGAACCGAGAGTCAACAGTTGAAAGTCAAGATTTTAGAGTCGAAGTTTAGAGTTGCGAGCTTTGAGATGAAAGTTGAAAATTGTAGATCAAAAATATAAAATTCCAAGTTGAGTGTTGAGAATCGAGAGTCAAGAGCTGTGAGTTGGAAGTTCAAAGTTCAAAGTCTAGGGTCGATAATTAAATATTATGTAGAGTAGAAAGTAGAGATCTTGAGTTGGAAATAGAGATCTTGATTTAAAGTTGGTCTTGATTTAAAGTGGAGGGTCGATAGTTGAAAGTTGAAAGTTGAAAGTCGAGAGTAGAGCTGAATATTGAGAGTCAAGAGTCGAGAATCGAGAATCGAAAATTGAGAGTTGGGAGACGTGAGTTGAGGATTGAAAGTTGGGAGTTGTGTGTAGAGGGTTGAGAGTTTAGAGTTGAGGTTGAGAGGTGAGAGTTGAGAGTTGGAGTTGAGTGTCAAAGTTGAGAGTTGAAAGATAAAACCTTCGAACTGTGAGTTATGATTTGAGAGTTAAGAGTCGTGGGCCTATAATTGAAAGTTAAGATTGTGGAGTCGAAAGTAGAGATCTTAATTTGAAAGTTGAAAACCAAGGGTTGATGATTTAAAGTTGAGAGTCCATAATTGAAAGTTGAGAGTTGAAAGTTGAGAGTCAAGAGTATAGAATCGAAAATCGAGAGCTGAGATTTGAGAGTTGAGATTTGTGAGTTGAAGTTTGAGAGTTTAGAGTTGAGACCCAAGACCGAAAAAGCCAAATTCAAATTTCTATTAAAAGTTCAGAGTACGGAGTCGAAAGTAAGTTAAAAGTAAGTTTGAAGTTGAGAGTTGAGAGTTGAGATTGGAAAGTTGAGAGTTGAGACTCAAGAGTCGATAATCGAGAGTTGACAGTTAATTGTTGAGAGTTAATTGTTGAGAGTTGATTGCTGAGATCTGAGAGTTGAGAGATGAGAGTTGAGAGTTGAGAGTTGAGAGTTGAGAGTTTGAGACTTGAGAGTCGAGAGTTGAGAGTTGTAAAGTTGAGAGTTGAGAGTTGAGAATTGAAAATTGAGAGTTGAGAGTTGAGTGTCAAGTGTTGAGTGTTAAGAGTTGAGAGTTGAGAGTTGAGAGTTGAGAGTTGAGAGTTGAGAGTTGAGAGTTGAGAGTTGAGAGTTGAGAGTTGAGAGTTGAGAGTTGAGAGTTGAGAGTTGAGAGTTGAGAGTTGAGAGTTGAGAGTTGAGAGTTGAGAGTTGAGAGTTTGGAGTTGAGAGTTGGGAGTTGGGAGTTGAGAGTTGAGGGTTGAGGGTTGAGAGTTTCTAACCGAGTTTTTTTTTATTTGACAACAAAACTCGGACACAGTAGAAAATTGAGGAAGAAAATCTTTGAATGTTTATAATCACTTGAAATTTCCGTTTTCTAAAAAATAACAGTGCGTATGAATATTTCAAAAATATGGATTTGTTTTTTTTTTTGGTATTTCAAATGCATTTCTGCTGTTAAATTATTCAAGAATAATATTTTTTTTAGATAAGGCACACAATTAACAATGCTTTCCGAACTTATTTCTGGCATGAATGTATATTGTTCAATAACCCAAGACATTTTTGTCTATTTGCTGAATCTTGTTGAGGAATTAAACTTATACCAATACAAATTTCAGAATTTAGAGTTCAAATTAAAATTAGCTAAAAAGGTGGACTTTTCATATTTTCAAATTGAACAAAAGCATATTTAAATCAATTTTGTTTAAATTACTAAAGTAAGGTTACCAGATTGCCCGGTTTTATTCGGGTTTGCGCGGATATTTGATAAAAAATTTGGAAAATTAGGCAATTTGGGAAAAGTCCGGTCAGGCCCGGTTTCCTGCATTTCATAGAACACAGCCCAGATTTATTCACTTAATTTGTCAAAACAAACAGAAAAAACCAATCGTGTTCCTTTTTTTTTATTTATGCGTCCAAATCGAAGTTTTCTGAGAATTTTTTATAAAAAATTTCTTGAAAGGTTTATTGGAAGTCTAAAATACAATATTTAATACTGATAAGTTTTGATGAAAAAAAAATTAACTAAAGTTTTTTTTCTTGATTTTTTATGAGTAATTCCTAGGTTTTTCACAAATTTGCCCGGATATTGCCCGGTTTTTTGGTCGACAATTTCGAAATCAAATGCGCAGATTTTGCCAGCTTTTTGGATATAATTGCCAGGATTTATCCGACCTGTATAGGTGCTGAAAAAATTCTGGTATCCTCAAACTAAGGTTGCTTGAATCTGTCTGAGTTTGGATGAAATATAAATCAAAATTAATTTTTGAACATCCTGAAGATTGTGAAACTTTCGCTTTAGTTTGGTAGATATCAAAATTAATTGTTGAACATCCCGAAGACTGTGAAACTTTCGTTTATTTTAATAGATTTTAAAAAAACAAAAGTTTCGAACAATTTGGAGATATATTTTTGGGAAATTGAAGACAAAAATGAATCCTCTATTGGATATTTTGACGTTGTTACTGAAGTACCTTCTGTGTTTTGAAACTTTCCAACTTTAAAAATTATTAATACGTCAAAATTACAATTAGCAATCATAAAATCTAATTAGAAAAAAATATTTTATTTAAACAATTCAACTATTCAACATCAGCATGCAACAAAAAACAATTCCTTTTTTTGGCATAAATGTCTCAGTTAGAGGTCAATAAAGTTAGTTTTATAGATGATTTTTTTTTCATTGGAAACACTAGGGAACGGCATTTTTGGTGCTTATGTTTAAATAACTGAGTTTGAAAGATTTTTGCGTCCTTGGACTTGGTGGGCTGTGGCTAAACGTGATCGTTGGATTTTTTCGGGCAAAAATTTTTCTTTAAATAGAGAAAATTTTACTAGTTTTCGAGTGCGTGAACGAAGAAAATTGAAGTTTTGTGTTGAAAGTTTGGTGCAGATCTGAAAATTGATATTTTCAAATGTGATAAAGTGCATGGGGGAAGCGCTACACCACCCAGATTGCCCAGGAATGCTACTGCCTAGGATCCCAGATGAAGGTACCACGGCATTATTCTTGCGAATGGTGAGGAGCCTGAGCCTGAGCCTGATGAGGATAAGTAGATTTTTTTTTTCAATTATACTCAGTTGACAATCTGTGTAAAAGAATTTACATGTTTCTTTTTTAAACAAAGTATAATTCGCTTTGCAATAATTTGCAATTTCTGTTCTCTGCGTCCATTTTTGCTTCACTGCAGGAGGCATTTCAAAGGAATGTTTCAATTGTTCCATGGAAATTTTAGTGCCTAAGTTTTCATTCAAGAGCTAGTTTAACAGAACTGATCATGTAAGCTTTATCCAGTCCATTGAGCTTTTGATTTTGACGTATCTAAAACTAATTATGATAAAGAGCTTAGCGAACGTTTGGGCGTTTTTCTGTTTTGTTCAATTTGAATTGCTGTAAAAAGTGAATCATAATGATTGAAACATTTTTACCTGAATAAAGGAATGCTTTGTTAGTCTATTAATTTTGTAAGTAAAGAATTTTGGATAGGCTGGAAGAGGTTGAACCCATCTACAGAAATTCAAGCTGCTACATTGCAGGTCACTAAGCCAAATTGGTTAGTTTTTCAACCGTTTACTAATAATTTTATTGATCATTAACCCCTCATACTACCCACAGAGTAGACGGTTAGATACGAAGGCAAAATAGCTGATCTACAGCAACTCAATTGTAATATTCTATTCTCTATTTGTTATTGCGGTCAGTTTAATGTTGATAAGTATCGTAAATTCCTATTCCGTAACAGCATTTGATGTATCAATTTCTCATATATACTTTTCCAAATGGCATAAATTAATAGACATATATCAAAATATTACATGAAGGTAGGGATCTCCACGCTTCATTCCTCCCCTGTATCCTGTATCTTTCGCGGTTTTCACCACAGGGTTGGCCTGGCCGTAGTAATATCTGCAATGCATAGCAATATGTAACAGATAATACGCTGAAAAGAAAAATGTAAGACGCAAGTCTTCCATTTTCCAGGATGCCTACATGTTTTGGCCATGTTGATGTAAGAAGAAGAAGAAGAAGAAGAAGTTTGAAAGATTTTTGCGTCCTCAATTTTAATCATTTGTTAAATTCTGACTATCATCTCATGTTTTGAAAATATGGTTCATGGAGTTTTTAAAATTGATTAGATTCGAGTAAAATAAATCATGAATAACTGATGAATTAACTAATCTAAATTGAAAACAAAAAACCTGATTATGAATTTATTTATTATACTCCGTCCTATAAAAGATTCAAATTTTGCCTAGATATTCTAGTTTCAGACACACAAGGCTTCAAAATTTAAATTTTACAATGTAAAAAAAAATGGATTTGTTATTCGGCAGTTCAGTCAAAAAAATTCGAACACGATTTTTCAATTATTCCGACGTTTGGATGCTGTTTAGCATCATCATTCCCTGAAGATGTTTCCCTATTTTCCCTATTATTTTTTTTGTGTGTCGCAGTTAAATTGTAAGAATTTTAAAAATTTAAACTGCGACACAAAAAATAATAGGGAAAATAGGGCAAAAATGTGAACAATAAGCTTCACATAAGCAATAAATTTTTACGCAATACGATCCGATTAATTTCCTGAAGATGATGCTAAACAGCATCGAAACGTCGGAATAATCGAAAAAGAAGAAATTTAAAATTGGCACAAAAACCATCAGCAAGCTCGGTTCCGTAGAAGAAACAAAAATTATGTAGATTTTTCAGTAGATTCAGTATATATTCAATTTTCCCGTACACACCTAAAAGTTAAAATTTTCTAACGTTACTCAAAAATTCTACAAGAAATCATGGATGATTTTTGAACCAAAAAGAAACAATTTTAGACCCCAGGGTTTTAGAAAAATGACTCCAAGTAGACTCAGTCTATTGAATATTTGATGCTGTAAAGGATAATAAAGTTTGACACAATGTTTTCACAACTTGGGAATAGTTATCAGACTAATTTAACACAATTTTCGTGGAAGTTTTAAAATTTGTTTTATGGTAATTTCGAATCGAAAATGTTTGTGTCAGTTGTGAGACAATGTCGAGACGGTAAATGGACAATTTTGAGAAATTCAAATTTAAGACGACGTACAAAACAATTCGGGGACAAAAATCACGCGATTTGTTTTTAACAATTTGGGAATATATTATCTCAGAGAATTTAGACAATTTCAAAAAAAGTTATATAGACAACAATCAGGCACAAGACGAAATCACAGAAATATCTATAATTTCACAAAATTTGAGCAAATTTTCATCACAGAATCTATGTTACAGAACACAGAATTTGGGTAATATTTACAGATTTCACAGATTTTTTAAATTTTGTACGTATTTCAAAAATTATATATTTTTTTGTCTACATGACATGAACTGTGGATTTTTTCTTTGTTTTGGAAAATCATGATAAAATTGTTAATTTTAATTCATTTTTCTCGAAGGAATTGTTTAAAAGACCCAATTCGTCATGACTTTTTAATCGAATTGGAGCTTTTTCCATCACAGAATTTATTGGTTAAAAATCAGAAAGTCAAAAAAAAAAAATTTTGGCGCAAAGATTTTTTTTTGCAACTTTGATCAGGCACGTTTACAAGACAATTTGGAAACAAAAGGTAGTTTCAAGACTATTTTGAGGCAGTTTTGTTTTCAATATTGAGACTATTTAAATTCCTTCAATTTAAAATCAGTTTTGTGAAAATTTTTAGACTCTTCCATGGTTGTTTTTAAATACTTTTTTGAGAAAATTTGTAAACAATCTTGAGGAGTTCTTATTTAATTTTTAGATAGTTCTCAGATAATTTGAGACCAACTTAAGATACAGTTGATATAATTTCAAGTCCTAAAAAAGCTATATTTTAGACAATTTTGCAACTGTTTCCAGCCAGAAACTTCGAAATGAATTTAAGAAAACAGTGCTAATATTTTTTTTTACACAAGAGTGGCCCAATTTTGTATAGAAATAATAAATCTTTTGCAATTACACACATTGAATGTAAACATTAATCCTAGGCCAAGCATAAGATAACGTGTAAAATTTACGGCAAATCGGACCACGGGAAAGACTCGCTCAACGAGCCTGAAATTTGAACGGAATTTTGAGACATTTTGTTCGGGGAAGTCATGAAAAACTAGTTTTTACCCAGTAACTTTTGTCTTTATAGACAGATTTCTTTTGAAAATAGTTTTTCCTAAAGTTTATTTTATGACAAATATTTCACCGAGGAGGAGTGCCTTCTAACTAGAGGTATAATAAAAAAGTTATTAGGCTTTAAAAATGAGCTTTTGAAGCGTCGATTAACAAAAACGAACATTCATTTCCGCTAAAGTACGCCCTAGAAAATGACTTGATATTGTATTATTGAATTTTCTTATTCTTCTTCCCCTTGTATGTAAGTGCATAACAATGACAGACTACACAATTATCGACCCATTTAAGGTTTAATTCAATTAAAGACCCCGGCTTGCTCTGTATGTCTAGCCATCTAAATCTGTCTATAGTTTGTGTTGACACTGGACAGCCTCAGAAACGTGTCGCTAAGAAATAAGTGCATACATGTATTTTTAAGATTGAAGAGGAACCTTGAATTATGAACATTCGTTTTGAAAGGTTTTTTTCTTCCCACAAGAGAATTTAAAAAAAAACATGATTGGTTTTCTCAAGACGTGATAGAAAAGAAGGTGTAGGTGCTATAATCTAAAAGGAAAAAATAAGAAATAATCCGAGAGGCTGCGGGGGCAGACGATTACTGAAATGTTCACTGGGCTGCGCTAGTTGTCCCGCAGCTACAATCTATCTCTATCCGCTTTTCCACCCACCAGTAAAAGAACGAGTTGTCCCCAACAAAAGTAGGTTACATTTTTCGTTTTCCTTTCTTAGAATATGTCGAGCGACATTGAAACGCGGTTGAATGAAGCGTATCTCATATTTTAGCAAAGTTGAAACCGAAAATTGACATTTACTTGGAATTTTCGTAACATCAAGCTGATAAAAAAGCTTCGAATGTAAGATGTTTTCTAAGGATCTGTGGTATTGATAGGATTAAAATGGAAGTTTGAAGTTCAAGTTTTCTTTAATCACTTTCCATAGCAGCAAATATTTTCCAATCGCACAGTTTTAACAGGGCAAATTAAATCTACACCGCCAGTCAAACTAACGCCAACTTTGGTCATCCGGCCCAGCATCGCACTTAACCAATGGCAGTTCCATCGATTACTTCGCAATGAGATCTTCCTAAGCTTCCCGAACCTTTCGAAATCCACGTCTAGAGTTTCCAAAGCATTGCCCTCCACTTCCAGCAGCTCCAACTGATCAATCGCAAAAGATCCAGAAAGTCGCAACACTTTCAACCGATTGTTGGAAAGATTCAGTCGGGTCAGCTTTGGGAGCTGACCTGTGTCGCCGCTAATCTCCCGGATGGCGTTCCCCCGGAGGCTTATCTCCCTCAGGTCCGGCATCCCGGCAAAATCGTTCCAGCTCACGTGCTCCATCCAGTTGTTGTTCAGATTGAGCACCTGAAGACGATGCAACGTTTTCAGACCGGCTAGCTCCTTCAATCGGTTGCCGGCAGCATGCAAAACCCGTAGCTGATAGGTCAGTTTCGGATCAACTTCCAGACGACCGATTCCGGTGTGTCTCAGAATTAAGGATTTCAATCCCGGCAGGATGAAAAAAGCTTCGAAGGCACCCCCTTTCAGGTGCCACATCTCCAAATAATCCAGCCGGCCAAAAGCAGACTCAACGAAAGTTCTATCGAATCGGGTAAAATTTCCATCCACAACCGTAAGGCGCCTGGTAGTCCTCAACAGGTCGTTGACAGCAGGATCTATCAGCTGCTGGATCGTGTAGTTTTGACAGCGGTTGATGCAAAGTGTCAGGAAATCCGATGAGATTGTTGCTGCCGAGAATCCCACTACGGCGAGGGATAGGATTAGCAGCGCTAGGTTCTTCATTGATAACACACACGTTACTTAGCACGGAGATTTCGCAAATATTGTACGGTTAAGTAGTACTCGGATGAACGGCTAGTAGAACACTGACCAGGGTGGGTATCAGTGGATCCGATCTTATACTTGATCTTTGGGATTGAGACGGAACAGTACTGGATGATCGATGATTGTAATTAAATTGTTTCGTTTCGGGGAAACAAATATTGTGCATGATGCGATTGTTTCCTAAGAGTTTTTCATTTGAAGTTCATGGAAGTGTAACACATTATTCTACTATGAATTACAGATATTCCTTAATTTCCATAGCATAGAATAAACGGTATTGTCTCTCTCTATAAAAATTTGCCTTGAAATTTGTATTTTTCTACTGCATTTAAATATTCGGTGTTACAACTGCATTTTTTCTTTTATTTCACCTTTTAAATTGACTAACTGTATAATTTCTCCTTTTTTATTTTCAGGTAATTCACGGATAATGACTTTGATCGCCAATTTCCTCCCAGGTAAACCGAGAAGTTGCAATGCAAATTAACATAACATTTTTATGAACACTTTTAGGAATTCGCAATTATAACAAATATTGCGTTGGTCAGTTGAGAAATTCAACGTAATTTGAAGATTTGAAGGTTGAATGAGCCACCTTTTAGGAAAAAAATGAGAGGGATATTCAATACAATAAATAAACCCATAAAATTAAGAATAAATCGCTCCTTCTTGAAGCGGGAGGAGTATTTAAATACAGGCAAATTTGTATATAATCAAAAAGTGTGCCAAACTTAATGGAAACACTAAGGTATCGAATCATTGTTTTAAATCTCAAAGTACTTAAAAATGTGAAAAAGTCAAATATGAAATTTCCCTCCCCTTCTCCGTCAAATTTAGAACAGGTTTCGAGTTAAAATTGATACATTTTTGGTAACAAAATAGCATAACATGCATAATTTGGCTTAACATATAAAAAGCCTCCCTCAATCTCTCGTCTCCCCTCGTGAAGAAGGAATAGATGCCTTGTATGAGTATAAGAGAAATTTTATGAGAGCCTTTTTTTCCTTTCTATCTTGCCTCTGTAAGGGTCTCGAATCGTCCTAGGAATATTTCTCGTACCCTAATTTCATGAGAGGAAAAACCGGGAGTTGAAAATCGCATCGGGAAACCGGGAAAAAAAAGGAAATTCAGACCCAAAGCCGGGAAGAATACAAAAGGATACCAAAATTCAGAATCAAGATCAGGAATTCAACCTAAAACTCGGAATTCAGAATTAAAATATCATTTTCAAGCGAGAGAGAGATATTAAAATTTAAAAAAAAATGAAAAGATTAAAAGGAATGTTTTGAAATTTAAAAAAATCTCCCATTTTTTTTCGAATGGTGTTCTGTCTTTTTATAGCTTGATAACAACAAATAACAAGCAATCGGAGACTTTTTCCTATTTAACTCATTATTTCGTAAAAAAAAATCTATCGGGCTTAATATGTCAAAATTTCTTTCAAAATTTACATTAATGTTGAAAATTTTGTACTCATTTCTAACCGTTGCACAATGGGGAAAAAAGTGTACAAACCGCGAAGAAATTCAATATCTTTCGCCCTACATGACCCAAATCTATGAAATCATACTTTTCTTTTGTGAAAATTACCGAAGAATCGATTGGACATAATTTCAAACGCCGCACAAGCTTACGAACGGAGATATAGTGCCTTTTTAACCCCTAATTCCCCTATATTTTGTAAACATTCCAGAAAAACACTGATTTGAACCAAAGAATTTTGAACAAAAACAGACCTATCGTGTGTAATTTTTTCTGAGAAATCGAATGAAGGCTGTTTTGGCCACCACATGCTTCTGAAAATGGAGTTATGGCTGTTTTTACCCTCAATTCCCTTATATTTTTCAATTATTTCAGAAAAAAGCTTGTTCGGACTTGAAAATTTTGAACCAAATGGGTTGTATCTTGTGGAGTTTTTTTCCGGTGAATCGAATGAAGGTTGTTTGAGCCCCCGCACGCTTCGGAAAATTAAGTTATGGCTGTTTTACCTTCAATTCCCCTCAATTTTTCAAATTGTTAAGAAAATGCATGTTCGGTCTAGAAAATTTTGAATTTTTTGGGACGTATCTTGTGTGATTTTTTCCGAGGAATCCAATGAAGGCTGTTTAAGCCACCGTACGCTTTGGAAAATGGAGTTATGACGGTTTATACCCTCAATTCCCCAACATTTTTCAATGATTTCAGAAAAAAAGCATGTTCGGACTTGAAAATTTTGAACCAAATGGGTTGTATCCTATGTTATTTTTTCCAAGGAGTCCAACGAAGCCTGTTTGAGCCACCGCACGCATTAGGAACAGAAGTTATGGCTGTTTTACCCTCAATTTCCCTACATTTTTCAAATAGCTCAGAAAAAGCATGTTCGGACTTGATAATTTTGAATCAAATGGGTTGTATTTTGTGGAGTTTTTTCCGAGGAATCGAATGAAGGCTGTTTGAGCCGCCGCACGCTTCATAAAATGGAGTTATGGCTGTTTTACCTTCAATTCTCCTAAATTTTCAAAATGTTAAGAAAACGCATGTTCGGACTTGAAAATTTTGAATCTATTGGAACGTATATTGTGTAATTTTTTTCAAGGAATCCAATGAACGCTGTTTAAGCCACCGTACGGTTTGGAAAATGGAGTTATGGCTGTTTTTACCCTCAATTCCCCTACATTTTCCAATGATTTCAGAAAAAAGCATGTTCGGACTTGGAAATTTTGAATCAAATGGGTTGTATTCTATGTTATTTTTTCTAAGTCCAAACGTTCAACGAAGCCTATTTGAGCCACCGCACGCATTAGGAACAGAAGTTATGGCTGTTTTACCCTCAATTTCCCTACATTTTTCAAATAGCTCAGAAAAAGCATATTCGGACTTGATAATTTTGAACCAAATGAAAGGTATCATGTGTGATTTTTTTGGATGAATGGAACGAAGCCTATTTAACACACCGCACGCATCGGAAATAGGAGTTATGGCTGTTTTACCCTCAATTCCCTTTCATTTATCAAAAAATTAAGAAAAACCATGATCGGACTGAAAATTTTGAATCAAACGAGACTTACCTTATGCGATTTTTTCCGAGGAATCCAATGAAACCTGTTTGAACCACCGCACGCTTTGAAATATGGAGTTATGGCTGTTTTTTTCCTCAATTCCCCTACATTTTTTCTGAAATCATAGTTTCAAGTCCGAACCTGCTCTTCTGAGCTATTTGAAAAATGTAAGGAAATTGAGGGTAAAACAGCCATAACATCTGTTTCCAATCCGTGCGGTGGCCCAAACAGCGTTCGTTAAATTCTTTGGAAAAAGTTACATAGGATACAAACCATTTCGTTCAAAAATTTCAAGTCCGAACATGCTTTTTCTGAAATCATTGAAAAATGTAGGGGAATTGAGGGTAAAAACAGCCATAACTCCATTTTCCAAAGCGTGCGGTGGCTTAAACAGTCTTCATTGGATTCCTCGGAAAAAACCACACAAGATACGTCCCAATAGATTCACAATTTTAAGTCCGAACATGCGATTTCTTAACAATTTGAAAATGTAGGGGAATTGAAGGTAAAACAGCCATAACTCCATTTTCTGAAGCGTGCGGCGGCTCAAACAACCTTCATTCGATTCATCGAAAAAAAAACCCAACAAGATACAACCCATTTGGTTAAAAAAAATTCAAGTCCGAACAAGCTTTTTTCTGAAATAATTGAAAAATATTAGGGAATTGAGGGTAAAAACAGCCATAACTCCATTTTCTGAAGCGTGCGGTGGCCAAAACAACCTTCATTCGATTTCTCAGAAAAAATTACACACGATAGGTCTGTTTTTGTTCAAAATTCTTTGGTTCAAATCAGTGTTTTTCTGGAATGTTTACAAAATATAGGGGAATTAGGGGTTAAAAAGGCACTATATCTCCGTTCGTAAGCTTGTGCGGCGTTTGAAATTATGTCCAATCGATTCTTCGGAAATTTTCATAAAAAGAAAGTATAATTTCATAGATTGGGTTATGTAGCACGAAAGATATTGAATTTCTTCGCGGTTTGTACACTTTTTTCCCCATTTTGCGTTGCAAAAATTTGAAGCCGTGTGTAACATTTACGTTTGATTGCGTACAAAACAAAAAATGATATCTATAGATTTAAAATTTAAGCGATGCATTTTGGTATCTGATTTCAAATTTTTCAACATAAATTCCGTACATATTACACATAACAGCTTGTTTAAAAAAAAATATGTCCAATTTGAGTTTTCTGTTTGGGCCAGACCGTAATTTGTTCATTTCGCTTTGAAAACCCGAGCATATTCGAAATGGGCCGAATAAATGAAGGAAATCTGGAATGTTTACCCAAACAAAAAAACTACTACTCCACTTTATCTTATTTATTGATTAAAGAATATATTTTTTGAGTTCCAGCGAATCAAGCATTATGTTTTGATTATGAAAATTTTTCTCCACATGTAATTACAAAAGTACGACTGTTACGCTGGCTAGAATAACTTTCTTTGATTTGAGGAAATGTAAAAAAAAATTTCTATCAGTTTTTGAAAGAATATTTGTAGTACAAAATAGGTAGAGTAAAGAAAATCATCTCCCATTTTATCAAGTTCCGGGCAAATTTTGTCAAACCCCAGAAATTGCTCAACAAAAATCATGAAAATAAAATTGAAGAAATATGCCATTTAAATTTACCGTCAGATTTTAAATCGTACTCAAGGCTTCCGAGAAAGCTTTTGTGATTATTTTTAGAACACTCGCTCAGAAAAATTTCGTTTTAGGCATAAATAAAAATATTTTTCAACTCAATTTGTTTTTGTTGTTTCAATTGCCAAATAAAGTGAATAAACCCGGGCAAAATCCGTGTATTTTCAATTAAATTTGGGCAACCGGGCCGGACCTGACTGTTCTCAAATTTTGTATCAAATATCCGGGCAATCTGGCAACCTAAGTATAAGTGCATAAAAGCTTATGTCGAGAAAACACTCTATATAGGTTGAACAGTTAAAAAATACCAGCAAAAATTCATAACCTATTTAGATACAAATCATTTGAACTTAAAAAAGTTCTAAACTCGGTATGTTTTAATTGACCTTTGACCTTGACCTTTTTTCCCCCTTCTTAGGTTTATAATAGACAAAAATATGAGATAAAGGTATCTAGGAAGTACTGGATAAGTCGCCTCGTACTACATGAACCAGTATCCCAGAGGTTGTGGCACTTTCTATCTACTCAGAAACATTTCCTGTACACAAATATGCTTTGTTCCCATTTTCTCTACAAGTGGGGTGACCCCCTCCCCCTTCAAATCCTCCAACTGGAAAGTTAGAGGGGTGTCTTGTTATCACCCACGCCAAATTCGGTTTCATTTGCTTTCCTAGTTTTCAAGTTATGTTAAATTTTATACGGAAAACCGCCTCCCCAATTCCTATCCCTCCAGGAGGAGTTTCAAATAAGCAAAAAAAACATTTTTCAATTTATTCTTAGAATCTGAGAAAAATCACATTAATTTGTTCATTTTTTAATGCATCAATAGGCCTGCTAAAATATTCTGCTGAAATAAGATACCTACCTCTAACTTATGTCAGTTCTCTGATGGAATCCCTTCAATACGATCAGGTAAATAAACCTTTCGACTACTGCCACAAACCCGATGACAAACTTCGCTCCAAGTGTGGCCTAGTTTACTCATCCGAGTGAAACGCGGTCGGGAGTCAATTTTCAAAAATAGTTTCTCACTGCACTGAAGTCCAAAACAAACTGCTGCAACTCTCACTGAAAACGCACCGGCTGTTGTGTATTTTGGGAACTATCCTATGAACATCCATCCAGCTTTCGGCGAAGGTTTGCCCATCGATAGATGGTCCTCCTGTCCGGTGTGTGACTTTCTGGTCTAGGCAGGAGCAATCTGCGTGACTAATACGACCGGCTAGAAGAGCACCACTCGAGTAGGAAGAATTGCAAGCTGATGTTCGTGGTGGAGCTTAAAATAAAATATTGCACCGAACCAACAACTGAACGCAGAAAAGAGACCGACAGACGCAACGCAGCAGCAGCAGCATCAACGAGAAGCAATAATTGTTGTTTTGTTGACAAAAACAGCCGCCGCAGAGCAAGCACCATCATCATGGGTTGTTTACGGCGAAGGCAGCCCTCCCGAATGGAAGGAAAATTAAACCCGTTTGCTCCGACTTTGAACGTTGTTTGGAACGTTAGATCCGCTTAAATGAGAACCATAAATAACACGCGCACGCTGTGGGAAATCGACGACTCCACAGAACATGAGTAATTGAGATTGGAGTCGTCATTTGACGTCGTCGCCGCCTCTAGGCCGTCGCTACTCAGAGTCAGCAGAAGAGATCTGACAGAACTGACACACTACAACTGTTCGGGAGGATTTGCAACGAGTCAGCGAGCTTGTAATCACGGAATCCCAATTAGCATCGGCATTGCGGGGTTTTGAACTTTGGTGCCAGTTTCGGTTTGTCTTCAAAAACAAAAAGGCTCAACGTGCTATCATAACATAAGGCTAGACATGGCTTGTTTACATTTGCCCGTTTTTGGTTCGTGATTTTTGTGCAAATTGCTCCATATTTGGATCGAAGTTCAAACTAGTCTATAAGGCACAAAATAAGAGGCTTAATAGCATCCAATTAGAAGCTGGACTAAATGTAAACGAACTTTGAACATGATACTGACCAAAATTTGTGTTAATCTTACACCATCCTTGAACCTAGAGCTAAAAGAAGCAGAAATAAAATTACCTAATTTCGAAACGTTGAAAGAATCAAGGGCAATCGTAAAAATCCGAAACAAATCGTAGAAATTCTAAAAAGTAGTTATAAGGCGGAAATTTAAAAAAAATAGAGAAAATTAAAAAATAAACAACACAGACAACATATAACAGCAAACAGAGAAATAGATTGACAGAAAGACATAAACACAAAAAGACAGAAATCAGAAAAAAGAAAGACAGAAAAATAGACAGACAGAAAGAAAGAAAAAACAGAAAGATAGAAAAACAGATAGACAGAAAGGCAGAAAGACAGAAAGACAGGAAACAGATAAACAGAAAGACAAAAAAAACAGAAAGACAGAAAGACAGAAATCAGAAAAAAGAAAGATAGAAAAATAGAAAGACAGAAATCAGAAAAAAGAAAGATAGAAAAATAGAAAGACAGAAAGACAGAAAGACAGAAATACAGAAAGACAGGAAACAGATAAACAGAAAGACAGAAAGACAAAAAAAACAACCGAAAGGCTGAAAGAGAGAAAGACAGAAAGACAGAAAGACAGAAGAACAGAAAGACAGGAAGACAAAAACATAGAAAGATAGAAAGAAAAAAAAGCAGAAAACAGAAAGACAGATAGACAGAAAGACAGAAAGACAGAAGGAGAGGAAGAAAGAAAGACAGAAAGAAAGACAGAAAGACAGAAAGACAAATCGACAAAAAGACAGAAAGACAGACAGACAGAAAGACAGAAAGACAGACAGAAAGACAGAAAGACAGAAAGACAGAAAGACAGAAAGACAGAAAGACAGAAAGACAGAAAGACAGAAAGACAGAAAGACAGAAAGACAGAAAGACAGAAAGACAGAAAGACAGAAAGACAGAAAGACAGAAAGACAGAAAGACAGAAAGACAGAAAGACAGAAAGACAGAAAGACAGAAAGACAGAAAGACAGAAAGACAAAAAGACAGAAAGACAGAAAGACAGAAAGACAGAAAGACAGAAAGACAGAAAGACAGAAAGACAGAAAGACAGAAAGACAGAAAGACGGAAAGACAGAAAGATAGAACGACAGAAAGATAGAAAGACAGAAAGACAGAAAAACAGAAAGACAGAAAGACAGAGAGACAGAAAGATAGAAAGACAGAAAGACAGAAAGATAGAAAGACAGAAATACAGAAAGACATAAAGACTAGAAGACAAGACAGAAAGACATAAAGACAGGAAGACAGAAAGACAGTGAAAGATAGAAGGACAGAGAGACAGAAAGACAGAATGGCAGAAAGACAGAAGGACAGTAAGATAGAAAGACAAAAAGACAGGAAGACAGAAAGACAGAGAGACAGGAAGACAGAATGGCAGAAAGACAGAAGGACAGAAAGATAGAAAGACAAAAAGACAGGAAGACAGACAGACAGAAAGACAGAAAGACAAAGAAAGACAGAAAGACAGAAAAACTGAAAAAAGAATGACAGAAATACAGAAAGACAAAAAGGTAGAAAGGCAGAATAATAGAAAATTATTACAGGAAAAAGTCAAATGAGAAAAGTAGAACAATAGAAAAAAAAAACAAAACAAGATGAACTGCACAAAAATAATTAAAAGAAATAAAATGAAGAGAATGAAGAAAAAAGATAAAAGATTAATAAATTTCTTTTATCTTTTTTCTTCATTCTCTTCATTTTATTTCTTTTAATTATTTTTGTGCAGTTCATCTTGTTTTGTTTTTGTTTTGTGAAGAGGAAATACAAAAAAGAAAAAAAAAGATAATAGAAAAAAATAAAAAACGAAAAAAATAGAATAAAAAATAAATAACGAAAAAATAGAAAAAAATGAAATTGGATAAAAAATTTAAAAAAAGTATAAAAAAAAACACGAAAGCGATAAAAATATGAAAAAAAGAAAACATGTATGTATAAAAAAGAAAAGAATATATAAAAAAGAAAAAATTTATCAAAAAGAAAAAATATATAAAAAAGAAAAAATATATACAAAAGAGAAAATGTATAAAAAAAGAAAAAATATATAAAAAAGAAAAAATATATAAAAAAGAAAAAATATATAAAAAAGAAAAAAATTATAAAAAAGAAAAAATATACATATGAAATAAAAAAATATTAAAAGAAGAAAAATAAATAAAAAAGAAAAAAAGTAAATAAAAAAAATTATAAAAAAGAGAAGAAATATATATAGAAGAGCAACGAAAGAACAAAAAAGAGAAAAAAATTAATAAAAATTGGAAAAAAATATTTAAAAAAAGAAAAAAAAACAATACAAAAAAGAGGGATAAAGCTTCCATAAAATGAAAAAAAAAGCTTCCAAAAAAAAGAAAAAAAAATGAAAAAAGAGAAAATAATATAGAAAAAAAAATCTGAAAAACGAAAAAATTATAAAAATAAGTAAAAAAAATATTAAAAAAGAAAAAAATATAAAAAAGAAAAAAATTAAAAAGAAAAAAAAATAATATAAGAAAGAAAAAATATAAAATAAAGATAAAAATTTAAAAAAAAGAAATAAAATATAAAAAAGAAAAAAATTAAAAATAAAGAAAAACATTTTCAAAATATAAAAAAAGAAAAAAATATAAAATAAGCAAAAAATATTATAAAATATAAAAAAATAGAAAAGTATAAAAAAGAAAAAAAAAATTAAATATAGAAAAATATAGAAAAGAGAAAATAAGTATTAAAAAGAGAAAAAAATATAAAAATGAGAAAAAAAAATTGAAAAGATGAAATATTATAATCAGAGTAAATTACTTTGAAAAAGAGAAAAAACATAAAAAGAAGATAAAATATATAAATAAAAGAAAAAATGGAAAAATTGAAGATAAAAAAAGATATAAAGCAGATTAATTGATTGATTTATTAATAGAGGCTTTATATATTTGATATAAAATAGGATAAAGATATGCAAAGAGAAAAATATATATAAAAGAAAAAAATATATAAAAAAGAGAAAAATGTATAAGAAAAGAAATAAAAATAGAAATGAAAAAAATATTGAAAAAAATTTCCAAAAGATAAAAATTGAAAGAGAAATATAAACAAGAAATTAAATATAAATAAAATAAAATAGAAAAAGAATTCAAAAAAGAAAAAAAAAACATAGTGAAAATAAATATAAAAAAGAAAAGAATTATCAGAATTAAAAAAAAGGAGAAAAAGAAAAATAAAAAAAAATTAAAATAATAAAAAAAAAAATTAAAAAAAATAATTTTAAAAATTAAAAAAAAAGAGAATAAAAAAAAGAAAAAAGAAAAAATATAATAAAGTGAACAAAAAAAGAAAAAATGAAATGGAAAATGGAAAATAAAAAGAAATAATATCTATGTATGTGAATTCAAAGATGAAAATTGTCAAATTAGTAATTAGACATAACTAGGACATGAAAAATCTAAAAAAAAAATACAGCAAGAGTATCAAGGATCAAAAGCTACAAGGAAAAAAAAGGATCAAGAGCTAAGAATTTAGTTGTATAACTTAAGATTTGAGAGTTTAGATATGCGTTTGAGTATGTATAGAAAGTTCAGAATTGAGCTTAATTTTGATAGAAAGAGATTTTCTAAGAAATTCTTTTCGTGATTACGATATTTTAAGTTCATTTAAAGCACTTTTCCATGGTTAATTGGTTTTGAACTTTCAAATCTTTCTAAGCATGTTTCCCTAGTTTACTAGAAATTCATATTAGCTTTTTATCAATTTTTCAACCGGATTTTAGCTATTTGTATTCAACGCAGTGGAGTTACTTTATATTTCCAACTGGCGACTGCAATATAATTTAGAAGCTTGAAGACGAAATTATTTTCTAATTTTTCTAAAAAAAATTTCAATGTGAATTTTCAGAAAGTACCGTCATTTTCAACTGACAGAGACATACATTTATTTCCGCCTTATAAAGGTGCAATTTAACCGTCACCCCAACTCATCACAAGTCTATATCACAAATCCGCTTACACCTCGATCGATCGATTGAGATCATGGTCGATCGTAAACATCTCATAAACCAATCGGAAAAGAGCGAATGATTCAGGGAGACATAAGAGAGGAGGCTGCACCTTGAAGAAGGAAGGAAGGGAGCTGTTAAATCGGTATAAAATTTATAAAGTACCCCTACTATTATTACGAGGAGAGCGGCGATTAATAATGCAGAAAGTTAATTTGGAGCTGGTCTTATTTCCTCGAAATGTGCTAGGCGGGCCCGAGAGAGTCGGTTCATCATATGATCGTCATCATCGTCTTTCTTAACTGGACGTTGTCGATGCCTTTCTCCTGCATTTCCTCGTCCATCATCCGGATCCGCGTGAACTCACTAATGTGTGCGCGCAACAGATCTTTCCATTGGCATTGCATTGAGAGGCCGGTCGATAGCTTTAGATTAAAACTGGACATAGGACAGGAGGCGAAGAGGTCCAAACTCATAAATTGTCGCTCGGCGGTGCGCAATTAAATGGTGAAATGAAGTCGGGGCGTCACCCTAGTTTGGTCATTGATTCGTTCATCCTTCATCATCAAGTTTTTCACAACTTCGAGTTCGTCCAAGTGCAGGTCACAACTTTACGACTCGCTGAGCAATGGCTCCGGTTGGTCGATCGGATCCGGATCGTCATTTTTACTTTTGAAAACATCTTCCGTCTTTAATTCGGATTAATTCTAAACTTCAAACGAATCGAAAATGTTTCCTAACGTTCGACTTCAAAACATCTCAGAAACATAGCATTTATCATTAAGTAAACAATTAATCCTCCTGTCCAAACATCTATCATCCGGATAGGTTAAGCCTCTTGAAAACTGAAGCAATACTAACATCGGAATTGGAATCTCATATACCTAAGTATGTTCAACTTCAAACGAACGAGCTCCGAATGCCTTATTTTCTAAGCTGCCCGCGGGCTCGACTGTCAGCCAGACAGCAAATGCAATTTAATTAATCGAATGTTTTCTCCCCTTTTTCACTTTCATTTCAGGTAAGAGTCAATACCAACAACTGGGGAGCTATCATCATCGAATTATGCACTAAACGTTACAAATTGACAGCAGTGAGTGAGTACAGCAGTGAAAGGTTAACAAAATATTGTCGTTTTAATTTGTTGAATTATGAACGATTGGTGAGTATGATAAAGGTAAACAATTGGGAATGTCTAACTGACTATATTGACTGACTATTTTGACTGTCTTTCATCTGACTGTCATTTTGCTTGACTGTCAGATTGTGACTGTCTTGTTGTCTGACTGTTTGACTTGATAAATGTCTGAGACTGACTGGCTGACTGTCTGATTTCCTGATAATATCTATATATTAGACTGTTTGACTGACTGACTGTCTTTCTAAATGTCTGACTGCTTGCATGTCTGATTTTCTGACTGTGTTACTGTCTAGCTGTCTCACTGTTTCTGGCTGACAGTCTGAATGTATAACTTTCTACATAACTGTCTGTCTGACTGACTGCCTTATTGACAAACTTTCTGAATGTTTGACTGCCTGCCTGTCGGATTGTCTGGATGTCTGGCTGCTGACTTTCTGAATGTCTGACTGTCTCACTGACTGAATGTATGAATTTCTATATAACTGTTTGTCTCACTGACTGCCTTACTGGCAAACTTTGGAAATGTCTGATGAATGTCTGACTTTCTAAATAGTTGACTGTCTTACTGACTGACTGACATTCTAAATGTCTGACTGCCTGCATGTATTATTTTCTGACTGCCTGACAGTCTGAATGTATGACTTTCTACATAACTGTCTGTCTGACTGACTGCCTTACTGGAAAACTTTCAAATGTCTGACTGCCTGCCTGTCGGATTGTCTGAATGTCTGACTGTCTGTCTAGCCGTCTCACTGACTCTGCTTGATAGTCTAAATATATGATTTTCTACATAGCTGTCTGTCTGACTGACTGTCTTACTGACAAACTTTCTAAATGTCTGACTGCCTGCCTGTCTGAATGTCTGACTTTCTAAATATCTAACGGTCTTACTGACTGCCTGACCCTCTAAATGTCTGACTGCCTGTATGTCTAATTTTCTGACTGTCTAGCTGTCTCACTGACTATGCTTGACAGTCTAAATATATGACTTTCTACATAACTGTCTGTCTGGCTGACTGCCTTACTGACAAACTTTCTAAATGTATGACTGCCTGCCTGTCGGATTATCTGACTTTCTTAATGTCTGACTGTCTCACTGACTGATTGACTTTTTGAATGTCTGGCTGCCTGTATGTCGAATTTTCTGACTGTGTCAATGTCCAGCTGTCTCACTGACCCTGTTTGACAGTCTGAATGTTTGACTTTCTATATAACTGTCTGTCTGACTGACTGCATTACTGATAAACTTTCTAAATGTCTGACTGTCTCACTGACTGACAGACCTTCTGAATGTCAGACTGCCTGCATGTCTACTTTTCTGACTGTCTAACTGTCTAGCTGTCTCACTGACACTGCGTGACAATCTGAATGTATGACTTTCTGCATAGTTGTCTGTCCAACTGACTGCCTTACTAACAAACTTTCTAAATGTCTGACTGCCTGCCTGTCTGACTTTCTAAATATCTGACTGTCTCACTGACTGGACTTTCTAAACGTCTGACTTCCTGCCTGTCTGATTGTCTGAATGTCTGACTTTCTAAATGTCTGACTGTCTTACTGACTGACTGACCTTCTAAATGTCTGACTGCCTGCATGTCTAGTTTTCTGACTGTCTTACTGTCTAGCTGTTTGATTGACTCTGACTGTCTTATGCCTGATAGTCTAAATTTCTGACTGACTGCCTGACTTTCTTAATGGCTGTCTTATTGGACGATTTTCTCAATGTCTGACAGTGACTGCCTGAATGTCTGATTGCCTAAATGTCTGACTGCCAGGCTGTCAGATTGCTTGATGATAACTAAATGTTCGACTGTTTGACTGACTGACTTTCTAAATGTCTGACTGCCTGCATGTATGATTTTCTGTCTGTCTTACTGTCTATCTGCCTGACTGATTCTGTCTAACTGTCTGACTTTCTACGTTCAGACTATCAGACAGAGTCATTCAGGCAGCTAGACAGTGAGACAGTCGGACAATCAGACATGCAGGCAGTCTGACATTTAGAACTGACTGACTGTCAGTCAAACAATCAAACATTTAGTTATCATTAGGCAATCTGACAGCCTGGCAATCAGACATATAGGCAATCAGACATTCAGGCAGTCAGTGTCAGATATTTAGAAAAACGGTCAGTAAGACAGACATTTAGAAAGTCAGGTAGTTGGTGTCCGACATTAAGCAAGGCAGTCAGTAAGACAGACATTTAGAAAGTCTGTCAGTCAGTCACAGTCAGAGGTTTAGACAGTCAGACAGTCATACACTTAAAAAAATGTCAGTAAGGTGTCAGTCAGTGTAGAAAGTCTGTCTGACCGACAAATTTTCTAAATGTCTGACTGTCTGATTGAAATTGCGTGCAATGTTTTACGTACACAGGTAATTAAATTAAAATTTTGGATACAGATTTCAATACAGTTTGAGGTTTTATACAGATTAAAAAGATTTTCTACTATGAAAATACAGATTTCAATGTGGCAACGCTGGCTGTAAGCGACTCGGACAGCTAGTGTGAGAGCTCTCGCATCTCAGTGGGAGAAAGAGAATTCTAGCCAAGAGCGCCGAAGTGTTTTAATTACACCACACTGTAAATGAAAAAACTGACCCCTTACCACACTACCAGAGGTGCCAGGTGTCCAGATTCTTCAAGATTTGTCCTGTTTTTTGGGTGCCGTCCAGTTTTTTTTTAAATTGTTAACATGTCCTGATTTTTGAAATACAGTGGTTAAAATGTAGTGATTCGCCAAGATTTTCAAAAAAATCTTATTATCTGCATTTGTGGTTAAATTATGAGAAACATAAAAAAACAGTAATAAAATAGTTAAGCCAAAGGTTGCCAGATTGCTCGGTTTTATCCGGTTTTGTCCGGATATTTAAAACAAAAGTTGGAAAAAGTTCGGTCCGGTCCAGTTTCCCGGATTTTATTGGAAAAGGTTGGATTTTGCCCAAACAAATTGCGTTGTCAAAAGTTTTTATTTATGCATCCAAAATGAAATTTTTGGAGAAAAATTTATAGAAATAATCACAAAGGTTTTTTGGAAAATTTAAAATCACCTGATCAGTATTCATAAAAAAATCCATCTTATTTTTCTTGATTTTTGTTAAGTAATTCTTGTATTTTGACAAAATTTGCCCGAACATTGCCCGGATTTTTGGAAAACAATTTCAAAATTAAACGTTCGGATTTTGTTGGGTCTTAAAATAAAATTTCCTGGATTTGTCCGGCCCGGATGCGTGCTGAAAAAAAATCTGGCAACCTTTATTTAACCCATTGAACCGATGATAACCTTCTGTTCAGATGATATGGGAGCAGGGGTGCCAGGTGGTTTCGTCAAAAATCAGGACAACGAGAAGTTAAAAATCAGGATTTTTCAACCTCTTGATTCATGAAAAAAATTAGGATTTCTGCTTAAATTGCATAAATAAAGGCGCAATACAGGTGCTGTAAACGCCTTGATTTATGCAACAACAGTACGCAGCTTGTTTGCTGGCATGTAGTTCATATAGAAAAACACCATTCAAATATCATCTGAACCGAAGATTACCATCTGGGAGCATCCATTAATTACGTAACGCTCCTAGGGGGGGGGGGAGTAAGCTCGAGCGTTACGAATTGTGACATAGGGGAGGGGGGAGGTTTACTCCTCGTTACGTAACGAGTTTTTCCTTAAAAATTTCAGTTTAATCGCAGCTATTTTGATGTCATGCAATTTTCGCAGAATGATAAGCAAACCAAAATCAGCTTAAAATTTGTAAGCTTCAACATGATTAAACTGGTTTGTAAACTTTCCTCTTTAATGATTCTGAGATAGACTCTTTAAACTGTGTATGGGATATCCGAGTAATAATCGCTAGAAAATGTGTACAATTATCCCCAAGAACTGAATTCATCCTTAAGACGGAAATTTTACTATTTTTCTTAATTTGCAAAAAGGCAATTTTGGATATTCCGACGAATATTACTAAGTGGAGCATATTTTGCAAAACAAGTTATGCTCCTCGAACAAAATAAATTAAAAAGGTAGATCATCAATTAACAAGCCCACAACAACTATTAATAAAACAATCATATTATTGTATCAGAGAGTTATCATCAAAGAGTACTAAGAAGCGATTTGGATAGATATTATTTCCGTTTCGAAGAACGTTAAAATATTTTATGTTAAAGTCTTTTCTTACCATCGAAAATTATTCAAAAACATGAAAAGATGGGGGGGGGGGGGGTTATTATCAGCGTTACGTAATTTTCATAGGGGGTCAAAAAAGTGCATTTTTTTGCGTTACGTAATTTATGGATTCCGCCACTGTTAAAAGGGTTTATCTATTTTATAACCTATTTTTTCGATTTTATCATAGTATAACTACAAATTCGACCATATTTAAGAATTTTTTTAAAATCAGTACAAATCAGGACATTTTAGGAACAAACTTTCAAAAATCAGGACAACTCGACCGTTTTTGAAAAATCAGGACGGTCTCTCGAAAATCAGGACAAATCCTGTTAAATCAGGACACCTGGCAGCTCTGTATGGGAGTGGATTTTTTCAAAAAAAAAAAAATGCATATGTTAAGGCGTTTACAGTTCCTGTATTTCGTCTTTATTTATGCAATCTTAGCATGATAATTTCAACAATCTAGTGGTGTTCGCAAAAAATCTTGATTTTTTTCCTCTCTTGGTCCTGATTTTTGACAAAATTACCTTGCATCGTTTTACCCAACGATCAAAAAACAACAACAATTTCTGCACCACTCGCTGGCAGCATTGCCACATTTAAATGTGATTTTGATTTTTTGAAATTGTTTAAATGTCCTGATTGTTGAAAAAAACAGTGGTTGAAATGTTCTGATTTGTCTTGATTTTCAAAAAAAAAAACAAATCTACATTATTTATGAATTGGTGGTTAAAGGATGAGAACATCAAGTAAAACAGTAATAAAAAAGTCAAACCTAAAGTTGCCAGATTGCCCGGTTTTATACAGATTTGCCCGGATATTTAAAACAAAAGTTGGAAAAAGTCCGACCCAGCCCGGTTTCCCGGATTTTGCCCGGATACAAATAAGAAACAAGTTGTGTTGTAAAAAGTTTTCATTTTTGCGTCCAGAATGGAGCAAAATTGATAAAAATAATCATAAAGGTTTTTTGGAAGCATAAAATACGATTTAAAATCTGCTGATGGAATTCATGAAAAATGTTTCAACTTTTTTTCTTGATTTTGTTGAGTAATTCTTGGATTTTAACTAAATTTGCCCGGAGTTTTGGCACCAATTTAAACTTTTTTTTCTTGATTTTTGTTGAGTAGTTCTTGAATTTTAACAAAATTTGCCCGGATATTGTGCTTAAAATTTGTAGATCTACGGAGAAATCCGTAGATCTGGCAACGCTGGTGGGTCAGTTGAAACAATTGCTCTTTTACTGGATAAGCATTCAGCATTTGTAAAATGCAAGCCATCATATCCTTGAAATGAGTACTCATTAGTGTTAAATTTATTAGGTCTCTTGAAAGAAACATGAAGTTTCGCTAAGATCCTTTTTGTATGTTTTCGTTTTTTCAATTTTTTTACAGTTTCAAGGTTGTAATTTAAGGGAATTGTTGACGAAACGTTCAAATTTCTTCGATTTTTTTTGTAAACAGGAAAACTTAAAGACGAGCCAAAATCTCTAAACAGTTTTTTTTAGTTTCAAAAACTTATCAGAAAATTTGAATTATCGAAATTCGAATTAGACATATCGTACACATGTGTAGCGACAGTTATACAAATATTTTACTATTGGTTGCCCTAAAATACCCTTGCAATAATGTCGCTTTCAGTTATTCACGGACAATCCAAAAGGATAAACTGATACCGGCGGGACCCATGTTACGGCATATCTGAGCATATTATGAAAGACGGACGGACATATCGTCGTCGTTGTTTTCTCTACTATATTACACGTGACACACCATCATCATCCCCACTCCCAATGGAATTCCAATAATATGGACAAAGTTTCGGGTGGTTCAGACTACATGTTTTTAGATATATGTATCTATGTGGTTATCGATTTATGGTTCTGGTAAGTTGATTTGATTTATGGTATTGTCGGATGCAAGCATACCGAGGACTGAGCGATCGATAGCACTGATTTCGTGTGAGGACAAAATTTGAGGAAATTTCTTTTCGGAAATATTCGAATTTTACGGTAACAAAAATTTCCAAATGGACAAATTTCTACATTTAAAGCTTCAACAATTATATTTTTTTCATCATTTGGAAATAATACTTACAATATTGACAAAATTTCAGGAATTTAAAAACTCAAATGTAAAGTCAAATTTATAATTTCCTAAATGAGATCAATTTCAACTCTTCCATCGAATTTCTGCAATCGCCTTTTTTCCAAATAGAGTACAGACCCCGTTCGATTTTGGCAACACGCCCGTACATTTTGTGTTGCCAAAATCGAATGTTGCCAAAATCGAACGGTTTTTTTCTCATCGTGTTTTTCTGTTAATTTTACAAAATAACTACTATTATTATCAAAAACGTTGGTTTTAGTCAGTTTCCGACCATTTGTAGTCATTTTTTTTAATTTTTCCATCATGTTTTTGATGCATTTTGCACTTTTCTTGTTTTGTTTATAATGTTTGTTTTCTTTTGTCATATTTGATGTTTTTGTCAATCTTCATTATTTTTTAGCTGTTTTTTGTCATATTCGGTCTTTTGTTTGAATTTGTTTTTTAACTTTTTGAATTTTTCATCTTTTTATCATTTTTGAGTACTTTATTAAATTTAAAAGAATCTTTGGTTTTTATTGTTGCATTTTATTACCATTTCAGAACATAAAAACGTATTTTTGATGTTTGTCTAAATTAAATTGGTCCTGTGATAACGAAAACTAAAAGTTAATGGTGTTTCATAAAGCCGTTCGATTTTGGCACATGTGCCAAAATCGGATGTTGCCAAAATCGAATGTTGCCAAAATCGAATGTTGCCAAAAACGAACGGGTTCTGTAATTCAAAAAACTGTTGATAAGCATTCCAAACGATAACTATAACAATCAGATTAACTCAATAAACAATCCGGTATAACTGCAGCAAACATTATAAAATATGACAGAAGCCATGAATAAAATAACAATCATCGGCCTCACCAAACGAAAAACTATTCCGGCAGTCAACAAGCGTACGACGACGAGGTTAAAATTAAGTTGCGTGTCACCTGCTGCCGGTTACCCTCGGCTCTGAGCTTTGCTCCAAAAAACCACCCACACCTACTACCCAGTAGCAAACTAATTAAGCGATAACCAAACAGAGCGAACCTACACGTCTACCTCCAGTTAGAATAGTAGCGGTTTTACTGGTAAAAAAAGACTCAGGTGAAGCCACCATCGCATCGGTGAAGCAGTCAGTGAATGATGTGGCAAAATTCAAAAGTGTTTCAATGGAAAAAAAACAGCTGGACAAAAACAAATCTGATTTGTGTCTACCCGGGGACTGGTCATCGTTAGTCGCGGTTTTTTTTCGCCTATATTTGGAAGGGCTCAACTAGTGCTGGAAAATAAAAAAAAATAAAAATCAAACAACTAGCCAGGACAAAATTACATGATCTGGAAAACCGTTGTTTTTTTATATTGAAAACGTTAATTTATAACTTAAGTCAGAGAAGAAACAGTTATGCATTCAAATTGGAAAGGGTTTGAACTTTTTGTTGATGTAATCGCTCTATGGAGCCACCTTTTTACAATCGACATTTAATTCGGTTACTTACAGTTCATATTTCTGGCGAGTTTTAATCGGTCAGAGACGAAAGCTCCTGCCGAAATCAGTCGAGATTCAGTCAGATTCTGTTACGATACTAGTCAATCAGACTGTTGACTGGATATGACACATCAGTGCCTTTCAATAAAAAGTTACTGGAACTTCGAAATCGTAAATGAGCTTGATAGTATTTCCAACAATAATCACTTACATATATTCAATCATATTTCTGGTTTATTCTCGACCAACTATAAATATTAAGCTATCAACTGTAATATATAATTTATCATCCGTTTGCTTTTGTTCATTCAGTAATAGATATAATGCATTCAACTATATTTGTATGATTAATTTTATGCATTCAACAATAAATAAAATAGATTTAACTATAATCGTATGATTGATCTTCTGCATTCGACAATAAGTACAGTACATTCAACAATAGAGGTATATTTGATTTAATTATTAATTTTATGTGGCCAACTATAGATATTGTAGATTCAACTATAAGGGTATAGTTGATTTAACTATAGATATGATAGATTAAATATAGTTGTTTTGGTCATGTCAGCAGCTTGAAGATGGCCATAGTTTCGGTTCTGCCTCAGTGATTTTTGTCCCCGTCATGATCCTAAATTCGGAAATCACAATTAAAAATCACCCCGGTGCTATCGAAGCTTTTGCTTACCCCTACTTGTCTGCTGTTGCTGGCCTTGCCTAACAAATTGTTTCTTTTTTTCGTTCTGCTGCTTCCGTGCCTGGAGCTGCACAGAACTTAGCAGCAGGATTAGACCGAACCACAAAAAGCTGTTGCATCCGGCATAGACCTTGAGGGTCGAAAAAATAGATAAGAAATTCCCACGCTGAATGATTCCTAAAGATGAAAACCACTGGTTGAATATATTATATTTAAAGTTGAATGCGTAGAATCAATCACACAATTGAAGTTCAATCTATCAGACTTACAGTTGCATCAATTATACTATTATAGTTGAATCTATTAGATTTAAAGTTTAACTATTGCAGGAATCTATCAGAATTATAGTTGAATCGATTATATCATTATAGTTGCATCTATTATATTTATAATTGATTGTAGAAGGTCAATCAACAGTTTGTAGTTGAATCTATAATATTTATAGTTGAATCAGTCATACCATCATAATCAAATCTATCATATTTATAGTTGATTACATAAGATTAATCAGCAGTTTATAGTTAAATCTATTTGATTTATAATTGAATTCGAAAAAATCAACTACACTACGATGATTGACATAAGCAGCTGAAATAATTAGAACAACTGTCGTCTTTTTTCTACCTGTTTTGTTATTTTAGAAAATTTCGCTATTTTCGCAAATAATTGCTTAAATAATCTTAAGGTCCGATTAGATGCGCAATTTTCGATTGTTTTTATGTCCCAGGTATCAGGTTTCAGATTGTAGATCTCAGGTCTTACTTGTCAAGTCATAGGTTTTATTTCCTAGGTTTCAGGTCTCAGATTGCTAGTTTAATTTTCTCATTTTTCAAAGCCTTGAAATTTGCACAGTTTTATACCCAGTTTTCCGAAATTAATACTGTTTTTCTCCATATTTAGTATTCGAGAATTCACACGGTTTTTACGCGTTTACCGTGTTTACCTGTGTAAAATACCCAGATTAAGGTTGCCAGATATTTTTCATCACGGCCGGCCGGACAGATTCAAAAAATAAAAAATTTTTTTTAAAAAATTGAAAAAAAATAGAAAAAAAAAATAGAAAAAAAATAGAAAAAAATAGAAAAAATTGAAAAAAATAGAAAAAAAATTAAAAACAAGAAAAAAAAGAAAAAAAATTTAAAACAAGAAAAAAAAAGAAAAAAAATTAAAAACAAGAAAAAAAAAAGAAAAAAAAATTTAAAAAATAAGAAAAATATTTAAAAAAAATTGGAAAAAATTATAAAAAAAGAAAAAAAAATAGAAAAAGCAAAAAATTGAAAAAAAATGAAAAAAAGCAAAAAAATAAAAAAGTAGAAAGAATAACAAAAATTGAGAAAAATTTAAAAAAAAATAAAAAAAAAGATAGAAAAAATGAAAAAAAGGAAGAAAAACAAAGAAAGAAAAAGAAAAATAGAAAAATAGAAAATAATAGAAAAAACGAGAAAAAAATAATAAAAATTTAAAAAAAAATTGAAAAAAATAAAAAGAATTAGAAAAAAATGAAAAAAAAAGAAAATATGACAAAAAAGGGATTTTTTTTTAAAATAGAAAAAAATAAAAAAATAGAAAAAAAATTTAAAAATAGGAAAAGTTAGAAAAAATACATATAAAAAATAAAGAAAAAAATAGAAAAAATACGAAAAAATAGGAAAAAGTAGAAAAAATAGGAAAAAATAGAAGAAAATAAAAAATAATTTAAAAAATAGGACAAAAAAGAAATAAAAAAAAAATAAAATATGTAGAAATAAAAAAAAAATTAAATAAAAATAGAAAAATAAAAAAAAATGTTTTTAAGTATAAAAGGGATGAAAAAAATTAAGAAAAAAATAAAAAAAAAATTAAAAAAAAGATTAAAAAGATAAAAAAAGAAAATAAAATTAAAAAAAAATAAAAAATATATTAAAAATTATAAAATATATGTATTATAACATAAATAAAATTAAAAAAAAAATAAAAAAATAAAAAAAAAAATAAAAAAATAAAAAATTAATGAAAAAAATAAATAAAAAAAAATCAAAAAAAAATTAAAACCATTTTAAAAAATATTAAAAATTTAAAAATATCATCATCAATATTTATTAACCCTCATCCGCATTAGATTTCATTACCCTAATCAGCACTAGGAGTGTTAATTTGACACTACAAGCTTAAATCGTTATAACTTTTGGCGTGTTCAACCGATTTAAACAAAATTTATATCAATTGAAACCTTGTAATGTCAGTAAAATATGTTTAGAACATTATATATAGCTAAAGTTACTAGTTTTCTCGTTATTCAGCATGAAAGAAAAAAAATCCGAAAAAACATGCCTCACGAAAACTGCTGTAGTTCATATATTACACGTCCAAAAAAATATATGCCTTATGCATGTGAAAGCTGAAGTTGATACCTACATCATGAAGCCAAGAAATATTTTTTTAATTTTTTTTTGATGAAATGGTCACAAAAAGTTCAAAAAAGTGGTCTAAAAAACCTACTTTTCATTCGATTGCTAGTAAATACTATTTGAGCGATGGTAGAGTTTTGAAAAAAATATGACTATAAAATCTATTAAAATTCCAATATTTTGCTGTCTTTAGATTTTTGATGCAACAAAAATTGAATTTACTGGAATTTTTCAAAGTTCACTACTTTGCGCGATTTTTTTACAAACTTAAATTTCATCTGTTTTTGTGGTCCACCGTCAGGTTGTACCCGGATTTTCAGTGCTTTTACTTTGTTTGGACCATTCAAAAGTATATTCATTGGAAAGCAAATTTAATCTACATTCTAGTGAGGTGCAGTAAATCACGCTGTGAGATTTCACAAAAATATGTTAAATTATAAACGTAAAATCATTCCTGAATTTCTAGAACTACAAGCAGCGGTCCAGCAAAACGTGTTTGTTTGCTCTCCGAGTAGGTACGGTGGGTGGTGATTCGAGCAGAGAGCGAAGCCGACAGACGAAGAAATGCACGACACGCATCATTATTTCGTCTGTCGGCTTCGCTCTCTGCTCGAATCACCACCCACCGTACCTACTCGGAGAGCAAACAAACACGTTTTGCTGGACCGCTGCTTGTAGTTCTAGAAATTCAGGAATGATTTTACGTTTATAATTTTCATATTTTTGTGAAATCTCACAGCGTGATTTGTTGCACCTCACTAGAATGTAGATTAAATTTGCTCTCCAATGAATATACTTTTGAATGGTCCAAACAAAGTAAAAGCACTGAAAATCCGGGTACAACCTGACGGTGGACCACAAAAACAGATGAAATTTAAGTTTGTAAAAAAATCGCGCAAAGTAGTGAACTTTGAAAAATTCCAGTAAATTCAATTTTTGTTGCATCAAAAATCTAAAGACAGCAAAATGTTGGAATTTTAATAGATTTTATAGTCATATTTTTTTCAAAACTCTACCATCGCTCAAACAGTATTTACTAGCATTCGAATGAAAAGTAGGTTTTTTAGACCACTTTTTTGAACTTTTTGTGACCATTTCATTAAAAAAAATTTAAAAAAATATTTCTTGGCTTCATGATGTAGGTATTAACTTCAGCTTTCACATGCATAAGGCAAATATTTTTTTGAACGTGTAATATATAAACTACAGCAGTTTTCGTGAGGCATGTTTTTTCGGATTTTTTTTCTTTCATGCTGAATAACGAGAAAACTAGTAACTTTAGCTATATATAATGTTCTAAACATATTTTACGGACATTACAAGGTTTCTATTGATATAAGTTTTATATGAAGTTCATAATAATTCAAACGACTTCAATTCATTTTACTTTTGGAGTGTCAAAATGACACTCTAAGTCGGAAAAGGGAGTTTTTTTGTGCAGGCTTCCAGGGTTCGTCCATAAATAAAGTAAAGATGCAATATTGAAGAACATTTGAATTCATTTAGGGTCCCCGAAGAAATTTTTGTATTTTGAAGCTTCTGAAAAAAGTTATAAGCCTTCAAACTTGCAATAGTGTCAAAATGACACTCTAATGCGGATGAGGATTAACAGATTTAAAATCGTATTTATGGCTTCCTAACGTTTCATGATTATTTTAATAAAACCTTTCAAAAAAAAAACGTTTTGGATTCATAAATAAATAATTTTTACCACACAATTTATTTTTATTGTTAGATTTGCTAAACATGTATAGTGAATAATCCGCAAAATCCGGGAATTTTTTTAAGAAATCCAAATTCAAAATCTGTTTTCAAGTATAATATTAAATATCCGGGCAATCTGGCAACCTTCGCCTAGGTGTTTGTTAATTACTTATGATGACCGCGAGTGACTTTTAACCAAAACTAAAAAAAAATTTCGAAACATAAGTCAAAACGTTGTGTGAACAAATTTGTTAAATGAATTAAAATCTTTAAAATCAGTAGCTCGGAAACGCCTTCCAGTGATGCCAAATATTACAATAAATTTTATTTCTGGTAAAAAAATATCAAGAAACAATCTCAATCCTACCATGAATTAAAGATAGTGATTTTTTTTAAAATCACTTTTTTTCTGTTTTTATTGTTCGTTTTTCAGTTATCATTGGCAGATCAAAAATGATTATCACCAACGACATGTATCACTTAAACTAGGGGCGATAGACGAAACCTGACACAATTTTTGGATTCAGAGCGCACAGTTCTTCAAAAATTATATTTTAATTTTAAGCTTTTTAAGTTGAAACAAACTTTCCATAGTGTTGCCAGAAAGTATTATGATTTTTTAAAGGGCAGTTTTTACCTTTTTCCACAAATTTCTTTTGTCCAATTGAAGTAAAACTTAACATAGATTTTTTAATGTTTTAATAATGTTAGTATTAGGTAGGGACATCGTGAAATCTATTATCTAGTGAGAGAAGATCCTCTTGAAGCTCTAACAGTGGTTTCTATGAAAAGAAAAACCGCCGAGTAATTAAACCTGCTAATGACAGCCAATTATCTTTTCGAGAAAAACCTCACCCTCCTTAACAAAGATCTGTGTAAATAATGTTTCAAATGGCTAGTAGGACGGTTTCGAGTTGGAACTTTTCCAGGCTCCCCGCTCTTTTTTTCTTTCTGCCAATTCAGTAGCTTCAACGAAAAAAAAACGCAAAGCGGCACCCAATCTTTCCCCGTTTGCAGTAGAATTAATCCAATTTCCTGCTCAGCTCAGAAAACGGACACCAGTATAGGATCGAGGGGAAACGAAATTTGCCAAATTTGTTAAAGGTCAAAGGTTGGCGGGCACACAGCATCCATTATTTCATCTTCCGGACCTAGCTCGCTTTTTTCTGCTCCCAAGTGAGTGGGGCGAATTTCGTGTTTGGAGCGTCCCGTTACACAAAAAGCGAACGAAAAAAAAAAATACAAATCAGACCCCACCGCAGATTAAATGTCGATAAATTGTATCGTTATGTAGGGATGTTTCGGGATCGTAATGGTTCAATTTCTCGGTGCGTGTGTGGATGGGGGTGGTTTTTGCCCGTTTTTCGGGGAGTCAATCTGACCTTTTACCAAACCACCCCATCGTCGATGACGCCGCGGCCATTTTGGGCCAGAATGCTCGGTTTGGCGGAAACAACTACCGAGAAACCCGAGTGACCCGATTCGGTCACAAATAATTTCATTCACTAACTGCTTACGTTGCGTTGGATGACGGTGGAAAATCCGAATCGCTGCCACCCCTAATTGTATTTGGCAGCAGGTCTCCGGTTCGATGATGGATAACGACACCGACATCAACTGGCGGGACTTGTTTCGAAATATGTACTGTTGTCTGTCATAAAATCCTTTTTCCGAGTGGGGGTTTTCGGGTTGAGTTGGAGGTTATGTTAGTCAGTTGTGTCCTTCAAGATACAGTGAGCGAAATAAGAATAGCACCACTATGTGTTTTGCTTGTTAAAATATGAATGTTTGAAAATCACCAAAATTTTCTTCTATAAATTGTTTTGAATTGTTGAACGGATAAATCAAGCATAAGTTTACTTTTTTGGACGTTGCAATTGGCGTTGAGGACCAAAACTATGGAAAAAGGGTGCGAAATAAGAATAGGACCACTTGTGTTTTTCAACAAAAAACTAGATTATTTCTAAAAATTTACCGTGAAAAAGTGAATAATATTGCTTCTACGAATTATTTGAATAGATAACTGTATTTTAAGGAGTTTTCTAGAATTCCAAAGATTTTCAATGGTTTTGAAATGGTGTTTTTAGAGATGCTCTTCAAGAACTAAGGAATTTGATATTTGAGCTGTAATTCTTCACCAAACTACTTTTTTTTTTCATTAAAATGACGTGAAATGATGAATCAAACATTTTTGATTTATTTTTAATCGGGAAAAAACAGGTTGGAATTCATAAACTTAGATTTTTTTCAGTAAACATCACCAACCAAACCAAATTAAGTCTCATTATTTATTTTTCAGGCTTATTGAGGCCCATATTCATCATTTCGAGGTAGTTTTCCTACACACTTTTGTTGGAGTTCACGCTGCAGACATCTTTTCCGGATTTGCAAAAAAATCACCAGCACAAGAATATACTACCGCCAAAATTCCTGCTCATCTCAACTTCCGATTCAATTTCAAATCATATCAATAATACTGCTAGTTATCTGATTCATCAAGCTCCATCGAAAAGTACAAAATTATTCTGATTATCGGTCCAAGAAATTCACTTTTATCGGTACTTGATGAAATTTTAATTTTTTGATATTGTGAACTTAAAATTTCCAAGGCGGTCACACGGTACCAAGTACTTATTTCTTGACCAAAATCATCAAAATCAAAAATGGGGTTTAATTCGGTTTAATTGCAAGATAGTACTGCCATCTAAGACTTGAAACTAGAGAAATAGCGTTGACTATTTAAAAACATTATTATTTTTGAATTTGAAGCCTGTTTTTTTTATTCAAATTCAGCCTCAAATCGATGTTTCGTCAATTTGCATCATACTAATGAATGATAATGAAGAAATAAAGCAGTTTGATAAAGTATTATAGCTCAAGTATCATATTCCTAAACGCTAGAGGAGCATTTCTTAAAACCCCCTTTTAATACCTTTGAAAATCTTTGAAATCCTAGAAAACTCCTTAAAATACAGTTATCTATTCAAATAATTCGTAGAAGCATTATTATTCACTTTTACACGGTAAATTTTTAGAAATAATCATGTTTTCGTTGAAAAACACAAGTGGTCCTATTCTTATTTCGCACCCTTTTTCCATAGTTTTGGTCCCCAACGCCAATTGCAACGTCCAAAAAAAGTAAACTTATGCTTGATTTATCCGTTAAACAATTCAAAACAATGTATAGAAGAAAATTTTGGTGATTTTCAAACATTCATATTTTAACAAGCAAAACACATAGTGGTGCTATTCTTATTTCGCTCACTGTAATTGAAACCATAGCCATGGCCAGACAGAGCGCGGAGGTTTCGGTTGAGTAAAGCAAAGCGAACCAAACTGCGATTAATCGTGACCTTTGTAGCTCCGCTTTTGGGATTTAATTGGAAACGACAAGGTCGACGAATTCACTGAGAGGGACAAGTAGCTTTGAGTGATTTTTTCATTGGACCGATTCAAAATCGATTGTGAAAAACTAGTACTCGTAATGTCTTCGAGCTTTTTTTTTCTCTTTTTTTTCATCAATCGATCAAACATTAGGGTTTCTTGCATTGTTCTTCGATGAAAGGGGCGTGGTGCACCAAAAGTCATAAGTGGTTTTAGATCCTCGAAAGATGTACGCTTAGAGTTAAATAAAAGGATTTTTTTTCGAGGAAACCAAATTTCATTTTTATGTTTAAAAAAAAACTTCATAAAAATTACACAAAAATGATCAGAATGTCAAAAAAATTATAGAAATTACTGCAAAATCTTTCAAAATGCACAAAATTCCACCAAAATTTTTATTACATTTGTTTTAAAAACAACACTTCACAGTTTTACGCAAAAGAATGAAGACTTTCACTAAAAAAGTTCAAAACAAAAATTTCATACAAAATTATCACAGATCTACATAAAATAACCTAAAAACTATACAAAAATATAAAACTTTTCGATTTACACTTACATTGCACAAATTTTAGAAAAAATTAAATAACATCAAAACTAGACAAAATTACGAAGAATTATCACCCATAATTACCGGAAAATGGGTGGATCGGGATAGTTTTTCGAACTATTTTCGTTATATTTCTGTCAAATAGGGGAGATAATGTCATAATGGCCACCTTAAGGAGGACGCTTGTTTAACCATAGCTACACACATACACACTACTAAAATAAAGAGCTACAATATGTGAGTAACATCATTGTTTTGGGTTCAGACACTAAAAAAGTTTCCTAACTGACTGAAACATGAAAAAGCAGATAAAAACGTTTAATAATACATTTCAAATTTTTTTGCCGATAGTTGAAAATCAGTCACTGTAGGGACATAATGAGTTCTCCCCCTGGGGCAGTATAAGCACCATTAATCGGGCACGATGAGCAATTTCTGCCGTAGAATCTAGCAGCGAATTAAACTCGATGAAGTTTACTGAATTATAGAGCTACAGCTTGACTTGTTTTGTCTGACGATTTGGCCTATTTGTTAGGTGTCGGAAAGATAATCAGACGACTCAAGCTCAATTCCTTGTCGATGCGATTTTTTTTTCGTTTACCCTTTTTTGATCGATGTATTTTACACTAAACGGTGAGTCGTAGATCCATCAAACAAAGCAATAACAAAATAATGTATGTCTGTTTGTAGAATGCAAAAAAATCACACCCACTTAAACATTATGTTTCTGGTGCTTTGTTCGGCTGTCGTTATTAGCCGTATAATGCAACAATCATAATAACAAAAATCATGAATAGGTTATGAAAAAAAAAAATTGCTGAGGAACAAGGTGTAGATTATAAATCAAGATGATTTAACGATCATAGAACTGGGAACAGCTGTGCAGTTAATAGTAAGCAAAAATGTTCAAATGAAAACAAAAATCCATAAAAAAGGTGAAGCTTAGATGCTTTTTGTATTTTCAAAGTAACTTTAATACATAGTGGCCACCGAACCGGGAAAACCGGAAAAACCTGGAATTTCAAATCAAAACCGGGAAAATTATTTTTGAATTTTTTTTCCATATATAAACCTATCAAATCTTAAAATTCCTTCGTTTCCTCATGACTGAACTTTTTCTCTGAAGTTCAACTTGCATAAAAATATCTTTCTTTTGGTCGAACAAATATGATATTTAAGGAGTGTATTCAAAAAAAAAATGCAACACTTTGTTTTGTAAATAACTTTCGAATGCATGAATGAATATTGATGAAATTTTTCATTGAAGCTACCTAGAAGTGTAATGTGTACATGAACAAAATTTGGAGACAATCTGTCGAGTGGTTTTTGAGCTAGCGTCCAATGCTGAAGACCATTGACAATTTTTTTTGGGCAGAATCGAGAATAATCCAGAGAAGTTCCAGTGAGAGACCCAAAAATAGTTGGAAATCAACTGTTTGTCCAAAATTCACTTGGTAAATTGTTAAGAAGTTTTAGAAGATGCAATAGTGAGCTTAAATTTGAATTAAAGTGGAGATGATTAATTCCATGAAGTGAGGGGGGAATGTTAGATGCTTTTTCAAGGTCAATCCGAAAATGTGAATAGAGGAAGTGATAAAAAAGTATTTTTTTTTCTAACTGATTCGTCTAGCTGACTTATAAAAAGGCCTGATTTCATTTCTACAAGGTAGAAATACTGCTCATCGGTGAAATGAACAAAATACGGTTGTCAAATCGTGCGCAAAATATTTGGACTTCTTTTGAGGAGATATTTTGAAAATTTTTGTAATGGGCTTCACATGAACGCTGCGTGAAAATGTACATGGATTTTTGCCACCATGAAAATCACGTGAAACTTACGTGAGTTTCAGGTAGCAAACAGAGCTCGCGCAGAAAGCAGATTTCACGTAATATTCATATGAGTTGTATGTGAAAAAACGTAGATCGAATGTGGGAAGGGATTCGTTCTGCTACATGTAATTCACGTAAATTTCATTGTAATATTAACGTAGGGGGTTTTTCGGATATTTTAACTAATAGGTTTTGATTTTGAAAGTAATCTTTATTGTTCGACAAAATTACGCTTGCTCTTTTCCATTTTCAGAAATTATTCACTATTCACTTCATTCAATTTATTACACACAAAAATTGCCATTTGTTTTGCCTCTTTGACGATTGCTTAGCCATCTCAGCTGTCTCAATTTTTATTCCTGTTAAAAAAAATCAAAAATGTAAATAGCAACCATATAACAAAATATTATTACTTACGAAATAAATATCAGCTTCTCCATCACTCAGATTTTTATTGTCTTGCTGCACAAACTGTCGGATCCGCGCCATATTGAGAACTGTATTCCTTCACATAGATTTTACGTGAATGCGCCATTCAGGTTTACGTGAGCATCACATAGAATGCACAAAATCCCTCTGTACTTGACGGATCACTGGATTCTCACGTAAATCGAATGTGTCTTTGTTTTGACAGCATTCAACTATGTGAATTTCACGTAAGGATCAAGTGATTTTTTATTTACTCCTTAGTGCTTCACGTAAACCAAGCAAAAATGCACGTAACGAGTGGCTACGTCAGGGTTGCTAGCAAACCGGGAAAACCGGGAATACCGGGAAAAACTTTGGAATTTCATCACGTCAACGGGAAACCGGAAAAAAACCGGGAATTTTGGCACTTCACCGGGAAAATTGTCATGTTTGAAAAAAAAAATCAATTTTTTTTCAATTAATTCTTAAATGCATGAGTAGTTTTTGACAGTCTCGATATACATTTACATCATAAATGCTTGTTTTCTTTCATTAGCGAACAAAGGAAGTTTAAATCGCTTTTTTGCTAATTGCGGAGCAAATATGAGAAATCTTATTTATTCGCTCCCCGCAAGTGTGCTATACACTTACAAGTGTAACTCAAATGTTATAATTTTAGCAATGAATCTTTAATCGACAAAACTAAAAACAAAACGTTTGGTCACGCAATAATACCAATTTTGTACAATTTGGTCCAGTAGTTTCTGAAAGCGTTTCGAATTTTGGTGTTTCTCGGCGTAGATTTTTTGCGGTCCTTAATGTGTTACCTAACAAACTTTTATGTTATCGAGTTTCCGATTACAAGTTTTAGTTTTCGACGTCAATGATTCAGTGTTTGATATACTTGTTTCATGAAATTATTTTATGCAAAATGCCTATATATTGGAACGCGAGACATTTCTAAGCAGAAATACATTCTTCTGACGAAAGGAATCTTCTTTTTTTTTTACCAAAAAAAGATATTATTTTCAATGTTGTTGTCTATTTCGTTTGAATTGGCCTGAGAAACGAAGCCTTACACCCTTTTCATTTTTCCTAAGTTTAATTTTTGCTTAAAATTTCCTACGCTGAAATGTGTCTTATGTAAAAGTTGTGTCGAAAACAAGCTCCTGTCGAAATTTAAGGTCTCGACTCTGATACAAAATAACATTCAAATGATTATAGTTCAGCTCTGTCTTATTCACGATTTTCTATATTTTCACGAATCCTTAGTTCAAATGACTAGAGCACTGCTAAAGCAATTCATTAATTTCTATGGAAAAACATAATTTTTCAACATGTAATGATTTTGAGTTTTGTCAGACAAAATTTAAGTTGAGTCCGTATTCAAGTTAACAAGCTGATTTGATATTATGTTTTGATGTATTTTCTACATATTTTCCTACAAACTTGAATTTTTTTTCTACAACTCTTTACAAATTCTAGAAAAACGGAAACATTCACAGTGGCTCAAAACAACCAAGTTCAAGTTAACTTTACTTGTTAACTTGTTTTTGCATAATTGTTGAAATAATTGAGCAAAACAATGAATAGATGCCGATTTCGTTGGATTCGTTCGAAAATTTTTTGAAAACCTTGATACGAAATTATTACGTGTTAATGACGTCGAAATATATGTCATGATTAGGGGAGATGAGGGCATAACGAGCACCCAGGGCATAATGAGCACTCCATTTTTCTTCATAAGTACGCATTTTCTCAAACAAATTTTCATGAGGACTTGTTTCGTACTACCGTAAACTGGGGGAACTTTGATCACTTTTTTCATTTATTTTTTAATATTTCGGAAGGGGTGGCTTTTTCGAAATACCTAAAAATTTTAAAACACTTACTGAGGTAAGGAGTATAAAACATGATCATTGATTGCTTTAAATTCAAACGACATTGGTGGTTACAATTGAATGTTTGTTACAAAACCAGGTTTCGAATATCGGGGTAACTTTGATCACTATGGTTTTTACGTATCTCAACATCTTGAAATTTATTGTTTTGATGCCATATAGCACAGAAGGCTCAAAACATTGATAACAGTTATTTTGGTTAAGTTTAAACTGATTTTTTTGAAGTTTTTTTTTAAACAAATATGTTTACTCAAAAGATGGACAATGTTGCTGCATACATCTAGGGGTAAAAATTATAAACATTTCTAAATTTTTTTTGGCCTTAAAAACCAATGAAATTTTGCCTTCATGCAATTCCCTAGGTCCTCCCACTGTTTCCATGTAATTTTTTATCTTCAATTTAAGCATTTGATAGGATTTAAGCCATTTTTACTATATGGGCTTTTTCATGGAAAATCAGCGTTTTTTTTTCAATATCCAAAAATTATCAAAAAATGACCATAAAAATAACATTAAACTTAGCCTAAACAAAGAAAAAGGTTGAACTTTCATATAAAACAACCCATTTGCTCCTCATTGCTTTCCTTTGATCAGGAGATATGTTTGTATGTGAGCCTTCGAAAAACGAGATATTTTAAGATTTTAAAATTACATTTTAAGTACCATCAATAATTATCTAATAACAACCAAATTAAGCTTATTTGTAACTCAATTTATAGACTTTCAAATGTAGTTAAGAATTTTCAGATATTTGAACTTTTAACTTAGTTAAAGATGATTATCTGCAAAAATTTCATGTTGATCAAAGTTACCCCGGAGATCAAAGTTCCCCCAGTTTACGGTACCTATAGTATTAATTTTTCACCAAAAAAGAAATATCCTTTTCATCTTTACAGAAATAATAAATAATAACCAGCTAGGTTCTCAAGTAACGAAAATATTATAATTTTCGAGCACCACCAAATAAGCTTTTATGACCTTTAAATCATCTTGATCTGAAATGTACGCACTGCAACATGATCTACACATTGTTTCTCTATTTTCAGCATCATAAAATTTTTGATTTCTCATTTTACTCAATTTTAAAACGCGTTTTTACTTTAATTTGTTCACTGGAGGCGAACAGAGCACTATCAATGAAGGAATAATGAGCATTTTCTGCCGGGGAATCTAGCACCGAATTCGACTCGATGAAGTCAACTGAGTAATAGAGCTACAGCTTAACTTGTATCGTCTGCCGATTTGGCCTATTGGTTAGATGTCGGAGAGGTAATTAGTAGACTCGAGTTCGATTCCTGTTCGGGAGGATTTTTTTTGCACATACCATTCATGATTGATTTTTTTTTAATTGTTACATTATACGGCTAATAGCATCAAAGCATCATCCGCCAAACAAAACACCAGAAACATAATGTAGATATGTTAATAAATATGTTAATTATTTGAATTCGTCAAACAGACCTAGATTATTTTGTTACTGTTTTGTTTGATGAATCTACGCCTCACCGTTTAGTGCAATCATGACCATGAATGATAAATGAAAAAAAATCACCTCCACCAGGAATCGAACTCGAGCCTACTGATTACCTCTCCGACATCTAACCAACAGGCCAAATCGTCAGGCGATACAAGTTAAGCTGTAGCTCTATAACTCAGTTGACTTCATCGAGTTGAATTCGCTGCTAGATTCTCCGGCAGAAAATGCTCATTATGCCTTCATTAATGGTGCTCATACTGCATTGAAAAAACGACTACAAAAATACCGAGAAAATCATCATTTTTAACCGGGAAAAACTTTGGAATTTCAAAACGTAAAATCGCTAGCAACCCTGCTACGTGAAAATCCAGGTAAATTTAACGTTCATTCGTAAATTTAACGTTCAACAAAGTTTATACTCTGTTTAAGTTGGATCTGAAATCGTGCCATTACGCAAAAACGGTGGTGGAGTGATAAAAATTCAAATATGTTGTTTTTGTGCCTAGTCCTCCTTAGCAGTTAAATTTATTATAACTTCGACCAAATTCAAAATTTTGAATAATTTTCATGAAACAGAAAACATATTCAAAAGCAGCTTCGATTTAAATAAACGTGGTTCAAAGTATGCATTATAGTTGGCGCACGTATTGCCCAAAAATTAAGGTCGAAAAATTTCTTCATTGCTCACTATCTCAAAAACAACTTGACAGAACATCACAAAAATTGGCTCACATAAACATTACATTACCAAGTAACTTTGCTGAAATTTCATCAATTTTAATCCATGCATCAAAAGTTATTCACACAACACACAACAAAGTGTATTTTTTTCGAATACAATCATTAGTTACGCATATTGAAACAGGGAAAATCATAAAATTTCATTCGGGAAAACCGGGAAATAACCGGGAATTTTAAAATGGAAACTCTTTGGCCACCCTATTAATAGTGTTATTTAATGTAAGAATTTAGTATTTCGTACCTTATTACGCTTTCCTTACGAATCTCAGGAAAATATAAGCCATTGAGACTTTGGATAAAGAAATTAGTGAAAAGAGCTTAAAATTTTAATAATATAGCGACTTTAAGTAGCGATGTGAATTCATTCATTTTAATAATTTGAACACATAGTTGTTGCGAATATGATTTTTTTATATTACAAAAAAAACAAAAGTTAAAATGCAAATTCCATTGTAAGCATGTTTTTTTAAAATTTGGATTAAGATTTCAATTAATAGTTTGCATTGCAACTACATAATTTTTATACAATTGATCTTCACGTAGTTTGTACGAGCTAACCATGTGAACGTACCTCAATAAAAATTTGAACGCGATGAATTCCAGCTACAATTTACGTGACTTTTAGGTATGTTTGACGCGATGCAATGATGGAAAAGGCATGAAATAATTTTGGTTTCGAAATGAAATTTAAGTTCATTACCTCTTTTTTGTAACAAATAACAATGAAACTAAATTGAATTAAATTTATTTTCACAATTATTTGACAAAATACACAATTTTTTGAAAAATACCAGATACCGAAACAAATTTTATAAGATATCTTGAATCGAACTCATCAAAATGCAAACGCTTTCTATCGAATATGACATCCTTTTTGATGTGCCGGAACTTCTCAATGGGTTCTTTGTGACCTGAGGAGGAATTTATTCTACTATTGCGCGAAACTTTCAGTGTCAAAAACCTCACTGCTGACTGATGGCAGCTTCTATTATTCTAACAATTAAATAACACACGCTTGAGAAAAAATACTGCAAGCCATCCACTTAGACTTTACATGAAATACATGAGTCAGTTATGTGTGAAAGTAAAGTAATGACTACCAGGGCGTCTTTGATACACTGTGATTACTACAAGAATGATTAGTTATGAATGACGACTAGATGTGACTCAGGTTGACATTTTGCTGATCGAATAAAACATGTAATATTTGTTTTGCCAAAATCTGAAATTGAAAAGTCAGGCATCCATTTTTAGAGATTTTCATTTCTTCGAGGGGTTTTTTTTCGTCTCTGTAAGACGAAGTTTATCAGGTCTGCTAGTAAACAAATAAAATAATTGAAATAAACAGCAATTGTTAGAGCAAACCTCGTGGAGAACTGGATTGCCACTGCTTATAATCGAAAACGCTTTTTGTTAACAAATTGAGGACCAAGTATGAGAATTCTCGTTCTTTCATTTCTGCGAACGAGCTTCTCTTAGAGACATGACACAAATTATTTAAAATTGATCATTAAACTTTATAAAATTGAATACAATGCTTTCGGCTGCTCAAAGATACTAAATTTTCCAACTTTTGGTCAAGTGAATTCTGAGATACAGCTGAGATATAGAGAATAGTGAATTTCAGTGTTTCTTGGTTTAGTTTCTTCGCGGTCCAAAAAAAAACATCATCGCGATCCTTAATGTGTTAAGGCCGAACAACAGTTAAAATCGAAAGATGGACAATGATGCTGCATAAATTTTTTTTGTAGACTTGCCTTGAAGTTGGATAACGAAATCATGAGATGTTTGATTTCTGCTTCAGGCGATAATTACAATTCACAATCCTGCTCGCGCACAATCCAGTCATCCAAAAGTATGCCGGCAAGTACCTGACAATCTGCAACCGTGTATGAATGAAGCAAAACCAAAGCTCAACCATCCCGAATTTGGTTCGGACCATCCTTGAGTGCCAGTGGGGTTGAAGATTGAACCATTATCCTTCCGGCAACCCCGGAATCCGGAAATCGGAACGACCGAAACGTGCCCCCGCATATCGTCGTCGTCGTAGTTACTGTTTGCGGTTTTTCGGGCCGAATGACGTTTGAGAGCGATCCCCGTGCGTGGGTGCCCTGGGTAAATCACTGGTGATATTTACTTTGCGGTTTTAGGTGGTGTCGATTTGAAGTTTGATTTGATTTTTTGATTTTTTAAGAAGCAAAATTCAAACAACGTTATAAAATTCGTTAAGTCAAAGTTTTTCCTTCAAAATTTTAAACTGATTTTTTTTTCAGAAAATTACCCCGACACAAACTCACCCCTTCACGAAGAAATTTTAGCGCCTTCCCTCTATAGACTCATGTCACAAGTGAAAAAAATAAACATTCAGCACAAACGGGGTCCACTCGATCTTTCATGTTCATTCATTAATTCGAGGTTTGCCCGATATTAATCGTACTCCTCTCTGGTATGGTGGGTGCCATTGCGAGTCGAGAATTAGCCGGCACTATATTTTTAGCTTTCATTCATAAGAAGAACGCGGCCGGGTTGTTTTTTTCTGCTCGGGGTGAAAGAAATTGTTTCAACGTGTGTGCGCTAGAAAGTAACTATTTATGTTTCTTTAGTACATTCGCTGTCCCGCAAACGGGAAAGTAGCCAAACAGAAACTTAAAAAAGAAATAAAGAAAAAACCTCAACAGCAGACCGGCCTCATGGTCAAGAAAAGTTAATCACGCTTCTTTTTTTTACGACGGTCGCCATGTGACTTGACATTCTGAAAACCAAACACAGCTGAACACCAACCGAAAACGAGCTTACAAACATTTTTCAAACATTCGATGATAAACCGGTACGTGGACATTTGAAGGTTATGTTTTATTTTCTCTGAGTACTGAGTAGTGTGTTGATTAAAAACGCGCCGTCAGCAGTTCATTTAAATTTTAAATTAAATGGAAAAATTAGCACCCAATTGGCATTGTCTGTGAAACCGACATAAACAGTTATTAGCCGGTTAAAGTGATTCTACTAATGCAATTCAATGGTAAGCATTATGATTTGTCTGCTGTTTTTGTCTAATTTTTATCGCACTCATAGCCGTTTTGACTGCTCTGTTAACGTTTATGATGGCTGTTTTTGATGTATTGAAAACATTAAACTCGAATGGGATTTCCAAGGATTGCCACTTTTGCTAAGATATTTGATTATTTTAAGCAGAAGTTTTGAAATTAATTGAGTGTTGAATGATGACCTTTTATAGGAAAAACTGTAATATGAATCGAAAAATTAATCTTTCCATAATTTCGTTGGCATCAATTCTTAAATTGAATTCTGAATTTGGAATGTGAGTCCGGAATTGGTTTCTATATTGAAAATTTGGACACTCGTCTGTTTAAAGCATCAGCTTTCCAATAATGAATCAGATTTTAGATACAACAATTAGGCATTTGTTATTGTTATTCAAATGACAGATTTCAAATTCAGCACTTTGATTCCAAATTTAGGACATCGATTTCAGATTCAGAGGATAGATTTTTTAAGAAATTTATTTTTACGGCCTTATCGGTGAATGTTACGTTCTCATAGTGAGAACATTTCAAGATTTGCAAATCATAGATGTTGCCGAGCCCACTGTGTCATTGAATGAGAAGTGAGTTCCTGTGACAGATTGCATTGTTGATAATAAATTCAATAACAGACTCCACGTTTTACTCCTCGTTAGCATTGAAGACTCCAGTAGCAGCAATTTAGTTGATTTCTAGTATTTTCCACAATAGTTAAAATAATAAAAAGTTTATATTTTTCAACTTAATATGTACAATTATAGAACCGAATGTTCATAGGTAGAAGCAGATCGATATAATTCAGTTCGCTAGAAGTTACTCACCAAGTTTGAGAAGATTAGTAACGGTAATAACAATCCTAAATATTTTTACAATCATTAATAAATAATTAACTAAACCAACAGAAATAAGTGCGGATAGAAGTAGCCAATTAAAGTTGGAGAAGAGTCTCACGGCATTACCATTCAAACACTTAAAATGTACATAAGTTGATAAATTCACTAACATCTATCAGCAAAAACTAATTAAATATGAATTTCAGTTTGAAGCTCGACCTCTCCAACAATAGATGAATAGAAGAATATTAAAAGAAAATTACAGGTGTTGAAAATGAACGGGTAGAAATTTTAAGAAGCATTTTCATCACATGCTTACCTTTTGTACAAGCACGGATCAATTATTTTGAGGATAGAATGAGATTAAAATTTCAGATGTAAAATTTTGAATGACAGTTGCGGAGATTGATTTTAAAGCGTTTTAAATCTTAAATTTTAATACTTCGGAAAACTGTGGTCCCTGATTTGAGATCAGGACAGTGAATTGGTTAAAAATCAGTCACCGTTTATGATATACATAGGTTAATTCGTTCTTCAGTTGAATTCTCTAACGTCTGGTTTGTTAAAAAAATTAACATTAGATTTTTTATCAAAACTACAGAAAAGCGAAGATGCGAAAAGCGAAATCTGCCAAAACAACAAAAAACTTCAAAAATGAGTGCTGGAATGTTACGGAAATAATTAATATTTACATATTTATTCCAAAGAGATTTATTCTACCACAGATAAATTTATTTAAATTTTTTCTCTTACTTTGCAAACTTCAATGCGGAATACCGTTTCTCATAAGCTTTGATTTTTTATTTAAAATGAAAAGATATGTTATGACGATGATTTTTCGTAGTTGCTTTTTGTGTTTGTGTAAAATTCACTTCATTTCATAACGCAGAAAAGTCTTAAGAAACAATATTTCAAAGAAGAGTAGAGCTTTTTTACGGAGATGTTTAAAAATTTTAATTTCCAAAGCTACAACATTACTGATTTTCTTAGAAAAATGCCTACTAATTTTGACATTAATAGATAGTGAGATTTTTACCTGAAAATACGGCCGAACACGTCATACATTGCATGTGCCGTGGTCGTGTATATTTTTTACTTTTTTTTTTTAATTTTAAAATCTTTGGGATCTAAATGTCTCTTTTTTTCCTCCCAATGAAAGAATTTCTTTTGTGTCTTTAAGCTCAAATAAAATTATAAAAAAGAAAATATAAACTTGAGATGCAAAGAAAGAAACAAAGTTCAATTCAAGACTTGGAAGGACGTCACAAATTTTTGCTTCCTGGAAAAATTGTTCTTGATAAAAAGTTGTTGAAAACAATCGAGATTTCAAAATTCAAATAATAATATGTCATCTAGGTCATCAAGGTAAACACAATTGTGAAATGTGGAAAGCGGAAAAGTGGCTCCAGAAACTTACGTCTTATCAGATAAGCACCAGCTTTTGCCCTGCCAACCCTTAGCATCGTAAAATAATAAAAATTAAAAAATGAATTAAAAAAAAAAATTAAAAATACTTAAATTGTTAAAAAAAAATCAGAAGACAATGAAACCAAAAACCCGATTTTTTTTTAAAATTAATTAAAAGTAATTTAATTAATTAATAAAATCTAAAATTTTAAAAATTTACAACAATAGTAATGATTAAACAATTTAAAAAATAACAATAATTATAATAAAAAAATAATAAAAAAAGTAACAATAAATAAAAAAAATAAGAACAAATAAAAAAAAAAAGAATAAATAAAAAAAATAAGAATAAATAAAAAAGATAATAATAGAAAAAAAGGAATAAATAAAAAAAATAACAATAAATAAAAAAATGATAAAAAAATATAAAAAACTTATGAAAAATAAAAAACAATGATAAAAAAATAAATAATGAAAAATAAAAATGTAATGATAAAAAAATAAAAAACAATGATAAAAAATTAATAAAAATGATGGAAAAATAAGAAAAAAATAAAAAAAAATTAAAAAAATGATAAAATAACAAAAAAAATGATAAAATAACAAAAAAAAGATAAAATAACAAAAAAAAAAAAAATAAAAAAATAAAAAAAAAATATAAAAAAATTAAAAATAATTAAAAAATTAAATATTTAAAAAAAATGCTAATGAAATAAAAAAAAATGCTAATGAAATAAAAAAAATTAAGAAAAATGATAAAAAAATCAAAAAAATGATTAAAAAATAAAAAAAAATGATAAAAAAAAGATAAAAAATTAAAAAAAAATTCAAAAAAAAATTATAAATAAAACAAAAAAATTATAAAAAAAATTAAAAAAATGCAAAGATAAAACAATAAAAAAAAAGATAAAAAAATTTAAAAAAATGATAAAAAAATTAAAAATAAAAAAAGATTAAAAAATGAAAAAATTATTAAAAATATTGAAAAAATGATAAAAAAATTTAAAAAAAATGATAAAAAAATTAATTATAATAAATTAAAGATAAATGATTAAAAAAATTTAAAAAAAAATGATAAAAAAATAATGAAACAAATTTAAAAAAAATTAAAAATACAAAAATTAAAAAATTAAAAAGAATAACATATATAAAAAAAAGGAAAAAATAATTATAAAAAAATAAAAAAAAAATTGAAAAAAAATAAAAAAAAAAAAAAATAAAAAAAAATAAAAAAAAGAAATAAAAAAAAAGAAATAAAAAAAAATAAAAAGAAAATAAAAAAATAAAAATCAAAATATTGAAAAAACACCAAAAATTTAAAAAAAAAATAAAAAAATAAAATTAAAAAATTAAAATAAAAAAAAAGATTGAAAATAATAAAAAAAAAAAATTGAAAAAAAAAATTAAATTGAAAAATACAAAAATTGTTTGAACAAATGAAAAAAAAATATTTTTTAATAAACAAATTTAAGAAAAAAAAATGGAAAACATAAAAAAAATAAAAACTTAAACCAAAAAAAAATGGTAAAATTGAAAAAGATATATAAAAAATTAACAAAATAAAGAAAATAAAAAAAGGAAAAAAATAAGATAAATGATAAAAAAATTTTAAAATTAGAAAAATATAGTTTAAAACAAAAAAAGATGTAAAAAATTTATAATAAAGGAAGCAAAATAAAAAAAAATAAAATTCATGAAATGAAATTAAAATAATTGCTAAAAAACATTTAAAAAAATATGATTAAAAATTCAAATAAAATAAGAAATGAATTGAAAAAAGATTAAAAAATTATTTAAAATAAAATGAAGAACAGACCCCGTTCGTTTTTAGCAACATTCTATTTTGGCATATGTGCCAAAACCGAACGGTTTTTAGAAATAATATTGCCTTATAGTTTTCGCTATAACAGGCCCAATATAATTCAAACAAGCACACAAAAATGTTTTTGCGTTCTTTAAAGGTAATAAAATACAACATAAAATAAATAAAATCTAAAATACTCACAATTGACAAAACGATGCAAAATTTATAAAACTCAAAAACAAATACAGACCCCGTTCGATTTTGGCAACATGCCCGAACATATTGTGTATTTGGCTTGTATTTAATTTTTTTTAACTTTTATTTTACAAAATAATTATTTTTATAATCACTAGCCTTATTTTTAGTTAATTTTCGACCATTTTTAGTCATTTTTAATATTTTTTTTCATGTTTTTTAAGCAATAAAAAAATAAAAAATTGAAAAAAAATAGTTAATAAATAAATATTTAAAAAAATTTAAAGACAACATTTTTTTTTCTTTTAATTGTAGTAGAGAAAAAGAACAAAAACTTTAAAAAAACCAAAAATAGGAATAATATTATCGAATACATGCCTATCGGATTGGAACTTTTTTCGAATTTTAATATTCCTGTAGTCTAATATGCTGCCTTCCAACACGCGCATGCTAAGTCTGTTTTTCAGTATGGAAAACCGCAAAAAATCGGTGATTAATATTTGAAAATAGAAGAATTTTCCAACATGATTCACTCTCAAAGCCATTCCTACTAAGGACATTTCGCCATAAACTGATGCTGCCCAAACTTAAAAGTGGAAACAGGAACATGAAGAACTAGGAATTTCCTACTAAAATCAACCATACGTTCATTTTCATGTTCTTAAGACTGACCAGCATCCACCGAAAGGAATACATTATTGGATAATTTCTTTAAAATTGGCAAAAAATTGTCCAATGATCCCTACGATTAGTATACCGAGTCTTCTTATATCAGAATTGATAAAAATATTTTCAATCTAAAAATCTTGAATAATATTCAGATAAAAATTGAACATGTAATCTAATCTAGACCCTGAATTTATAAAACTAAAATGTCAGTAGAAGATCAGACTTACGAACTCTAATAACACTTTATTGAAGTAAAATAACTTGTAACACTTTATTTGGCCGTAGATTCCCTTAAATAATCTACAGGTTCCCAACGTCTGTTGCTTTTCAATAAAATACTATAGATTCTAAACCTTCCGTGAGCAGAAAACCTATCATTCGTTTACGATTTCAGAGTGGCGCAACAGCCACCAAACGTTTATTGCCGCCAATGCCGACACATAATTCGATTAGACAATTGAGAATACAGACACTCGATAAAAGCAAATTTTCCAACGGAACCCTTCAACTTCCTCCACTACTAAAATATATTTGTGAGGGCGCTGTTGCTAGAGGTGCTAATGCTGTCTGGTTTTCGGATATCGGAAATTGGTTGGTTGGTTGGTTTGTTAGACTGAGCAAGTCTCGCTCGACTTTTACGTACCATGTGGTTCTGAATTACGAGATCCCCCATCATCGGGGCAAAGCTGATGGCCACCAAATGACCGAAACGATGTTTTTGGCAATTGAATTATTAAATTTGCAATTTTCGAGAAGCGGCAGCAGCTCCCATAATAATGTTGTTGCATTTTGCTGGCTCGCTGGCTCGTTTCGACAAATTGAAACATCTGCCCGGCCTTTCTTTCGTTCGGATGTTTCGTGATAGAAGAGCTACATACATTGTGAGTCAACTGTTGCTATTTGTTGAACGATGATAAGTGCTGGAGCATAACCGGTTTCTAAAAGCGTCAATGAGCTCGATTGGTAACACCCACATACAATGTTGCAGCTTCTGATTGAGAAAGGGAACGAAAACGTTTAGTTTCTGATGCATTTAGGGGAGATAGAAAACTCTTAAACTTTCAACGCCTATAGCTCATCGTGCTAGGGCACCCTAACATAGGGTGAGGTGCTCCAGGGATCTGGGTTCAAGTCTTGAGATAAACATCTTTAATTTTTTTTCTGATTCAAATCAAATTTTTGTTTGATAACCCTTGGAAAGATTGATTTCACAAGGCAAGAGGCCCATTTTGTAGAAGGAATCGTCCTTCTACGAACTCAATGAACCTTCGTCTTGAAACTGATACACCCAGGGAAATCTCTTGTAAACAAACAAACAAATGGCACGTGCCCTTGTCCATGGTCATTGATATGCACACAGAAAATTTGCTCGGTCCATTCGGCTGTCTGGATGCAAAACCCACGTCCAGCTACGGCGCATGTTCCTGACCCACCCCGAGAGGGTTCAGGAACTTTGCTGATGCGTTCCATAACAGATGATTTTTGGGGTGGAAAATTCCAGTGATTTTTTCCAATTCAAGTTTCCCCATCCCTGAATTTTTCCAAACTCCTGACTTCACTCCAGTAGTTGGATGCATCTTCGTCCATATTTTTTTCTGCTGTTTCAAAAGTTAAAAAAAAGTACATCTTCTATTTGACCAACTTAGACAGCAGACGAATGGCTCTCTTCCAGTTGTGTTTACACAAGAGCCAGTGGCAGCAGCAGTTAGAAAGCAAACAAGCAAGCAAAATGGGGTGGTTTCCATTTTGCTGCTGCCGTCCGATCCACCGACTTGTCACTGCAATTGACATTCATTGAGTAATGGAATTGCCGTGGGAATGGTACCGTTTTATTACTCACCCCCTCCCTTGCAACGTTGTTTGTGAAGAGGAGAATCGTTTTCGATTGACTTTTTGAATTGGAATGAAAGAAAAAGTCAATCGACAATTGGGTGTCCACGATACCGACGGTTTCATAATCTTTTCGATTTGCAATCAATTTTCTCTACCTTGGTTACTGTCGATGACGTCACAAGAGATGAAATTGGCAAATATTGTTATGTGTTTATTATTTCAAGTTTCTTATTGAAGGTACTCCTAAAACAAAATGGATTTATTCACTTATTTTTGAACACGAACATTGACAACTTAAACGAAAAGAAGCAGACTTATGCCGTTTTCGTTTTCTCCACAAGCACGGGGCAAAACTTTTTCTGAATAAACAAACAGATTCGTTACCCGGGACGATGCAAATATATGGTTGCTATACTCACACTTATGTTTACCCCCAACACTGACAACTTTCACGGGGTGCAACCGCCTGCTTGAGGTTCAAATCTCGGGCAAAACTAGTTGACTTCTGAATTAATAAACGAACACAATAACAACACCTAGGGCAAAACTCGTGGGTAACTAGGTTGCCACTGCCAATAAACGAAAACACTATTAGATTACTGTGTGGTGTGATGAAAGGCTACTAAGTTTTGCCATTGCGGTTGCTCAAAATCCTCGGATAAAACCACACAAGATAAGTTTGGTTCTAAATTTTCTAATCCGAACATGTTTTTTCTGAATAAATTGAAAAATGTAGGGGAATCGAGAGTAAAAACAACCATAGCTCCATTTTCCAAAGCGTGCGTTGACTCAAACAGCCTTTTTTCGATTCCTCTAAAAAAAAAATCACATAACATAGGTCTCACTCATTTTGGTGGTTTTGTGCCAACGTAAGAACTTATACATAGGTCTCATTAGGATTAAAATTTTCAATTCCGAACATACTTTTCAGCAATATAGGGGATGTAGGGGAATTGAGGTTACAACAGCCATAACTTCATTTTCCATTGCGTGCGGTGGCTCAAATAGCCATTCGATTCCTTAGGAAAAAATAATGCTAGATAGGTCTCATTTGCCCCAACATTTTTCAGTCCCAACATAGTTTTTCTGAACTATTTTAATAATGTTGGGAAATTGGAGGTAAAACGGCCATTATTCCAGTTTCCGATGCGTGCGGTGGCTTAAATAGCCTTCATTCTATTTCCCGGAAAAATCACATGAGAAAGATCACATGATCCCATTTAGTTTAAAATTTTCAAGTCCGAACTTACTTTTTTCATAATTATTTGAAAAATATAGAGGAATTGAGGGTAAAATCAGCCATAACTGCATATTTGTTCAATAATTTCTAGTCCAAATCAGTGTTTTTCTGGATTGTTCACAAAATATAGGGGAATAAGGGGTTAAAAATGCACTATATCTTCGCTTGTGCGTTGTCTGAAATCATGTTCAATCGATTGTCCGGACTTGACACTAAAAGATAGAATATTTTCATAGATTTGGTTCATGTAGGAGAGAAGACATTTAATTTCTTCATTGTGCAACGCTTTAAAAAAAAATCTTTGTTTTGCAATTTGAATAAAAAAAATTATCAATATTTCTGACATCACTGAAGAAAGTTTTTGAGTGTTTGATTTTGAAGATTTCTATTCATTCGTGAACTTTGTTGAAGACTGTAAATCGATTTGGCTTGTGCTTTAAGAAATATCTAAGATTCAAGTTGGTTTAGTTCTTAAGCTCTTAATAATATCGTCAAAATTGCCGTTTTTGCAGGCGCCCTCAAATAAGTCCAAATTAACTCTCAAGTTCTATGCACAAAGGGAAAATGTGAATTTATTGCTTTGAGTTGAAAAAAAAAGGATTGAATAAAATTTGTTAAAAAATGAATGGAAAAATTCTGGAAACCTACAAATGATAAATAACAAGAACGAAAAAAAAAATTAACACACAAAAGAAAAATTAAAAAATAAATTGGCATGAAATATGAAAACCCGCAAACATATGAAAACCTAGGAAAAAATAAACATTGAAACAATCAATTGGGAAAATTTCACTTTAAAAAAATTCAAAGATAAACAAATATAAAAAAAAACCTTTAAAAACAGAAGTAATGAATAGTTACAAAATTTAAAACAACAACAAAAAATACATAAAAATTACTAAATAACATCAATAAAAAATGCTACAATTTTTATTCTATTTTTATCTAAAAGTATGAGCCGTTTCAAATAAATATATCATAAATATATAAATACAAAAATAGAAAAAAAACCTTAAAAATAACTTGAAAACTTTAAAAATTCAAGAATTGAAAGAACTGCAGAAAAACAAATGGAATTAAAAAAAGTTCATATTAAAAGAAATTTGTTTTGAAAAAAAATCCTGCAATAAAAAATACAAACATGGAAGAAATTAGAAAAAAAAAAAATAAATTTAAAAAAAGTTAACAAATCAAAAGAAGGAAAAAGGTAAAAAGACAAATTTTTGAGTCCCATAATTCAAGGTGGATGGGAGAAGTCAATCAAGCAAAGCTAAGCAAAACAAAATTCGCAATAAACTTAGAAAAAAAGACAAATGAAGTTTTAAAATGCCAAACCAGGGTTGAAATATGAAGTCACTAAAATAGAAAAGTGTCATCATGTCATCAAATAAAAAAATTAATAAAAAACCTGAAAAAAATTTAAAAAACGGAATAAAATGAAAAAAAAAACGGAAAAAATAAAAAAACGGAAAAAATTAAAAAAAAACGGAAAAAATTAAAAAAAAAACGGAAAAAATAAAAAAAAACGGAAAAAATAAAAAAAAACGGAAAAAATAAAAAAAAAACGGAAAAAATAAAAAAAAAAACGGAAAAAATAAAAAAAAACGGAAAAAAAAACTGAAAATAATAAAAAAAAAACGAAAAAATAAATAAAACTGAAAAGAAACTAAAAAAATAAAAAAAAAACTGAAAAAACTGAAAAAAATAAAAAAAAACTGAAAAAAAACAAAAAAAAACTGAAAAAATAAAAAATAACTGGAAAAAATAAAAAAAGAACTGAAAAAATAAAAAAAAGACTGAAAAAATAAAAAAAAAGGACTGAAAAAAAAACTGATAAAAACTGAATAAAATTTTGAAATAAAACGGAAAAGAATAAAACAAAACTGAAAAAAAACTGAAAAAATTAAAAAAAAATTTTTTTTTAAAAACTGAAAAAAATAAAAAATTATAAAAAAAAACAAAAAAAAAATTTTAAAAACTGGAAAAAACTGAAAAAAATAAAAAAAAATAAAAAGAAAACTGAAAAAATAATAAAAAATGAAAAAAAAACAAAAATTGAAAAAAATAAAAAAAAACTGAAAAGACAAAAAAAATTCCTTAAAAAACAGAAAAAATGAAAAAAACTTACTAAAAAGAACTAAAAAAAATGAAAAAAAAAATGAAAAAAACTGACCAGAAAAATAAAAAAAAATTAAAAAAATAAATAAAATTGAAAAAAAAGTAAAAAAAAACTGAAAAAAATAAAAAAAATCCTGAAAAAAAACAGAAAAAAACAAAGAAAAAACTGAACAAAAACTAAAAAAAAACAACAAAATGGAAAAAATTAAAAAAAAATGCAAAAAAATTTTAACAAAAATGAAAATAATTTAAAAAAAATGAAGAAAAAAATTAAAAAACAAATAAAAAAGAAAGAAAAACAAAAAAAAAATAAAATGATAAAAAAATGGAAAAAAAATAAATTAAAAAAAAAAATAAAATAAAAAAATGTAAAGAAACAAAATGAAAAAAAAAAAACTGGAAAAAGAATACTGACCCCGTTCGTTTTTGGCAACACGCCCGTAAATTTTATGTTGCCAAAATCGAATGTTGCCAAAATCGAACGATTTTTTGTCACTTTTTTATTTCAAATTTTTATTTCAAATCATTCAAAGTTGATGTTAAACCTTATATAAGCATAACATTTTTCAATTTGGCTCAATTATTAATAAATAAAAATTAAAAAATAAAAAAAAATGAGAAAAAAAATTAAAAATGAAAAAAAAAATAGAAAAAAAATAAAAAATGTTAAAAAATACAAAAATTTAAAAAAAATATGAAAGTTGAAAAAAATGTAAAAAAAACTTCTGAACGTGCATGGAAAGTCCATAGAAATTTCATTGATAATTGATGATATTTAACTTTCGAAGTTTCTAATGAAATTCTAACGAACGTTTTAGTTCGATGCAAAATTTCTGAAGAAGTTTTTAGCTCCATGCGGAACTTCTAACGAAGTTTTTAGTTCCATTTGGAACTCTTATGGAACTTGGGTGTTGTTCAAGTTGTGTCGAAATTTCTCACATGAACTTTTCGCATTCGTTTAGAAATTTTCTCAAAGGATTTCTTTATTGTTCACAGTTTAATCTATGTTCATCTGAATTTTTTTTTCCAAAAGAAAGTTTTCATATTTCCTACGCCGATAGTGAATTGAACAAAAATGGGTGGAGGAAGAAACGTTTAAAATGTTAATAATATTTGGGAAATATATACCCAAGCCACCAAAAGTTCGGATAACATTTCTCTATCAGGTTCGATCAGCTCAATCGTGTATTGTAATACAACTTTTTTCAGCTCAATTTTTAAGTAGTTAAACAAACGTTAAAATTTTCAAAAAGTTTGTCAAGTTTGTCATTTTTTGCACTTTTATAAGCAGCACAAAAAAATCGAAAAAAATTACTTTTTCGCTTCCTCAAATGCCTTCTTAAGTCTGCTAATTTGATTCAAATTAATCAACTATATCTGTCACTAGATCACATTCAAATAACGTGCTCTTACCAACCCTCGAACCCAAACTCACCGTTTGAAAATCGAGCTACATACACGCTGCTCTATACGAACTTTATGAGCAAGCAACGATCTTACTTGATAGGATGATTTCGTTCGAAACGACCTTTCGGTTCAAATTTCTACTTTATTTCCACTTTTAAGTTGTTAAAAGTTTCCCATGTAACGAGGTGTTTGTTTATACAAACAAGGGTTGAAGTTCGAAACAAGAAGAATTAAGCCTACTTCAAAGTTCATATATCCTATAAAGTATTCAAAACAGGATTTACTAAGTCACAAAAAGTGCATTAAGGTACTGTCTTCCTGGCTGGATAGCTGGCTGGCTGTGTGATTGGGTGGGTGGCGCCTGCAGGAATACTACAAAACCATATCACCACTTCGAGTTTTAGTTTCATCTAGAACAACTTCTAGGCGTGGCCTTGTGGTATCGTGTTCGATTGTCACCACGAAGGTCGGGGTTCGATCCGCAAGCAGGGCAATTTTTTTCAATTAGTAGGATTACTTGAGATTCTGATGCTTTATGTGTATAGTTTAGGAAAGAAGCAATAGAGCAGCAAATCTCGGCAAACCGCAATTTGTCAAGTTTTGAATTAAAAAGCCACTGGAAGCTGAATAGAAGGCCATTTATACTTGTTTTGGAACTTGAAAGTATCAATAAGAACTTAAATTTTGAGCTGAATAGAACCCACTTAGACCAATGATGGGGCTGTTTCAGCTTTTTCGTATCTACCTGTTTTATGGGACTTTTGAGTGCTTAGGAAGTGTTTAGAGATTCGATTATCCCAAAATGCTATTTTTCGCCACAAAGCAAAGTGCGACGTCGAATACACTTTAGTAAATAGTTTTTTAGTGGCTTTTTTGATTCTTTAGTTATCACAGCTAAAAGACTGATTTACAATTCTTCAAAAAATATTCTAGCATGATAAGCTTGAAAAATCCGAGGCTGGGTCAAAGATTCTCGGTCCGTAGCTTTAAGCCTTTTCAAAAAATGTATGTTTGCATCCCTTTCCGATTGGCTCGCAGCTAAAATTTGACTGTCCAGACATTAGAATCAGAACCTGGCAGTATTTTTCAAAGTACATACTAGCACTTTCTGTCCGGTTGAAGTTATAACGGGTGAAAGTCCCCAAATATCCCCTTGAAAAAAGAAGGTAACATAAATTAAGAAGGACAAAATACTCCGGTCCCGGTAAATTCCCACGACGTCAAATTTCCAATCCTCTGTCAAACTATCTCGACATCTTCCATCGGGAAGGAGGATGACACTGTTCGTCGCAAAATTTAAAACACCTTCAATCGATTAGACTACGGGAAAAGGGTGGAATCGTCGTCGTATCAATCAAACCCTATGATAAGAGAAGGGAGCTGATGAAGACGGTTCCAACATCTCTGTAAGTTGGCCGAGAGAAGGGTGTTCGGGGAAGACGTGAAACCAATTATAGCTCATTTAAAGTCCATCGCAATCAATCGATCATGTTGACACAAGGAGGTGTTGTCGGTCGGAACTTAGAGGAGACACCCACACTGGATGAAGGTGCTCCGTAATCGATGATGGATGAGTTGCTCCACCTGTTTCTACTTCCCTTGGTGTTGTCTGATGAAGGTGGTGGACGTTTGGCGGACGACACGGGGCTTATTGACGAAGACGGCTTTCGCATTCAAATTAATACCGAAAATGGCTACCCTTTCCCGGTTTTTAGTTAACGTCCTGGAAGAACGATACACCTTCACCGAATATTAATCAGTGTCAGCTGGATATTCTCAGAATATTTGAAGATTCTCAGCGCTTGTCAATATGAACAGAAATGAACAGTATAAATTACAATCCGTACCTGTTTCTAGAAAAATCTTAAGTTTAAAAGACTAACGGTCTAATTTGTTGAAGTCCTTCGTAGTTTGACTTGCGAAAAAAAAATCCTGTTTGCCAATCATTCTCACAACTTAAATTACTCTTTAAAGACGACCCACCTGCTTTTGGAAGCTCAAGGTAAATAAAGTGCCCGTCAAACGCTCTGTAATAAAAGCTGTCACTTCAGATAAATGTTCTTCGGTCCTCCTTAGGGCCGAACCAAACCTTTTGACTCCTTCCTACCTTCCCGTTCCGTTTGACGGCAAAGGAATGCTGGGGGGAAAATGACATTGTTTGTAAATAACATTCCTTCTCCCCCCGTCAGTCACACTTAGACCGTACCGGGTCCACCCTTAAAAGTCTCCAACAGTCCGTCAGTCTTTGGAAGTCGTCCCTAATCGACACAAGACATCGTTCCATCATCACCGTTTTTCATCATCCGTGAAGCCCTGAAGATGGAAAAGGGGTCAGGAATCCAAAGACAAAAAGAAGGGGAAGAATTTTGTCGAAATTCCGGTTGCAAATGTCTACCCTTCGAGCTGCTTCCAAAGACGACTATTTAAACACTACCTTACTCCTACACCATTTTATGTCCGGTTTATGTTTCACGACCCCCCCCATCTATCCTCTTCCGGTCATCGAATCGACCAAAACCTATCACTAAAACGATTCAGGAAATTGACTCCGGACGGACGGAAGTGATACTGAACTGAACGGAGATATCGGACCGGGTTTGCTCTCCTTCAAGGGCTTGAGTCAGCAGCGGCTAAATTTAGAAGGTGGTTCGATTCGATTAGACTTTTTGTCACTTCTCCGGCTCTTCCAACTGATCCAATCCATAAGGACGACGACGACTCAAGTGGGGGGCGTTGCTTATTCCAATCCTATAGGCCGATGAGTATAGGAATGGCATAGTTACTTATCCGTCGTGGTAAAGATTAGTTATCAGTTGGATCTTTCTTTCAGTGAAATGGCAAAAAAATCCCATGCTAGCCATTTTGGGCCAGTCCTATGGCTGTGAATGGCGTGATTGGTGAACATTTTTGGCAAATTGAGCCGTTAGAGGTTATTGGCATATTCCCAGTGATTGAAATCCTCACCAATTTTCTCATCAGAGGCATTCAAAATACACACTTTGAGGCCTCGCATAGCTATACAGGAGACGATACATATACATTCATTCAAACCTCCCCCCATGAGGAGGATCTGCTCTGAGAGACACTATCCGTTTGCTGCCCCGAACCAACTCTCTCAACGTTCGGTTGCTACATGATGCATGAAGAAGACGAGGCACACATACTCATTTACGTTGTTGAATTTGAATAACTCCAGCCTCTTCAACCTCGCCGCAAAGGTTGAGGCAACAACAAAAACAACCGAACTTATTGCGTTGCAGGCCCGCAACGTATAGTGCAAAGAGGGGGGAGGAAAAAGAAACGAAAAAACTAGCTGCCTGCGTGCGGTTGCTGTGCAATAATAGCAATAGCAGAAAAACGTCGGGTATTCGATCCAGGCACAAACGAGGAGACTCGGGTTTGCTCTGCCTTTTGAATTCGGTTCCCTCAAGAATGTAACAGGAGATGAGTGAGAGCCATTCGTTTGGTTTTTTGGATTCGCTGCCTCGAATGTATACTGCTTCTTGAAGGCGGGCCATGTGAGAGCGTATGCATCATCGGTTTTGTCGTTTTCGCTGCCTCAAAGCAACCTTTGCTTCCGAGTAAAGCAGTGAGCGAGAGAAGGTTGATCAATTCATGCTCAGCAAAATTCAATCACTGCATATTCCACATTCACAATAATAGAGAATTCGTTTTCAAGTGGTGGTGCACCGGTGCACTACCGGTAGTGCACTTTTTATCGTTTTCATGCTCGTTTTCACGATAAGTAGTGCACTGGTAGTGCACCATAAAGTGGACGGTGGAACACTCTGAAAATATTTGGTGTTGCTTGCGCTCTCACCAATACTATCATGAATTTTGAAAACACGTGCTTCCCGATGTAAACAAATATCAGCTGGTTGGTTTATTTCTATACCGCAAAAATTGCGTTCGAGCTGTTTTTTTCTCTTTTTATCCCGAAGAACGGAAACTTGTTCCGGATTCAATACCAGTGTCGTTTCCAACAGAGGCGGAGAATTTCACCTGGATGGCACGTTCCAAAGCAAACAACGCTCCCTAGAAGAAATGTGTCCAGAAGGCTTGCTGCAGTCGGTTCCAGGCGATGCCGAAAAAGAGCAGCAAATCAGAGTGCAAAAAGGCCAACCCAAAGATCTGGTGGAATCGCCCAAACCGAAAAGTATTCTTGTTCGGGAGGGTCATATAAGTTGGTCTTCACAGCAAGAAGCGTTCAGCTGCATCGAAGCTACTCTGCTGCCAGCAAGCTTCGAGCTGTGCCTTAGGGTGACGATGCTCGGTTGCGCCAAGTCCCGGATTCCCACCCGTTGCCCTTCAAAAACGGTAGTTCGATACTACACCCGCATTGGGAGCTTGAATTTCGTTCGTTTCGGTCTGTTAGCAAAATTTTCTTCCCCAACTTCCGCGAAACGAGTTCCAAGAATTTTTTTTTTTTTTTGTAATCTTAAATGGAAATAGGTACTCGAACGAAGGATTTGCGAGTTGCAGTTACCTTCAAGCTGGGGTAACTGCAGTCTAGCAGCAGCAAACATAGACCGCCCAGAATCAGCCGATATTGCAGTTCATCAGAGCCAGAGGCGAATCTACTAAGCAAAATAAATCTGAAATCTTAACAATTCAACATAATACATAAATTCATGCTAAAATTTTCATATTGTTTAAAAGACAATGATCAACTAAAGTAAATTTCATTTCAATTTTCGAAGTAAAACGAAAACAAAATACCAGCTGTAATAAATTTTTGACAGCTTGATGTTTTTTGTTGATACTGCCGATTTTACGCACACCTTCAAAGGAGAGTGCAAAACTCGATTCATGCTCGTTTTCAGCGTGGATGGTGCAAAACTTTCGGGTGGTGAAAACGAATACGGTATAAGGGAATTTTTCATTCTTCGTTTCAAAAACAGATTAAACATTGCAGCTTCGATAAACCTCCATATCTCACACTTCTGAACTATAAAAAACAATCGTAAACAAACCACTTTTTTTTCCTACTGTTCCCAAAAGCGTATTGAAAAGCTTTATGTCCTTCCTTGAACACCACTCGCGATATTCCGTACAATTCTGAATGAATGAACAGGGTGGAATGATAATATTCATACCACTTCACTTACAAATTTAGGCTTCTATGTGCCAAGCTCATCAGATATCAAATATACTTACGTTACTTACATTCCAGGTCTCCGAGCCACAGAGAACAGAGTTCGGGCCTAGAGTAAAAATGAGTCGAAAACGTGTGTAAAAATTGAATTTTAATACGTTAGTATTTCGTTCAAATATCACTCTGGAAATAGCCACCAGATGGTGCTCATTGCTAAATGAACGAAAAATAAACTAACTGTCCCGTTACCAGGTGTATTTTTAAACCGCTTTCAGGATTATGCAAAGTTATCTTCAACTTCCTTAAACACAGCCAATATAATAATTCAGTTAATTTTTTTTAAGGATTCATATTTTCGTTTGGAGTTTATGTAAAATCTATGAGGATTTTTGGATATATTTGAGACAGAAACCGAATCCAAAATGGCACTAGACTAAATTTTCCAGAACGTATCTAGGTCAGGCAAATCCGGGCATTCTTATCCAAAAACTTGGCAAAATCCGCGCATATGAATTCATAATTTTCAACTTGAAACCGGGCAAATCCGGCCAAAATCGCGGTATCTTATAGAATTTCATTGTTCACATAACGATTTGCGTACAACACGCTTCGTTTTTCTCACTTACTTTTAATCAATCATTAGTTTAACGTTTACTAATATAAAATGTTACTGTAGGAATCAGACCCACGATCTAAAAAAATAATTGGCTAGAGTTTGAATGGTTTGAATCCTGAAGCTCACATGAGTGTTCTTTATCTGTTCGAATCATTCAATTTGCTGCCTAGTATAGGGTGTCCCATTATGTCTAAGCACGATTTAAAATGAACGGTATAAACACAATTTAAGAGCAAATCCAATTTGTTTCACTTTTATGTTCTCTTTCGCCTTCTTTTAAAGTGAATCAATAATAAATTGTCCTTCGAGTAGTGAACTGATGCCAAATCCGGCTAAAATAGTACTAACCCCGCTTCAGTAGTGTCACACGCTTCGGCTATTTCTGCTTATACTTATATGTCTTTGGTCCCAATCTTGGTGCTGAGGGGTTTTTTCTTACTGACATAAGCACGCATGACTTTCCGGTCCAAAATTTTGTTCACCGGACGCAGTTTTCGCCTATTTTTTTGTCCACGAAGCTGCTTTCCTTTCCATACTTCCAAATCGCATCTCGCTGTGTAATTTACGCAAACTGACTCAGCGAAATGTTAGAGATAGTACACCATTTGTGCAAGATATTTTTGAGCTTTTCCGAGAAAATGCTATTAATTTTCACGAAAATTATGAAAACTGGAACTAACGATACCCAGATTTTTTAGTTGAACTGTAAACAACAATACACAGCAGAAATTAAAGTTGTTTAAACGTCATCCGGAATGAGTAGGGTTGTATCAAAACCGTGCTTAGACATAGTGGGACCTCCTTTTTAAAACTTAAACAGCTAACGTAATTTTTGATTCCTTTAATTCAAAACTTTTTTTTAAGTATATGGTGTTTTTTCGCTTGGGAATGCTAAAATTCATCAGTTTCTATAGTAAAATGTATCATTAGTAGCTGATAAACGAACACACCTTAAAAAAACTCTTATTTTGAATCAATCTGTTATCCTCTATTTAATCAAAGTTTTTTAATTTATCCTAGATCTTGTAGTTCCAGAGAATTATAATTCTGCAAATTTCAGAAAATTTATTACCATCTTAAAACATTATTTGGCATTAAAGTCTACACATTTTGATACGGATTTTTACTTTGTTTCAAAAGTTCAAACTTTCATCTAAAAAATGAGAGCCCATAGAAAAAACAAACCAATGAAAAAAACAGGTTTTTAGAGAACACCACTATATTGATGTAAAATAACATGCAACTCCGCTTAGGTACTAAAGGCGTCCCAAATTATGCAACTGAAGTAACAGAATCTTGGCTAGCCTGCAGTTTTCTATTGAAAAACACCATTCAAATATCATGTGAACCAAAGATTATCATCTGTATAACTGTTTTTTACATTTTTTTTATGTTCTCATTATTAAACTATAAATTCAGTTAAAGTTTCGATTTTTTTTTTGAAAATCAGGACAAATCAGGACGTTTTACAGACCATTTTTCAAAAATCAGGACAATTAAAGTGTTTTTGAAAAATTACCTCTGCAACCAGGTCTTGAATTATGGGCATCTCGGAAAAAGTGAATTTGGTAGACCTATTTTATCAATACTTCTGTAAAATGAATTCAGATGAAATTTGCTCAGTAAAATGCAAAAACGACAGGTCAAGATAAAAAATGATACAAAATGTAAAATAAAATAAAAAACGACAAGACTCAAAACATTGCTCAAAGAGATAAAACAAGTTGCGGCAAGATAAAACAAGATATGACTAGATAGAACTAGAAACAGATAGATAAAACAAAACAAAGCCGGATCAAGCATGTTGAAGTAAGTTAAAGTAAGATAGAACAATGAAATAAGAAAAAAAAAACAGAATGAATAAGAAGCATAATAACAGGAAATAACAAGACAAAAAAAAATTAAACAAAATAAATTCAGATGAAAAATTATAAAACAAGAAGAACAAACATGATTAAATGAGATTAAACTAGACTAAATAAGATTAAAAAAATTTTAACTAAATCATCACAAAACAAAAGATACAACAAGGTAAAGTAAAAGGAAAAAAGATTAAATAAAATCAAATAAAAAATCACAAAACGAAATTTAATAAAACAACCCAAACCAAACTTAACAACGACAACACTTTGAAACAAGACAATACTACTAGACTAAACAAGAGTAAAATCGTTACCTTTTCTGAGGACTCATAAGATGGATTTCATGCCAAATCGGAACGAAATTGGCATGACCCTCTCAGAATTCTATGAAACTTTATGGACATAAAGACCTTAACTAGTAAAGCAACTTGGCATATTTAGTTTTCCCAAAAATTATCTATCCTAACATTTGAAAGAGGCCAAACTGTTCAGGCTAAAATTTTATAAACATTTTTTTTATAAACAGCTCGAAAATATCAACTCCTTCACAAATGTGATTCATGAGGCAGTGTTGGAAAAATAATTGAAATTTACGACAAAAAAATGTTTTGAAATCCTACACTGAGAAAAATTAATTTCAAAAACTAAAACCCAATTTCCCAAAAAAAATCGCCGTCTCAAAATTTGGTGAAATTTTTTTCTAAGCCGGATAATAATAAGTCGTCCATACATTGCAACTTGTGCATATATAAGGGAAAAAGTGTTTCTAACAAAAACTTTTTCATGATTTTTTTTTTGAAAATCATGTAGCTCTTTTTTTCAGCGTAGAAAAACTTTTTTTCTATAAGACTGCTCACTTTACGGTGTTCAAAAGAGTTTTAGACCAAATTATTCCTCACCACAAAAAAAAAAATCATCAAATTCTGAAATGGCGTTTTTTTTGGGAAATTCAGTTTAAGTTTTTAAAATTCATTTTTCTCAGTGTAGGATTTCAAAATATTTTTTGTCAATAGTTTTCTCTAAAAATTCAATCATTTTCCGGAAACTCTCCCCTTGGCCACATATGTGTAGGAATTGTAATTTTAGAGCTAAAAATTTTCATAAAAAATGGTCTGCCAAGTTTAGCCCTTTTCAAATGTTAGTCTAGATATTTTTTGGAAAAACTAAGTATGCTATGTGCCTCAATTACATGAGAACTTACCCAAAGTTTCATTCAATTCTGAGAGGGTCATGCCAGATACTGTGTCGAGTTGGCGCACAGTCCGTCATAAGCTAAATGAAGAAACTCCAAGGAAATGTAAAATAGTAACTATTGAAAAACAAACAACCGACTACAAAAGCAAAAAAAAACTTAGTTTATTAAGTTTTATGTTCGTTTAGATTTATTATTTCTAGAATGAATTAACAAAAAATATTTGAAATCTCGCCAAATCGCAAAATTTATCAGACAGGTTTGCTCTGAACAACGTCCAGGTGGTCGCACATTAGAACTCGATATTGTAATACACAGTCCAGAGGGCCTTGATTCAAAATGGTTTTTCGGATCCATCGAAATATTCTTTTTAAGTTGATTTTTTAAATAATATTTTAAACATAATAAATTTTTTTACCATATTTAATAAATGTGTTATTCTTTAATAATAGTAACTAATATTTGTTTTTTTTTTCTCTTATTTCAGGTATGTGAACTCAATGCTCTCAATAGATAAGTATAGTCGCTTTTTCGTCTCGCAGAATTCCATATCTTGTTTTTTTTATAAGAACTGTTCTATAATTAAGTCGCGCACATAATCATAATCAATAAATCGATGGATTTTTTTTTCAATTTTGTTTGATAAAACGGCGTTCTTCACAAGGCTGAGGCAATTATTAACTTTAGAAAGATTCTGTGTTCTAAAACTTTTAAATTAGAATTTTCTCGCAAATGTTAAATGAAAACAACTAAGAACCAAAAAACGGATAAAAAAGTACAGAGCAAAGCTGATTCAGGTAATCATAAAAAATGTTCCAATTATTTGACTCACTGAACAAAGGATAATCTCTAAAATAACAATGTTTACATGTAATTATCATCACCGACAATTAAAAAAACCTGGGAACAAAACACAATTTACAGAAAAACACCGATAACCCCTCAATCGATTTATGAGTGTTTACATGCACGCAGCACCTCAATTACTTACACAGAGCAGTACTCGCGTGTGTTGTGTTCAAGTTTAACCAACGCAAGATAAACAAACAAATTTTTCAATGATCAAATCGTGTCAGAATATTTACAATGTAAGTAAGTACATGTACGACGACGGGACGAAGGGGCTGACATTTGCACACATCAACCAAGCCAGCACACCGAACTCGCAAAGATGAGGAGATGAGTGTCGTGTCGTATGAACAAGAAAAACAAAACAAAATACAAATAAAAAGAAAGCAATACGCGATATGTTGTTGGTTCGGTGGATCAAGAATGTTCGCATGTGCCAGCTAGCAAACAAACCAAAACAAAAGCCACCATTTTTTGTGTGTCGTTCTTTTGAAATTGTTGCCTCTGTTCTTTTCTTTTCTTTTTCCCCATGTTTTGTTTATTTTTGTTCGGTAGATGTTTTCTTAATTACACACTCTCGCACACACACAGATAGACACAGCTGGGATGAGAGAGGTGAAGGAAGGTGTTGAGGAGGTGTTGGTTATCGAAAACATTGCTCATGACAAGGTCGTTGAAATTATTTGGCATTCAAATGATGACGAATAAACGGTGGAATGACGAAGTCGAATCGAGAAAAAAAAACAAAATGAATTGCAACCGTAAATTAGTTGTACAAGGCTGAAAATGGAGCAGTTTTTTGCCTTCGATTTAAGTGATACAAGAAAAATTAAATTGACATAAAATAGAGTGAAATTTTGAAACGGAAAATCAAATCGATTTATTCTGATGAGTAGAGCAGAAATTGTGATGAAGAGAGAAGATGAGAAGAGAGGAGAAGAGATAAGAAGTAAAGATATGATAAGAGTTGTGAAGTTGAGAAAGAGAGTCGAGTAAGAGAGTCGAGTAAGAGAGTCGAGTAACGACTCGAGGAAGAGAGTTGAATAAGAGAGTTGAGTAAGATAGTTGAGTAAGAGAATCGAGTCAGAGAATCGATTAAGAAAATCGAGTCAGAGAATCGATTAAGAGAGTTGAGTAAGAGAGTCGAGTAAGAGAGTCGTGTAAGAGAGTTGAATAAGAGAGTCTTATTAGAAAGTCGATTAAGAAAGTCGAGTAAAAGTCGTGTAAGGAAGTCGAGTAGAAGAGTCGAAAAAGAGAGTCGAATAAGAGCGTCAAGCTACAGAGTCGAGTAAGAGAGTCGAATAAGAGAATCGAGTAAGGAAGTCGAGTAAGAGAGTCGAGTAAGAGAGTCGAGTAAGAGAATGGAGTAAGAGAATGGAGTAAGAGAGTCGAGTAAAAAAGTAGAGTAAAACAGTCGAGTAAGAGAGACAAGTAAGAGAGTCGGGTAAGAGAGTCGAGTAAGAGAGTCGAGTAAGAGGTCGAATTAGAAATTCGAGTGAGAAAGTCGAATAAGAGAGTCGAGTGAGAGTCGTGTAAGAAAGTCGAGTAAGAGGGTCGAGTAAGAGAGTCGAGAAAGAGAGTCGAGAAAGAGAGTCGATCTACAGAGTCGAGTAAGAGAGTTGAGTAAGAGAGTCGAATAAGAGAATCGAGTAAGGAAATCGAGTAAGAGTGTCGAGTAAGAGAATGGAGTAAGAGAATGGAGTAAGAGAATGGAGTAAGAGAGTCGAGTAAGAAAGTCGAGTAAGAAAGAAGAGGAAGAGAGTCGAGTAAGAGAGCCGAGAAAGAGAGTCGAGAAAGTGAGTCGAGAAAGAAAGTCGAGAAAAAGAGTCGATGAAGAGAGTCGAGAAAGAGAATCGAGAAAGAGAGTCGAGTAAGAGAGTCGAGAAGGAGAGCCGAGAAAGAGAGCCGAGAAAGAGAGTCGAGAAAGAGAGTCGAGAAAGAGAGTCGAGAAAGCGAGTCGAGAAAGAGAGTCGAGTAAGAGAGTCGAGAAAGAGAGTCGAGTAAGAGAGTCGAGTAAAAGAGTCGAATAAGAGAGTCGAGTAAGAGAGTCGAATAAGAGATTCGAGTAAGAGAGTCGAGTAAGAGAGTCAAGTAAAGGAGTCGAGTAAGAGTGTTGAGTAAGAGAGTTGAGTAAGAGAGTCGAGTAAGAGAGTCGAGTAAGAGAGTCGAGTAAGAGAGTCGAGTAAGAGAGTCGAGTAAGAGAGTCGAGTAAGAGAGTCGAGTAAGAGAGTCGAGTAAGAGAGTCGAGTAGAGTAGAGTAGAGTAGAGTAGAGTAGAGTAGAGTAGAGTAGAGTAGAGTAGAGTAGAGTAGAGTAGAGTAGAGTAGAGTAGAGTAGAGTAGAGTAGAGTAGAGTAGAGTAGAGTAGAGTAGAGTAGAGTAGAGTAGAGTAGAGTAGAGTAGAGTAGAGTAGAGTAGAGTAGAGTAGAGTAGAGTAGAGTAGAGTAGAGTAGAGTAGAGTAGAGTAGAGTAGAGTAGAGTAGAGTAGAGTAGAGTAGAGTAGAGTAGAGTAGAGTAGAGTAGAGTAGAGTAGAGTAGAGTAGAGTAGAGTAGAGTAGAGTAGAGTAGAGTAGAGTAGAGTAGAGTAGAGTAGAGTAGAGTAGAGTAGAGTAGAGTAGAGTAGAGTAGAGTAGAGTAGAGTAGAGTAGAGTAGAGTAGAGTAGAGTAGAGTAGAGTAGAGTAGAGTAGAGTAGAGTAGAGTAGAGTAGAGTAGAGTAGAGTAGAGTAGAGTAGAGTAGAGTAGAGTAGAGTAGAGTAGAGTAGAGTAGAGTAGAGTAGAGTAGAGTAGAGTAGAGTAGAGTAGAGTAGAGTAGAGTAGAGTAGAGTAGAGTAGAGTAGAGTAGAGTAGAGTAGAGTAGAGTAGAGTAGAGTAGAGTAGAGTAGAGTAGAGTAGAGTAGAGTAGAGTAGAGTAGAGTAGAGTAGAGTAGAGTAGAGTAGAGTAGAGTAGAGTAGAGTAGAGTAGAGTAGAGTAGAGTAGAGTAGAGTAGAGTAGAGTAGAGTAGAGTAGAGTAGAGTAGAGTAGAGTAGAGTAGAGTAGAGTAGAGTAGAGTAGAGTAGAGTAGAGTAGAGTAGAGTAGAGTAGAGTAGAGTAGAGTAGAGTAGAGTAGAGTAGAGTAGAGTAGAGTAGAGTAGAGTAGAGTAGAGTAGAGTAGAGTAGAGTAGAGTAGAGTAGAGTAGAGTAGAGTAGAGTAGAGTAGAGTAGAGTAGAGTAGAGTAGAGTAGAGTAGAGTAGAGTAGAGTAGAGTAGAGTAGAGTAGAGTAGAGTAGAGTAGAGTAGAGTAGAGTAGAGTAGAGTAGAGTAGAGTAGAGTAGAGTAGAGTAGAGTAGAGTAGAGTAGAGTAGAGTAGAGTAGAGTAGAGTAGAGTAGAGTAGAGTAGAGTAGAGTAGAGTAGAGTAGAGTAGAGTAGAGTAGAGTAGAGTAGAGTAGAGTAGAGTAGAGTAGAGTAGAGTAGAGTAGAGTAGAGTAGAGTAGAGTAGAGTAGAGTAGAGTAGAGTAGAGTAGAGTAGAGTAGAGTAGAGTAGAGTAGAGTAGAGTAGAGTAGAGTAGAGTAGAGTAGAGTAGAGTAGAGTAGAGTAGAGTAGAGTAGAGTAGAGTAGAGTAGAGTAGAGTAGAGTAGAGTAGAGTAGAGTAGAGTAGAGTAGAGTAGAGTAGAGTAGAGTAGAGTAGAGTAGAGTAGAGTAGAGTAGAGTAGAGTAGAGTAGAGTAGAGTAGAGTAGAGTAGAGTAGAGTAGAGTAGAGTAGAGTAGAGTAGAGTAGAGTAGAGTAGAGTAGAGTAGAGTAGAGTAGAGTAGAGTAGAGTAGAGTAGAGTAGAGTAGAGTAGAGTAGAGTAGAGTAGAGTAGAGTAGAGTAGAGTAGAGTAGAGTAGAGTAGAGTAGAGTAGAGTAGAGTAGAGTAGAGTAGAGTAGAGTAGAGTAGAGTGGAGTGGAGTGGAGTGGAGTGGAGTAGAGTAGAGTAGAGTAGAGTAGAGTAGAGTAGAGTAGAGTAGAGTAGAGTAGAGTAGAGTAGAGTAGAGTAGAGTAGAGTAGAGTAGAGTAGAGTAGAGTAGAGTAGAGTAGAGTAGAGTAGAGTAGAGTAGAGTAGAGTAGAGTAGAGTAGAGTAGAGTAGAGTAGAGTAGAGTAGAGTAGAGTAGAGTAGAGTAGAGTAGAGTAGAGTAGAGTAGAGTAGAGTAGAGTAGAGTAGAGTAGAGTAGAGTAGAGTAGAGTAGAGTAGAGTAGAGTAGAGTAGAGTAGAGTAGAGTAGAGTAGAGTAGAGTAGAGTAGAGTAGAGTAGAGTAGAGTAGAGTAGAGTAGAGTAGAGTAGAGTAGAGTAGAGTAGAGTAGAGTAGAGTAGAGTAGAGTAGAGTAGAGTAGAGTAGAGTAGAGTAGAGTAGAGTAGAGTAGAGTAGAGTAGAGTAGAGTAGAGTAGAGTAGAGTAGAGTAGAGTAGAGTAGAGTAGAGTAGAGTTGGTAGAGTAGTAGAGTAGAGTTGAGTTGAGTAGAGTAGTGTTGTGTGGTAGAGTAGAGTAGTGTTGGTAGTGTTGTGGTAGAGTTGGTGTGTTGTGTTGTTGTTGTGTAGGTGTAGGAGTAGGTGTGGTTGTGTAGAGTTAGAGTTGGAGTTGAGTTGAGTAGAGTAGTGTAGTGTTGAGTAGAGTTGAGTAGTTGTTTGAGTTGAGTAGGTTGGTAGTGTTGTGTGAGGTTAGAGTAGAGTAGAGTTGTGTAGAGTAGAGTAGGTAGGGTAGTGTAGAGTAGAGTAGGTTAGGTAGAGTGAGTGGTTGAGTAGAGTAGGAGGTTGTGTAGAGTAGAGTAGAGTTGTAGAGTAGTGTGTGGTAGGTTGGTAGTGTGGGTTGAGTGTAGAGTAGGTAGAGTGAGTAGAGTAGAGTAGGTTGAGTGAGAGTGTTTGTGGTTGTGTGTTTGTTGTGTTGAGGTGTAGAGTAGGTAGTGTAGAGTAGAATTTTGTATAGTATAGTTTTGTTAGAGTAAAGAGTTCGAGTAATATTTGACTAATGTCAGAGTAGTGTCTGAGTAGAGTCTGAGGAGAGTCTTAGTAGTTTAAGTAGAATCTGAGTAATGTCTGAAAAGAGTCTGAAAAGAGCCTGAGTGAGTCTGAGTAGTGTCTTTGTAGAATTCGGGTAGAGTCTGAGTAGTGTCTGTGTAGTGTCTGAGTAGTGTCTGTGTAGTGTCTGAGTAAGTGTTTGAGTAGTTTCTGAATAGTGTCTGAGTAGTGTATGAATACAGTTTGAGTTGAATTTGATTGATGTCTTGAAAGAGTCTTTAGTGGTGAATGAGTAAAATTTGAGTTATGTCAGAGTAGAGTCTGAGTAATGTCTAAGTAGAGTCTGAAAAGAGTCTGAGTAGAGTCTGAATAGAGTCTAAGTAGTGTCTGAGTAGAGTCAGAGTAGTGTCTGAGTAGTGTCTAAATAATGCCTAAGTAGAGTCTGAAAAGAATCTGAGTAGAGTTTGAATATAGTCTGAAAAGGGTCTGAGTAGAGTCTGAGTAGTGTCTGAGTAGTTCAGATAGTGTCTGAGTAGTTAAGATAGAGTCTCAGTAGTGTCTGAGTAGTGTTTGAGTAATGTCTGAGTAGAGTCTTAAAAGAGTCTGTGTAGAGTCTGAATAGAGTCTGAGTAGTTTCTGAGTAGAGTCTGAGTAGTGTCTGAGTATTGTCTGAGTAATGTCTGAGTAGAGTCTGAGTAATGTCTGAGTAGTTAAGATAGAGAGCTTATAGAGGGTCTCAGTAATGTCTGAGTAGAGTCTGAGTAGTGTCTGAGTAATGTCTGAGTAGAGTCTGAATATAGTCCGAGTACCGTAAAACGGGGTAACATTGATCACCGGGGTAACTTTGACCAACTATAAATTTTTCCACATTATCATCAATAACTCAGTCTTTAGTTTGAATTTTTGAAAACTATTTTCTACGTTTGAAAGCCTATAAATTGAGTATCAAATAGGCAAAATTTGGTTTGTATTTGAAATTTTTTTGTGTTAGGAAAAATTGTGATTTAAAAATTTTTGAAAATCTATTTTTTACAAGGCTCCCAAACAAACAGCTCTCCTGATGATACCAAAAAGCATTTAGAAGCAAACGGGTTGTTGAATATGAAAGAATAACTTTTTTTCTTTGTATATGTACAGTTATAGTGATATTTTTATAGTCATTTAATGGTTTTTTTTTATATTTGAAATATAAGGAAATTTTCAAAAAGTAAGCCCTTATTGGAAAAATGGATAGGAACCCTATCAAATGGTTAATTTTTTAGAAAAAATAAAAATCGAAATAGTGAGGGGTTCTAGGAGAACATGTGAAGGTACACTTTGATCTTAGCCTTTAGGCCGAGAAGCGATAACATGTGAAGGTATAATTTCATTTGAATTTAGAAGCTCAGACTATTCAGCAATTGTTTTAATTTTTGCCCCTAAATGTATGCAGCATCATTGTTGTTTTTCCGATGATAAATGTTTTTAAACGAAAACGTTAAAAAGCAAGAGAAGATTGATAAACTAGTATTTGTAGACATTATGAAGGTGTTTTGCATCCTTTATGATCAAGAAAACTCAATAAAACCGTCAAAATAGAAACTGATCAATGTAACCCCAAAACATCAAATTCTGAACAGAGACGAAATCTATTTTTTAATCAAATTTAAAGTAGTCTAATAAATTTTTACAACCATGTTTTACGTTCACAGTAGTCCAGTACTGGTTTTAAAAATATGAAACTGGCCTAATTCCCTTAACAGAAAAAAATAATTTAAAAATATTGAAAAAAGTGATCAATCTTACCCCGGATTACGGTAGTTTCTGAGTAAAGTCTGAGTAATGTCTGAGTAGTGTCTTAGTAACGTCTAAGTAGAGTCTGAGTAATGTCTGAGTAGAGTCTGAGTAACGTCTGAGTAACGTCTGAGTAGAGTCTGAAGAGGGTCTGAGTAGAGTCTGAGTAGTTTCTGAGTAGAATCTGAGTAGAGTCCAAGTAGTGTCTAAGATATCTGAGTAGAGTCTGAGTAATGTCTGAATAGAGTCTAAAAAAAGTCTGAGTAGAGTCTGAATAGAGTCTGAGTCCTGAGTAGTGTCTGAGTAGAATTTGAGTAGATTTTGAGTAGTGTTTGAGTAGTGTATGAATAGAGTCTGAGTTGAATTTGAGTAATGTCTAGGAAGAGCCTTAGTGGTGTATGAGTAGAGTCTGAGTAATGTCTGAGTAGAGTCTGAGTAATGCTTGAGTAGAGTCTGAGTAACGTCTGAGTAGAGTCTGTAAAGAGTCTGCGCAGAGTCTGAAGAGGGTCTGAGTAGAGTCTGAGTAGTTTCTGAGTAGAATCTGAGTAGAGTCTGAGTAGTTTCTAAGATGTCTGAGTAGAGTCTGAATAAAGAGTCTAAAAAAGGTCTGAGTAGAGTCTGAATAGAGTCTGAGTAGTGTCTGAGTAGAATTTGAGTAGGTTTTAAGTAGTGTCTGAGTATTGTACGAATAGAGTCTCAATTGAATTTGAGTAATGTCTAGGAAGAGCCTTAGTGGTGTATGAGTAGAGTCTGAGTAATGTCTGAGTAGAGTCTGAGTAATGTCTGAGTAGGGTCTGAGTAACGTCTGGGTAGAATCTGAAAAGAGTCTGCGTAGAGTTTGAGTGATGGCTGAGTAAAGTCTGGGAGTCTGACTGAAGTGCCCAAGAAGAATTTAATAGATCTTATCTAATAATCTGGAGTCTGAATAGTGTCTGAGTCATGTCTGAGAATAGTTACAGTAGATTCTAAGTAATTTCTGAGTAGCGGTAGAGTCTAAGTACTGTCTGAGAAAAGTCTGAGTAGTGTCTGAGTAGAGTGTTAATAGTGTCTGAATATATTTTAAAAGAGTCTGAGAAGAGTCTTAGTAGTGTCTGAGTAGAGTTAGAGTAGAATAGAGTGAAGTAATGTAGACTTGCATTGAGTAGAGTCACGTAGAAGAATTTTAAAAAATGCTGAAACATTTGAATCTATACATAAGAAACCAAAGAAAACATGAAAATAACAATTGAAAAATATTTAAAAAATTTATATTCGAGTTAATTAAGAAGAATAACTTATAAAAGATAAATAAATCAGAATGATTCGAAATTTTAAAAATATTGTCAAAAAAAATTGTCAAAATGGATTCTGCTTCAAAATCCATTTACCGAATTTCCCAATTTTGAAGTAAAAATTTGCAAACAACTCGTCGTTACCGCACAATTTTTCCTGCCGTCGTTCGCTATTCCGATTAAATTTCAGAATTACTACAGCGAGCAGCGAGTCATCATCAAACCGACTCTCCAGACGGAATAAAAACATAATCAACTTCAATTTCACTGTCAATAGCCCCCGGTATCGAATTGATAGCTAGCGTCGTCGTTGTCAAACATCTGGGTCAAATGGTGGGACTAAGCTAGGAAAATCTTAAGGGTAGGAGAGAAGGTTGAAGGAAATGCGGCCACCATAGCTCCCGGGATTAATTTTCCGGCCCAAATGTTTTTCATCATTATCGTCAGCGTCATGAGAGAGTCGATAGAAAGATGATTTTGAAAAAAAAAAAATATGAAAAAATAGCAAAGAAATAGGAAACGAAAAAGTGTGTAACTTGAACTGAAAACTCAAACAAAAATTGCGCTCCAAATGGAAATTGAGAAACTTATAAAAAAATTGTTCAAAAATAAGCAACACAAAATTTAAGCTAGAGTTTCATCTTTCGATTTCTTCAATCGACTAAGCACCTCTCACTGCTTAAGCTTTCAAATTCAACACAAAATGCGCTCGAAAAGCTGCTGGAGAATACGCCTTTGGCTATGCACCCAGCAAAGCATCAGGTATCTCTCTACATATAGAGTGTGTTCGCGTTCTGCTGGATTTTTTTTCTACTTCTGTTTTCTGTTGTTGACTTTTCGATTCCTACTCGAATTATACCGTTGATAACGAACCAAAGTTTAGCGCGTATCGTCGGTTTTTTTTCTGTTTTCATCGAAGCGATAAACAAATTAACTGTGAAAGGTTGATTGTCCAGATTAGGTTAATTTGAAAATTTAGTTTTTTTTCCTGATTTGTTCAATACTATCCTGTTTTGAAATAACTTTATGATGATCATCACAATAGTTTAGCTTTGAAATTTTATCTTATCAACTCGAGTACAGCTCTAAGATGGTTTTAAAGCAAAATTATCGTAAAAAAAATACAAAATGGACTTTTTGTAACTTTATCTTCGAAAGTTTAACAAACCATCCTCTAGCTGCACTCAAGTTGATAAGATCAAATTTCAAAAACTTAATTATTGTGATGCTCATCTTATAAGTGTTTCTTAATAGAATAATATTGGACAAATCATGCTTTCTAAATTTGATTTTTTTCTCAATCCTAATTTGTCATCGGAATGATGACATCAGTGCACAAAAAAAAAAACTTCATATCTTCAGACGCTTCCCAATTATGCAGTGTTTCGATGTCCTCCAAACGAATACATTTTTTTCTGGTGTGTTCCTGTTCCGCAAATTTCTATTTTTAATAAATTTTATTTCGCTTCAAAGGAAGGCGTCGAAAACGAAAAAAAGGTGCAGAGGAGTGTTTCGAACTTGGCGCCTTGCAATGCAAATCGAGCGGCTGCTGCTGCGCCATCGATCGGCATAGAGCTTGACCTGATTCAAGGATTTCAACAAAACAATTTTAACCTCCTCCACCTCCTCCGATAAAGCTCAAGTGGAAAGCCAAGAGGGTGGACAACAACAACAAAAAAATTGCACAGATATTTCTGTCCATCTGTTGTTGTTTTTTTTCCTTCCTTCGATCGGTTTCGTCGCTTCTAGCTGACAATTTTAGCATCAACAAAACCAACCCCTCACGGCGAAGACGACGCCGAGACCGGTTTTGAATATTTGTTTGTTTGATTTGTTTTTTTTTTCTTCTTGTTGATTCCATCCTCCCGCTTTGAGGATGCGTTAATAAGTTGAGGTGTTTTTGCTTTGCTTATTTATTCGACCAGTTAGTAGTGACCGGTTTTCAGAATGTCACGCGGATGCTTGGGATGAAAACATCTTTATAACGATTATACGAATGTGAATCTCATTTTTGCCGTTTTGAAAATTAGCTCTTTCAACGTTAGAAATTTTCCTAAGTTATACAGAACTCTTTAACTCTTTGATCCATCTTGAATTTACTTAAAAACTAGATTTTCTTGAAAAATTACTCTACAAAAAAAATCTACGAGAAAGTTTTTTCACGTAATTCAAAGTTTAAATTCACTTCATGATAAATGATATTTTATCAAATTTGTGTTTGGGTTTTTGGAAAAATTTACGATTGTATGAAATACACGATAAATACACCTTCAACCAAAGCTTGAAACCTTCAATGAATATTTTCTAATCCAATCCAATCCAATCCAGTTTCTGTTGGAATAATGTATATTCCAACAGAAACTGGTTTTACACATTTACCATGGTATGCTTTAAAGAACGTCTAAGTAAGTTCAACATACTAGAACCGGGGCTAAGGTTTAAGGAGAGGATTTGTCAGTGGTGCTGGCAATGCCAATTCACCCATGAGTAACGTCCCTTGCGGTAGCCTCAGCATTTTCGAGCTTTTTTTGGGGCTAAGAATTGGTAGGACCGTACCATTGGATACTCGCTGAGACTGAAGAATCCAGCTCGAAGGACCGAATGTTGGCTTGCTACTCACTTCATCTGAAGACTACGTATTGCTGAGCAGCAAAATCCATAGTTCACTGAAAAGTGGTCTTCTGAAGGGGGTCTTCTGAAGGGGGTCTTCTGAAGGGGGTCTTCTGAAGGGGGTCTTCTGAAGGGGGTCTTCTGAAGGGGGTCTTCTGAAGGGGGTCTTCTGAAGGGGGTCTTCTGAAGGGGGTCTTCTGAAGGGGGTCTTCTGAAGGGGGTCTTCTGAAGGGGGTCTTCTGAAGGGGGTCTTCTGAAGGGGGTCTTCTGAAGGGGGTCTTCTGAAGGGTGTCTTCTGAAGGGGGTCTTCTGAAGGGGGTCTTCTGAAGGGGGTCTTCTGAAGGGGGTCTTCTGAAGGGGGTCTTCTGAAGGGGGTCTTCTGAAGGGTCTTCTGAAGGGTCTTCTGAAGGGGGTCTTCTGAAGGGTCTTCTGAAGGGGGTCTTCTGAAGGGTCTTCTGAAGGGTCTTCTGAAGGGTCTTCTGAAGGGTCTTCTGAAGGGTCTTTTCGATGACCTTTAACGAAACTTTGAGTGCTTTGAGCCACAACTAAATCAAGTCTTATTGAGCTGATATTCAGCACATTCATTCATTTTTGGACATCTTTCAAAGTCAAAACTGTGCATGGCTAAACACCGTTTTTGCCTGTTCATGTATTAGATAAATTCAGAATTGGTGTTTTGAATTTGAATTTTGAAGTTCTTGTTTAAAACTATTTTTTTTTTAAATTAACTCAATCGAAAAACAGGTTTCCCCCGAGAGTAATTATATACAAAACTCGAAAGTTTCAAATGGTAACCGAAGATAACGAAATTCTATAGGATCTGGTATGTTTTTCTATTTTTTTTTTCTCAATTTTTCTTCGCCCATATCAACTACACCGGGGGACCTTATCTTCGCAAATCGAAGCGGCAATATTGTTAATTAGCTGTGTTGCTTCGGTACAACTGTCGGTCATATTTATTGCCCTAATTATCGGATACCCAAGAAATGTGTACACAGATATATCACAGGTGGACTAACATTTGTTTTTGTTTCTTCTCGTTCTCTTTTTCAGGTATGATTCTTGTCGAAGTCCAGGCAGTGAAAATTTTAGGTACACCACAATTCGAGTTCCTATTGGAGAATGTTTAGCTGAGACTAGGAATATTATTTTTCGATTGGACGGACATGTTAAGAAAAATCATTCATTCTGTCACCGAAATATTTCCAATCGATTTGAAAATGTTTCGCATTTTCAAATTGTCAACCAATTGTCAAAACAAGCGCATTTTCAAGTGGTAAAATATATAACACAGACCGTGGGTATAGAACAGTACAAAAATATCTTTCGAACAGTCTCCCCTCTACTTTTTTCTTCTTTCAAACATATTTATTGTCGTTCGAGAAACAACAACGGCATTTATTTTTAGTTGTTTATTCTCGTCGGGCTAAGCCGCGTTTTATGCTATTTTTTGCAAATTGGTACAACCCTCAACACAGGTCGAAAAAAAACGTGAGGCTCTGTTGAATCGTTATTAATTCCGGGAGGCTCTCTAGCTAGAGAGATAGATTTCCTTCATTGCAACCAACCCAGCAAATAGAAGGGGAGAACTGGTTCAGTTCAGTATTAGAGTTCCCCCCGGTAAATCCCAAGCTCGTTTGAACTTTCGCGGAAGAAGCGGAACGCGAAAACCAAAACACCAAAACCTCAAACCCTTCCCTGTCTGTCTTTATAAATGGCAGTCGTGTCCAGTCCAGTCGTCTTACTTTGTTTTGATACAGTTGTGTTTTGCTTCTTTTTTTGCCCGGTTTCTGGTTGTGTCAACGTCTGGGTTGGGACTTGCGGGTTATTGTGGATGACGTCATCGACACCCGATTGAATTGACGTTTTCGAGGAGCTGTTGTCCACACCGGTCGGAAATAAAAAATGCTTTTAGGTGTGTTTCTGTTTTATCTTTGAGAAAGTGCCACCTTCCTGATAACCCACGAGGAGAGTGAGGTTTTGTTTTGTGTTTTTATTTGCCACTGACCTTGTAGCAGTCTTTGGGATATCAATTTCCTTCGAATGTATGATTATTAAAAAGGTTCATTCTGATTCAACAAAACAATAAAATGTACTAACTAACAAATAACAAAAATCGCATTCGCTGAACTTCAAAATTCTGTAAATGAATAAAAATGGCTTGAAACCCCAATAATATTGGTAGTGGTAACTAGAAAAAAACGAATTTCACTTTTTGACGCCTTCTTGAAATCCAAGATGTCGGCTTCCGCTTAGCTTTAAAATGCTTTATATCACTGAAAATCTTGGATTTCAATATGGCGTCAGATAACTAAATTCGACTTCTACTCGTTGAGCCCTTTCAACGTATACTTATATCTTGGGGTTTCATGCGATTTTCAGTGATTAACAACATTTTTAAGTTAAGCGGAAGCCGCTATCGCCGAAATTAGACTTCCACTCGTTTAGACCTTTCATGTGTGGATGTTCCATGAGATATTCAGTGATTTACAGCTTTGAAAAGAAAAGCGGCAGACCCCACCTTGGGTTAATGTTGGCGTCAAGCAACAATTTTTTTCTCCTATTAGTTTGGTCCTTTCACTCAATACTCATATTTTAGAGATATTCAAACCACTTCCGGTAATTTGAAGTTTTTCAATGATTAATATACATTTTTTTATTCAATTCAAAAACAACACCCATAACTTATCAAAAATGTGTAAAAATAGGGATTCCAATTCAAATATGTGCAATCTAACCATAGCGTGTCCTGTTTTGACATCTTGATCGAGAACTGTCAGTGAGTTTTATGGCGATTTGAGAGCTATTATAAAACATGCAAAAGATAATTTGGAGCAATCTTCTAAGTTTCTGATTTATTGTAGTTTTAATAGGCGTACTGCACAAAAAATGCCATAATAAAACAATACAATAATAAAACTTCCCTAATGCTAGTTGGCTTAATCTATTTGACTTGGAAAGGAGGGGGATAATAAAAAATAATGCAAGGAATAAATTGAACAAAACCTTGTATGCAATAAAATTGCATACAATCCACATTAACCAGCATAAAAAAATCAAGTTGTTTTGTATCACAAATTTGATAAAATCACAAATACGAAAGGTAAAACAATCCCGTTTTCCTCGGTTCGTTTTTTGCTTTTGAAATTATTGATATATTCTTATAATTTGTAGAACTTTTTCACAAAATTCTTCAAACGTTATCTACCCCCCGTTTCGGTTTTTTTTTGTAAATAGCGGAAGGGGAGGGGGGTAGATTACAAAAGAAACATTTGATGTGCTTGAGACCTAAGAAATGAGACCTGTGACCAAGGTTGCCAAAATCGAAGAAAAATCTGTACTATAACAGAATTTTGAGTTAAATTTCTCCACAGAATCTGTATAAAAAATCACAGAATTTTTAAAATTTTCACAAAATTCACAGTTTTTTTCTAATATTTTTTTGCATATTTCCGACATTATTAATTTTTTATTTTATTTAAATTTATTGATTTAAACTTGATTTTTGGCTCTGATTCACAACAATTTGAAGACAAGATAATGTAAATTGATTTTTCTTATATTTAAACTGATGTTTCCACGATTTCGCGTTGAGTTTTGTTGAAAAAGCGTTACAGAATTTTAGGTTCAATTCACGTAATTCACGAATTTTTTTGGTAAAAACACACATTTTTTCCCGGCAACTTTGCCTGTGACATGAAACATGGGTCATCTGAGGCCTGAAATGCAAGATCTGAGTCCGGAAACCTGAGACCTGAGACGTGAGAACTTGAGACCTGCAGCAGACAGTTGAGGCGTGGGATTCTAAACATGAGACATGGGACATAACAAATGAGCGTAAGACGGAAGACCAGATAAATGAGATGTGAGAAGTGTGATATGAGACATGAAAAATTAAATGTAAATTGTGATATGAGACGTAAAAAATGAGATGTTGAAAGAGAAATGTGGTACGTGAAACTTGAGATGTGAGAAGTAAGAAATGAGAAGTGAAACGTTGAAAGTGAGAATTGAGACGTGGAACGTTAGATGTAAGACGTGGAACGTTAGAAGTGAGGAATAAGATGTGAGCAGTGAGACTCGAGTAACGTGAAGATGTGATAAGTTTGAAATAAGGCATAACAAGAGAGAAGTGATACGTGAATAGTGAAACGCGAGTCGTGAGAAGTGAGAAGTGGTTTTTGAAATATAAGACGTAAGAACTGTGAAGCGGTGAAGGGAGGAAGGGGGGGAGGCGTGATACTTCAGAATGGGGGTAGGCTTAGTAGCGGCACGTTATCCAAACATGTATCATACCTCATGTCTCATTTTTTAATTTTTCAAGTCTCACTACTCACATCTCATATCTCACTTCTAATGTGCTACGTCTTACTTCTCGCGTCTCATGTCTCACTTCTAACATCTTATTTCTGAAATGTCCCACGTTTCAAGTAGGAAATATTCCATGTCTAATAACACTGTTTGTTTTGGTTTCTCTTGGGCGAGACTACTCAACATTGGGTCCATGGTAACACAACAGTGTTGCCATTTTCTGGGTAAGAATATCATCATATTCTGGGTAAGAGTATCAAAGTACTCATTGAGAAATGAGTACTTTCCCGGTTAGGGAATATGAGAAGTTGAAATTGTAAATAACTATCGCTTATGTTATAAGTATTTATTTAAGGACTTGACGTACAAAACTAATAAAGATAAACTCTATTCCACCACTGAAACCTGCGATTTCAACATCTTTAAAAATGGATTTTTTCCTTCAATCTATAAAAGAAAAAAAAACACCAAGCGCCACCAAGTCCTCCATAGTAGAGTTTAGAGCATTTGGGAAGCTTTTTGGAACATGCATTTAATTAAAGTGAACCTCTCATGTTATTTTTGAATAATTTATTGGGCCAAAATTTTCTATGAGAAGGTGCTTTCAAGGAACTCCGACGGCAAAACATTTAATCTTTTTTTAAAGAATTTACGAAAAAATGTGCAAACAGTTCTTACATAAGAGTAGGCATTTTAGAAGTGCATTTTCAGAAATGGAATACGACACTTGAAAAAATCTATAAAAATCTAATTAATTTTAAATCTTTTTCCAGTACAAGAAACAGCTCAAACAGTCTTTTGATTCCAGATTTCAAATTTGTTGCTTTGATTAAAAAGGAAACAGGGGTGTTTTCAATGGCAAGAAAAACACCAGTTTTTTTTTTAAATCAAGCAGTTATCTTTATTTTTTTCAAAAAATGTTTGGAATTATAGAAGAAGATCTAAAAATTTATTCCATTTGCTTTTGAAGTGATCTCTAAAGGAAAAAGCTATAGTAAAATGAAATTTAAATTCATCTAAAACTTTCACCTTTTTGTTTACATTTTTTCCAAATAAAAAAACGTGATAGATTTGTATGGCATCTCGAATCAATCATTGTTTGATAATGTTAAGGCCCAAGAATCATTCACTCAATTGAAAAATTTTCAATTGATTCTCAGTCTAGAAAGTTCAATGGTAGGGGAAAGGTTTCCTAAATGGGCCTATCGGGTTAAATGACCCTACGGCTGTTTGATGAAATGGCTGACTATACAGCTTACCTGACCAATGCATTTTGAGGGTGATACGCTTAGAACATAAGGCAAGAAAGAATTTTAAGAATTTACAAACTCAAAAAAATTTAAAAAAATCATAAAAGGTTTTGATACATTTGGATGTAATATTTCGACTTTGAAAAATTATACGTAAAGAAGCTTAAAACAAAAACTAGGATTGTTTTCGTTTCTTACTCAAATGAACTTAAGAAATTAAACATATTTCAGCTTTTGTGGATGTTTAAAAATGATTTTATAGTGGAATAATAGAGTGTTTTTGTATGCCCCCATCATGTTTGTAAAATGCCTCCATCCTAAAATAACAGATTAAATAGAATAAATAAATGATTTTTATCATTGAACCTTCAAATCTAAGCTCTGAATAACATCTTAAGAGAGAATTGAAGATCTAAAAACAGATTTGATAAAGTTTTTCTCATGGATGAACTGCCTCCATAGGATGGCAACCCTAACTTTTGTTTTAGTCCATAAAATTATAATATACATAGATTTTTATGAAACTTCAGCTTTGTCGTACAGAAATTATTACTTTCTAGCAGTTTTAATGAAATTATACGGAAATATTGCCCAAAAAACAGAAATTTTGTTCAAAACATAAATAGGCGCATTTAGCCCGCACGGTTTGAGGTTCGGCATTTTAGACATCACTTATAATAAAATCATTTTCTTGGAAACAGAAGAAAATTTTAACATAAAAATTACTCTGATGTATAGAAAACAGATGCCTGCACACGTGTATATAGTTTTTGTACACATATTCAATGTGATATTTGATTAAATCAGTGTGCTGCTTAATAGGCGCATATAGCCCGCTGCTCCCCTATTTTATAAAAATTAACAGATTTTACAAATTCAACTAAAACGACACAATTGACAAAATTGTCAATAAAATCGACAAAATCACACTAAGTTAAAAATGAAATAAACTAACAAAATTTTCAAAAATCACAAAATTGACAAAAATAACAAATTTGATGAAATTGACGAAAAAACTGAAAAAAAATTGTCCAACCCGTCAAAAATGACAAAATTGACATAACGGACAAATTGACAAATATGCCAAAAATGAAAAAAATGATAAAATTTACAAATTTGAAAACATTGACTATATTAACAAAATGACAAATTTAACAAAAATGACAAAATTACAAGTTGGGCCAATTTGACGAAAATTACCAAATTAATAGAAGAAAATGTCAAAAATTAAAAAAAAAAATGACAAAACTTACAAAATTGATCAAAATGTCCACAAAATTCACTTTGGTCATTTATGTCAATTATGTTGATTTTGTTAGTTTTATCAGTTTTGTCAATTTATTCAATTTTGTTAATTTTGTTGGTTTTGTCAAATATTTTTGTCAAATCAGTTAATTTTATCCTTCAATGTGGTCAATTTTGTAGTTTTGTCACTTTTGTAATTTTTTTTTAAAGTTTGTCAATTTTGTCAATTTGGTAATTTTAACAATTTTTTGCATTTTGTAAATTTTGTTCATTTTTTCATTTTTTGTCAATTGTTGGCAATTTCATCAGTTTTGTCATGGATGCTAATTTTGTCAATTTGGTTAATTTTATATATTTTTTAAAATTATTTTATCTTAACAATTTCGGAAATCTAATCTTCTATCCGTCTATAATCTTTCAATTCTTAAATATTCTTTTTAAAAGAATATAAAATTTCACCGATATAGCCGATAAAATAATTTCATATAATTTCGGAAACTTTTCGAATTTTTGACAGTTTTGCTATTTGTCAATTTTTGTTGTTTTTTCAAAAAAAAATTTTCAAATCTGTCAATTTTAACAAAAAATCATCCAAAAAGAGTTCGATAACTATTTCCAAAAATTACAGAAATGAGATCATACACAATATTTCAGGATCCAGCCATTTAAAAATCACCAGCTAGCTGCAAATAAAGTTATTTATATGAAAGTTATGATAATTTTCAAATACTTTTATCCTATAGACAATTTAGAATTTTTAAATTTTCTAATATGTTTGGATTTACTGCGTTAGAAATTCTGTAATCATAATTTGATGAATCAGAATTAAGAAAACTATCATTTGTTGACGATTTTGTATAATATTTATCCACGTAGGGTATTTCGGGGGAATATGCACCTGCTAAGGAAAATGACCGAGTATGCAGAATACATAAGCTGAACACCCGAATACATTGCAACATGTGCTTCGTATTCCTATCTTCTACTCATATTCTGTTAAAAATATTACTTTTTATTGTAAAAACTATGAAAATATTCGATTTTTTACAAACGCCTTTAAAAGCAACCTTTGAAATCATTGGATGTTAAACGCCCCAGTGTAGGCAAATAATGCTCCAAAACATTTGATCAAAACGACTCGAAAACAACACAATAATCACTGTGAAAATAAATTGATTCTGTTATTTGATTCAGAAAAAAGTGCAAAAAATATGTTTTTCCAAGTTTATCTCCACATAAAAACAAGTGGTTTGTTAACATTTCTCAATGAAAAAATGGAAATTTTATAAAATTTTTGACTTTATTTTGAACTGTGTCAGTTTCAACATAATTTTTCTGCTGCTTTTGGCGTCAAATTTAGTGAACCGATTCGATTTTCTGTGCACGTTTTTAACTCAAATCCGATCGAAAGGTATAATTATTATGCATCCTAATGATAATTTAGGACTAAGCATAAAAAGAGATCTATATATCATTTCGATAATCGGTCGGTATTCATGGAAAACTGCACTCCAAAATTTAGAATAAAACACGTGGTTTTGTTTACATCTTACCGAACAGCACCTTGAGAGGAGGGCGATTTGTCCATTCATTCATGGGGACATTTTGATCGGATATTTGAAATTTAATTTGTCTTCAGTTCACCATAGAACAACAATTTACCACAGTTTTTCATCAATTGATAATTCAAATATATAATTTGAACTATCAATAAAATCAATGGTGAGGATGTGACATCCTGAATGAGGGTGGCCAGCGAACCGGGAAAAAACCGGGAATTGAAAATAAGACCGGTAAAACCGGGAAAAAACCTGGAATTTTAAATCAAAACCGGGGAAATTCTTTATGGATCATTTTTCCTCTAAATAAATTGAATTCTGAAGTTCATTGGCATCATCATCATTTTTTTTTCTCAAAAGCGGTTTAAAATCGAATCATAATTCCATAGAAAACATGTGACAAAAAGTCGGCAAATTTCTTAAAAAATCGTGATTTTTTAGATTACTGCATACATTATAGTGCTCTGAAGTGTTACAATTCCAAAATATTTTTATTGTTTATTTTCTGTTTATTTTTTGTTTTGAAGGAACAATTAATCAAAAATGATAATATTGAGTACACATTTTTATCATAATTATACCTCAAGTTTTAACAAAATAATCTAACAAAATGAAAATTTTCTGGTACATTTTAAAAACTATTAAAAAATTTGTTCAAAAATGAAAATTCTGATTTTTGACAAGCAGAACTAGCACGAAGAACTTTTGTTGAAAAAATAGTTTTTCACAATTAAGTTCTATTTTTATCCTTTTGAAAGGAGAAAAATGCGGGAAAACAGAAAAATCGCCATCTTACATGGTTCAGAATGCACAAAAATACCTAATTTCTGTGTGATTACATTCAACATTTTGCGCATTTATCACAATATAGAACGAAATTGAAAAGCAAATTGAAGCTTTAAAATTATTTTCAAAATTTGAATGAAGATTTCAAATTTTTTTTTTTTAATTTAAATTGGCATTTCAGTCAAAAGGAAGCAAACACTAAAATTTACAATTTGCCCGACGTTTCGGCCTTTGGTCTTGGCCTTCCTCAAGGGATATCTAAAAATTATTTTATTTTTTGAAAATTTTTGAAGTTGTGAATTTTACAAAGTTTTGTCTAATGTTGTACTTACATTGCATTATACTGTATGTGTTCCTGAGTGTATCGGATGTGAGGGGAAGTTTTGCTGGTATCTAACCTGTTATGATAATTGTTTTTTGTTGAATTTTCTATTTGAATATTGGATTTGTGTGTACTTTACCTTTATCTTGTATGTTGTTATCACTATGGTCATAATTTTATAAAAATTTCTAACTGTTTTCTGCGGACACAATTTGTTTAAACCTTTTAATTTTGATGTGGTTTTGTTTACACTTGATGTTGGATTGTGTGTTTGTATGTGTGAAGTAATTACATTTTTGTATTTAATATAGAAGTGTGTAAAAGCTCTTTTTCCAAAATTGATCTTATTTATCTAGTGTGCGTATACTTATCATTCTACTGTTTCAGTCGGGTGGCTGCTCCATATGGGTTGATCCGGATAGAGCCATTGGTTGAGATGAGTTGAGTGTCGGATCGGCTTGGTTAAATTTTGTTTTTACTCTCCTTCGATTGGCACTCACTGAGTGTAGTATCTCGGAGTATACAGGAGACATATCTTCTACGTCGGTACGATAATTAACAGCGTGTTTGGTGGATTTGATGTGAAATGTCTCAAGAACGTTCAGGCGTGAGTTCTGGTATGTACGATCTAAAACGTTTGCCTTCGTCAGATCGAAGCGGTGTTGATGCGTCACGCAGTGCTTGACGAGAGCTGTGGTGCTATCGGCTAATGCTTTGATCTTCTCACTCGAATAATCGCAGCCTGTGTTGAGAAGCGAATCTAGTTTGGTTATGCTAGATTTATGTGCTGATAGACGTTTTTTAAATAGTTGTTGCGTTTGGCCAATATATTTTCCTGGGCAACCTGTGCATGGGATCTGGTATATAATATTATGCTGTAACATTATATCGAGTGGATCTTTTACTTTTGTGTAGAAGTTTTTTATGGTGTTGTTAGATTTTGTAGCGATTCGCCAGGTTGAATAATCTTCTTTAAATATATTGGCGAGTTGTTCACTTAGCTGTGGTACATATGGAGCGGCGATGTATCTTTTTGGTTCCTGATTTTCGATTTTATTTTCCTCAGTAGGCTTTTCCACTTGTGATGTAATAGTATGAAATATTCTATTTATCAAGGTGGTTGGATAGTTGTTGATTTTGAGTTGTTGGTGAACTATATCTTTTATTTGAGTTTTGCTGAGGTTTTTACTTAGGGTGTTGACACGTTGTACAAAGTTGTAAGCTACATTTATTTTCATTTTTAGACTGTGGAGTGATAGATAGTTGAGTATTCGACCAGACGCTATCGGCTTGCTGTACCACTCAGTTGACATGTTTCCATCTGGGCATCTGATCACTACCATATCGAGGAACGGAAGTCGGCCTTCGTTTTCTTCTTCGACCGTGAACTGTAAGTGGGAATCGTATAAGTTGAAGCTCTGCAAAGTTTCGTGGACCTTGTCTTTTGGTAGTACTAGGAATAAGTCATCCACGTACTTTTTTAGAACGGGTATTTTGTAAGTCATGTTTCTCGTGACTGTGTCGATCAAAATACTTATAACGATATCTGCCAAAATTGGTGATAGTGGGCTCCCCATAGCTGTGCCAAATTTTTGGAGGTAAATGTTTGACTTGTACATAAAATAGCTGCTGTCGAGGCAAAACTCAGTTATTTCCAGAAAGAGGTCTAGATTTATATTTGTATTATCCCGTATCTTATCCCAGTTGTTGATGATTCCGCTTATGACAAGATATTTGGGAACATTTGTAAAAAGCGATATTACATCGAAGGACACCATAATGTGGTCTTTGGGGATTACGGTGTTGCATATTTCGGTAGAAAATTCGAAAGAATTTTTGATGTTGGTTTCGGATTGTATCGATCGTAGTAAAATTGACGCAAGAAATTTTGATAATCTGTATGTTGGGCTGGTCAAAGCTGGCACGACTGGTCTCAAAGGAAGATCTGACTTGTGGGCCTTAGGCTGACCGTAAATTCTGGGACACGTAGCTGTGGTGCTTTTGAGGTAGTAAGCAGTTTTGTGATCTATGAGTTTTAGTTGTAGCAGTCGTTTTACTATATCATTTGTTTTGGTTTCAAATATTGTAGTTAGATCTTTGTTTTGTTTAGCATACGTGTTTGTGTCACTGACCAGCTGTAGCATTCTGTTGTCATAGGCTTCTCTATACATAATGACTGTCTTATTTCCCTTGTCTGATTGTAGAATGCAAATTTCTGGATTTTGTTTTAAAAATTTGGTTGTGTTGTTTCTTGCGTTGGTTAAGAATTTTTCAGTTGGATCTTTTTTAATGTTTTTACTGTATTTATCTAGATGTGTTTTTATAGCATTTGCGGCCCGAAACCTGTTTCGATTCTGTACGTCAACGTCTTTGTGGGTTTTGATCAAATCTTCTATTCCAGCCAACAAATGAAGAATTGGGATATCATTTGCATCATTGTACGGTAATGTGAATTTTGGCCCTAGGCTTAGCAACGTTGTAACTTCTGGTGGAATTTCGAGTTTTGTGGCATTAAGTCCGATCCGACACTCAACTCATCTCAACCAATGGCTCTATCCGGATCAACCCATATGGAGCAGCCACCCGACTGAAACAGTAGAATGATAAGTATACGCACACTAGATAAATAAGATCAATTTTGGAAAAAGAGCTTTTACACACTTCTATATTAAATACAAAAATGTAATTACTTCACACATACAAACACACAATCCAACATCAAGTGTAAACAAAACCACATCAAAATTAAAAGGTTTAAACAAATTGTGTCCGCAGAAAACAGTTAGAAATTTTTATAAAATTATGACCATAGTGATAACAACATACAAGATAAAGGTAAAGTACACACAAATCCAATATTCAAATAGAAAATTCAACAAAAAACAATTATCATAACAGGTTAGATACCAGCAAAACTTCCCCTCACATCCGATACACTCAGGAACACATACAGTATAATGCAATGTAAGTACAACATTAGACAAAACTTTGTAAAATTCACAACTTCAAAAAATTTTCAAAAAATAAAATAATTTTTAGATATCCCTTGAGGAAGGCCAAGACCAAAGGCCGAAACGTCGGGCAAATTGTAAATTTTAGTGTTTGCTTCCTTTTGACTGAAATGCCAATTTAAATTAAAAAGAATAATAATCATCAGTCGTTAAAAATTTCAAATTTGAAAATTCTAATTACAATATTGCAAATTCAAACTCAAAATTCAGATTAACAACAGGGTTGTCGAAATTATAGAAAATTCTATAATTTTACAAGGTTTTGAGCAAATATTCATCACAGAATCTGTGTCACAGAACACAGAATTTTTTAAATTTTCACAAAATTGACAGATTTTAAGAATGTTGCCCTTTTTTTTTTAATTAAAAATATTCATGTCCTTAAAAATTTTGGATTCCTAACTATTAATTAGAAAAATGTGATAAGATTGCCACTATCAATTAATTTTTCCATATCAAACTGTAGAAACAATCAATTTGTCTTGACTTTTCGATAAAATTAATGGATAAAGCATCACAGAAAACCATTGCTGAATTTTCTTCGGGTTTAATCACAAAAAACTTAGAATATTTTTTTCAAAACTCAGAATAAATTTCGGTAACCTTTATTAACACCTTAGGGACCGCGAAAAAATCATAGCCGAGAAACACCGAAATTCGGCACTCTATATCTTTCGAGGATCATTAAACCAAATTCAACAAATTTACCTGCTTTGAGCTACGATAAATGTTGTGTCAATTTTGTCGAAGAAAGTTTAATGAAAATAAAGAATTTTTGAGTTATGCTTCTAAGTGTAGCACACTTGTGGCGTGCTAAAAACGAGATATCTCGTATTTGATCCGCAGAACTCAGGCTATAAAAAATTAAAATTATACAATTAAAAACCTTACTCAGTATTCAAGACGCGAATCGAAACAAAATTTCAAAATACTCAAGAGGAATAAGATTCAAGAGCTTAGCATTTGAAATAAAAATTAATATTCGAATCATATCCAAACTTAAAGTTATGTTTTGATTTGAGTTTAATCCGTAATTCGCCCGAAATTCCTCGTTGAAGATTATCTTTCAAATTTCAGAATTTAGAAACCAAATTCAGTGTGCGATAAACTAATTTTTAATTATAACATCATCATTTTAATTAAATCGAAAAGTGTTGACAAAATTATTAAAAATATGAGTTTTGCACCATAGATTTAGATATGAAGAATAGATTGGTAATTCCTCCCCCCTCTGATCCTAAGGGCCTCAATTATTTCAATTTCAAAACAATTCAATATTGTTTTTTTCGAGTTCAAAGAGTCTTCATCCTTTAATCAGGGGACGTCCATTTTCCTTGTTTTTCTCAAGGGATTTGCTAAACCAAGTTGGTTTATTAATCTCGATGCACTGTGGCCCGAAAGGGCCAAAAGTGGAACTTTTTTCGTAGCGCCTCTGTCTTTCATTTTATCTCTTAAGTGTCTTCAGAACATTTGCTTCTTCAAACATGCTTTATAACTTGAAAGCATCAAAAGTTAGTCAAAGTCCACTATAAAAAAATGAAAATTCTAACTTTTTTATTTCAATACATAGAGCATTACTTTATGCTACAAAATTGTAGAATACGTGAAAATATGAAACTTTGTTGAATACATCAAAACACTATCTCTTTTCAGAGCAGAGTTATAAAGGTTTTATTTTGAAAGTTGTTTAAAAGTTAGTTTTCTAAACTTAACTATAGTTAGATGAGGATTTATATGAATAAGATGTTCTGAACATTTGTTGGGGCATTCAAATCACACGTTTTTCATAAAATTTCAACATTCTACGACGTTTCCTAGCCAACTTATTGCATTTTTTAATTTTATTTTTACTCAACTTCACGAGCATTTTTTGCAAAAACGTGCAAGTGGATTTTTAAAATTAATAAACCACATTGAAGCTTAAAATTAGTGCAACAAATTGATCAATCAATCAAAATTGATAAATATAGGATCCATTGACCTTTATGCCTGATTGCTTCTCATGTCACAGGTTATAAGTTTTTGGAACAGAGGAATGCTAAGAAAGGATCACAATTCATTAAGAAGAAAAAAATGTCTTATTGAACTCTTGGGCAAGATTGCCCAACGAAAATCTGCTTTCTGTGATTTTACCCAAAAATTCTGTTACGCTTTTTTCATTAATATAATTTAAAAATCATGTCAAATTGCGTCTCGAAAATCGATTAACGTTTTCAATTTTATTATATTTTTCCAATTCCAAGATAATTTTCCAAAATTTATATTGACATGAAAAATTTAATGTTGAAAAAATGTCTAAAATTTAAAAATTCTGTGAAATCTTTGAATATTTCTAAAATTCTGTGTTCTGTGAAACTGAAATTCTGTAAAATCAAAAATTTTTCTGTGGTTTCGGCAACCTTGTTCTTGGGATCAATTTTACTCGTATTTATGTAACATTTAAAAGAACTTATTCTAAAAAAATTGAAGATAGTTCATTATGTTTCAAGGTCATATTATTTCTCAACGAATTGTATATTGCACTTAATTTTTTATGAATTTTTCAAGTCGATTTTTTTTATTTAATTCATGAAAAAAGATTTCAATTTATTTATTTTGCTCAAATTGTCTCATTTAAAAAAATATATTTTATATATTTATCGTTGTAAGAGATAACGGCGACGAGATATAGCCGAGGAATTAAGTCATCCCAGCGATCAAGTCTTCTCACTCTACCTTAAATACTCTGCAAGTATAACTAAAACAAATTCAAAGTATCTGTAGAATTCAATAGAGGCAATTTTTGAGAGTAAACATCTTTCATAACTTCATTCCGTGGGAACGACAGGGTTCATATTGAAGTCCCCTCAACATTCCTTGCTACGGCTCTTGTATCTAACTTTTCGATGGAGACCACAGCGAAAAAAACTCGAATCATATGTTTATTTTTTTTCTATCTTTCTAAGTGAACCTCTGCACTCGATAGTTTGATCACCCCGAAAAAAAAATCGAATCAAATTGCAAGCTGGTACAAGTACGAAAATCAAACCATCATTAGTTACTGAGGAATCCGTTAGGACAACAAGTCCGAAAAATGTACGCCCCAAAAATGAAAAAAAAAAAAACGCGACATGCTGCTCACAGCTGATCGCGCTACTTCCATAGTATTGGTGCTAGACAGACGTTTCCGTCCTCGCCGGCGCGTCGCGTTGCCTCACTCCTTTTAGTTGTTTTTGTTTTTTTTTTTTTTTCATTTTTCCTCCACCTCCCCAAAACCGAATTTTGCAAATGTCTTTCTCCACCAACAACGGCGACGACCCCACTTGTTTATGTTTTGAGGGACGGTGGTCTCTCTATCTCTCTTAGATGGCTGCGCACACCTGTGCGCCACGACGATCCCCAAGCGCATAGCGCCTAAAGCTTTCGGAAAACACGTTTGCGGGTAGCCGTTGCGCGTGGCGCTTTTGTGGTATGAGTAAGCTACAACTGTTGAGCTTCTCTCGTCCGTCGATGCCATATCGACGGAAAACATTACTGAGTTCAGTCCGATTCAGTTTCCCAACGGTTGCGCTCATCGCGAGTCACGATATACTACGGTTTGGTGCTAAGGTGTTCAGTTATTTTTTTCTCTTTTTTTGTTAAATGGATATTGGCAAACCTCAATCGGTATCTGCTGGGAGAAGGTCGCGACGATTTTGAACTAGTTACTACTTTGGCTGTGAGCTGCTTTGTGGAGCATAATTTCAAACTTTGGCCGAAGAAATCGTTAGAGCCGCCGTTGGAGTTATCCAAAACACACATGGTGGTGGTGATTCGGTGGCCCCCAAACATCATGGCTAGACTTTTCTGCGAAGAATTTCTCTAGTGTTTTTGTGTTGGCACGTCGTCGGGCACGTGGCGTTTTTTCCGTGCTTCTTCTTCTGTTGCTGTTCAGCTGTGTTTTTTTCGGTGAAACTTGAAGAAGTTGGCAACACCTGGTTCCAAGTTTTGTGAGTGATATGTTGTGGTACTGCTGGTGAATTGAACCAAAACGTTGTGGAAACGGAACTTGGAAGACGGGAAGCCGCGCCTCTTTTAGCTTTGTTGTATTTCCCATCCCAGCCCCACATTTCTGAGTTCGTCGTGACTGTTCGGTTGAATCAATCGGACTGGTGCTAATCAACTAACATCAACCCAACAACGTCGCAAATATGCTGGACGTGTCATCTTTCTGTACCCGCATGGTAAGCCATAGAACGAATCGCAAATCTACACGGTTAAGAATGCAGTTATTTACCATTCCGTCTGAGGATGGAGATACATTTATTTTTCTCATTTTAATATTACAAACGAGATCTTCAATCAAAGAAACTGGTTCAATCATTTCTTCTGTAGACAAAGAATATATTTCTCATGTGTAAACTTTGTTCAAAATCTAGTGATGTCGTTAGGTTTTTGAGCGCATAGCCTACACAATCTTGAGCTTCGACGAAAAACTGTATCTCTGACACAAAGAATTTTAAAGTATGACCCATAAACAATGAGAAAATATTTAGGAGTCAGTTTTGGGTTGTTTTTGGCCATTTTTGAGAAAAAAATTTTGTGAGTGTTTTAACTCTAACCTTCATCTGTCAATTGACGTAAACAATGCAGTATACACTATCTCGACAAGATGTACACAAAGGATGTAGTGCCAGTTTGCTCTTCGCCCAAAAATGCCTGTAGGATGTCATCTAACAACCGCTTGAAACTTTCTCTCCTTGATGGGCCATGTCCACTGAAGAAAGGTAGTGGAAGGCCACGGTCTGTATGCACTTTAAAAGTGGTATAATCGGTGAAGACGAAAGTGAAGCGTAATCCAGTAAGATCAATCCAAAGGCTTGCTAAGGAAACGAATATTTCGAATTCCTTCATACAACGATTGGTCAAAAATGACTTAAATGCATCATCAAGGGCATGAGCAACGCACAACTTTTTTCGATTGATCCGGTGTCAAATTCTCGTAGGGATCGATATATTTGTCCCCCTGCAGGCCACCAAAGTAACACAGATTAAACCAACTAGCATTAGGAAGTTAGATTATGGTTTTATAATGTCATTTTTTGTGCAGCTCGTTTTATGACGGTCGTGAATAATGTTAATATTTTTATTTCGACCTTTTGTTTACAAGTAGTTTTGAAAACTCTAATAAAGCTACTACTAAATATACCGTATAAGTTGTTTTGAAAGAGTTATGAATGCTCTGTTAAATCTACAATAAAACACAAACTCAAAGTTTGCTTCAAGCCTTCTTCTGCATGTTTTATAATAGCACTCAGAGCTTGATTAAAAAATTGCCATAAAACTAAGTGACAGTTCTCCATCAAGATGTCGAAACAGGACACGCTCTGGTTAGATTGCACATATTTGAATCGAATCGGAATACCCATTTTTACACATTTTTGATAAGTTATGTGTGTTATTCTTGAGTTAATTTAAAAATATATTAAAATCTTTGAAAAATTTCAAATTACCGGAAGTGGTATTAATATCTCTATAACATGAGTATTGAGTGAAAAAAACCAAGTAAAAGGAAAAAAAATTGTTTATTGACGCCATCATTAATCCAAGATGGCGGCCTTCGTTCTTATATTCAAAGCTGTAAATTACTGAAAATCTCTTAAAATATCCAAAATATGGGTATTGGGTGAAAAGGAATCGGAACTAAAAAAACAAAAATGGCTAACACGTTTTATGAAAGTTTTACAAAAGCTTTGGTGACCAAAATTTTATAGCATAATGATTTTATCGAAGCATAAAAAATTGTAGCATCTCTCTAGCTACCCACCAAAACATTCCCCGCTCGACCACATTGCGCTGAGCCGCAGCACAATCTTGTACATCCGGCGTCTCCCGCTTCGTTCCGGTAGGGCAAACAGAAGGTCGATGACAAGTTCCGGGAATGCCAAAAGAACGACGTTGTCTTCGACAGATTGCCACAGCTTGAGACAAGCGCGGTATACTTCCGGTCTTAAGGATTTCGGAAAACTTACAGAAAATTGTGGGATTTGAATTTCATCTCTTTCAGCTGTTGCACGGTGAACTATTCGTCAAAACTGATCTGAAATAAGAACAAAAGAAATTAAAAAATTTCGATGAGCAAGCAGATCGGCATTTTTTCATGATCGGATTATGCCACATAGTCGATTATGTTACATGGTCGATTATGTTGCATGATCGGATAGTTTTACATGGTCGATTATGTTGCATGATTGGATTATGTCACATAGTCGATTATGTTGCAAGGTTGTATTATGTCACATGGTCCGATTATGTTGCATAGCCAGATTATGTCACATGGTCGGATAGTGTCGCATAGTCAGATTATGTCACATGGTCAATTTTGTAACATGGTCGGATTATGTCACATGGTCCAATTATGTTGCATGGGTGGATTATGTCACATGTTCGATTATGTTGCATGATCTTATTATGTCACATGGTCGGATTTTGTTGCATAATCGGATGATGTTACATGGTCCACTTATGTTTCACGATCAGATTGTGACATGGTCCGATTACGTTGCATGGTCGGATTATGTTACATGGTTGATTATGTTCCATGGTCAGGCTGTCACATGTCGATTATGTCTCATGGTCGGATTATGTTGCATGGCTTAATCAGACATGCAACATAATCACATAATACACGCGTTTGTAACTGCCCGGATACTAGATGATCACAGCCTCATGCAAACAAAAAAAAACTATCGGTTGCGTAAAAATAACTTACTCGGTAAGTTTTTGACAGTTTCCGTGTACCGTCGTGCGGGGTGACAATGGCTGATAGAAATGAAGCTCTAGTAATTGCTTTTTCTATTTTCGAGCAATTTTGTGAGTCAAATACTTCGAATGGCATGCATATTTTTAATCCGGAGCTGGTTAAAAGTAAATGTTCTACTCTGCTTTTTCATATCTAGTTGAGCAAATCCTTTCAAATTTTGCCATTATAAAGTTCGAGCTAAATAAAAGCTATCGAAGCAATTGCTATTTTCTTATTCATACCACCTAATGGGCCAAAAAAACTATGTTGTATAATTGTTTTCCCAATAACCCCCGTTATTCAACTCACATAAAAAAGTAACAATGCAGAAATGTTCGCAAATAGCAAAGGTTGTAAGTGTGCAAAATACATTGATATTCTGCACCACCGTGTGATATGGTAGGATTGTTCGATCTTCAGGGAAAGATCGATCTCCAAGATCGATTCAGATGAACGGTTCTAGGATCGATCTATCTAAAAAATCGGAGCTTAAAGATCGATCTCCGATTAATCGATCTGTTCCATTTGTAACAAGAGGGAACTGCTTTTTATTAAAAATGTGCAAAACAGACACATATTTCAAAGTTGTATAATCCTTCTACATATGAAATGAAAAATATTTCAAGCGCTTTTATGTAAGGTGAACCGGAGTTAGTAAACAATTCTAATCAAAATCCAAATATCTTGGAAAAGCTTTGATATTTTTAAGTATGTAATGTATTGACAAGAAATATTCTAGGAATTAAAAGAAATTAGTTCATGGTATTTTTCTAAAGTAATTTTAATGTAGGTATGAGAGATATCGAACAAAGTATGCAGAAAAGTTTCAAAAATGAAATTAATTAATTTATTTGAAAAAAGTAGTTTTTGGAAAATCGCTGTTATTTCTTAAGATTTGCAAATTGTAGCAAAATTTTTAATCTCAATCAAACACAAACACTTCCCTTCACCCAATCCACAACTTTTGGAAATAACTGGAATCATGAATGCTAAATGAAAAAAAAATCACCTCGACCAGGAATCGAACTCGAGTTTTTTGATTATCTCTCCGATACTTTACCAATAGTTAAACCGTCAGATGGAAACAAGTCAAGCTGTAACTCTATAATTAAGTTGACTTTATTGAATAAAATTCGTTGCTAGATTCTACGGCAAAAAACGCTCATCGTGCCCCGATTGATATTGCTTATACTGGCCCATGTGGGTTCTTATTATGTCCTTACAGTGACTTATTTTCAGATTTCGGCAAAAATAAATTAAAATACATTTTTAAACGTTTTTAACTACTTTCTTCAAGTTTCAGCCAGTAAGGAAATACTTTGTTAGTGTCTGAATACGAAACAAAGGTGTAACTCACATATTATAGCTGTTTTCAAAGGTTTAGTAAGCATCCTTTTTAAGGTGGCCATTATCTTTTATTTTCCCTAAATGAGAAAAAAAGATCGAAAGTTCGAATCGAAACTAAACCGATTTAATCGATTTTTTCTTGGCCGAGGAATCGATCCAAAAAATCGAAAATCGTAGTTGAAAAGATCGATCTTCCAGAGATCGATCCAAGATCGACCAATCCTAATATGGACACCAATGATCGTGGAGTTCGAAATGTCTTCTTTTATTTTTACCAAAAATTGATGAAAAACTTAATAATATTTTCTCGTTTTTGGATTTCTTTCTCTTGGTGATTACATAATTTATCTGCCGTGTAGTTTACGTTTCGGTTTACTTATTTAATTTCAACCATCTTCAGAACTTATTTTAAAATACATTTTTAAACGTTTTAATCTTCTTTTTGAAGTTTCAGCCAGTTAGGAAATAGACTTTTTCAGTATCTGAAACACTAATCAATGATGTAACTTTCTATGGTTAAACAAGCGTCCTCCTTAAGGTGGCCATTATGCCCTTATCTCCCCTCATTCCCAGATTAACTTCAATGTCGACATCAAATTCAATTTTCTTAAAACCGCGAGGATTCGATGTCCCAAATTTAATGGTTTACATTTCGAGGAAGCTTCCCCGCTAACGTGTTTTTCACTCATCAACCGGCCAAAAGTTATGATTGGTTTGGACATCATTTATATTGATTTCACAGCTCGGGATAATTGAAAACCGGGTCGAAACTATAGCGATATACATACTTATGCCTTATTCTCAAGCACCAAAAACTAAGGACCAAAACCCATATGCATGATGAGCTGAGCTGAAGTTGGTGCCACTCGACGAAATCAATTTCCGCTAAAATCAATTTTCTCCATCTGACAGATGTCTAAAGTTTTGCACAACTGTAAGACACACACCCACACCCATCAAGAGAGTTCCACCGAAGCACCCAGAAGGCACATCTATTTACATAGTTTTCGTTGTGCGAAGCAGTAGCAATTCTAGAATTAAACTGATGCGGCAACCACCCCCTCAGATCCGGTCCTCCTTCGCCGTTCTTCCATGGCGCTAAATGAGTAGTAGCAGCGGCAGATTTTGACGCCAACAGGGGCGTCTCTGCCACCACCGACGCCAGTGCGTCTCGAATTTCTACCACCAAACGGCACCAGATCGTCATACCATTAGTAGATAAACAAAAACAACGAAAAGTTTATTTTTATACTGCTGCTGCCGCTACTCTTGAATGGATGGCGGGGCTCCCAGAGCCAGAGAGCCTGGTTCATGGACAGTCAAATTGAAGGCTCTCGGCACTTCTCGGTGCGGTCCGAAACCGGGATTTTGAGCTGGCTAGCGAAGAAACACGATGCCATTTTACTGGGAACGCAGCTACTTACTAAGAATATAAACCAATTTCAGCTACCGTATTTGTACAGGTTCAAGGATCCCAGTCAGTGTCCGGGAGGGGAATATTCTTAGCCAGGATTATGTCCTGTGTATTTTTAAAAATCTTTTGGTTTAATATTTTACTCTCTCATTGAAATTTGAATTTTAAGACTTGGATTTATTATAATGGTTCAACAGTTTTCTCGTTCAGATAACTTATTAAATACATAGGTACATTATGAAAGAGAGCTAGACAAGGTGGTCCAAAATAGATCCTCTTGTTCAAAATAAGAAAAGTTTCAGCTTCGGGTCCGCAGTATGATTTCTGCATTCCAATCAGAAAACAAAAAACAAAGCATTGGTATGACATATTGTAAACAAGTGCAAAACAGAGAGACCTTAATTTGAATACAAATTTTTCCAAAGTAAAAATCTTTAAAAAAAAACAAATTTTGAAAATATAAATAAAACCATAAACGTTACTAGACACCTATAACATTCAGAGTTGCCACACCTTTTCGTTGTAAACTTGAACTAACAAAGAGTTCACTACGGTTGAAATTTCCTTTAGAGACGAACTTCAATGTCGACGTACCTATGTATGTGTAAGTATGTGTGTATAGCAACATTTTGTAGCAAAACATGTCGGCCCTTTTTTAGCAGATTGTGATTGATGTATCTAAAGTAAAATACGGGAAGGCAAAGTAAGGCTCCATGTGTATATCGAACCACATGGGTACCAATATACCTATATAAAAAAACGGAACCAACCGTTCGGTTTTTCTTTCTTCCTCTGGCTGGGACCTGGGATATTATCGCAAATCAATCTTTCTGACTAGGGTCGGATACAACTTACTTGCAATACCGGAATTGCGGAAGGTAGTTATCAGGAATTCAAATTTTTCCTCAACATACACATACGAATTATCGAACATTTATTTTTAAAGGTTGTCCCTTCTAATAATCACGAAATAAGTTGATTTTATTTGAAAAACTATGCCCCGGAATAAAAAACAGTAAACTTCAATAGAATCATCATCACTCGCACATTGCATCAAAGAGTTTTCCCTCGAGAGATCAAAACAGCGAAAGATAACGTCAACAGTGAATGGTTGTTGGCGTTGTTGTAAAAAGTTAGCTCGGATAAGGTCACTTTAATCATCGTTCATCCGTTTACCATCGCCTCGGCACTGCAAATAAGTAGTAGGTACATCTAACGCCATCGATGTGAGATGAAAAATATTTTTACAACTTTTGCGTACAGCGAAGCTACACGTGTTTTTTTTTGCTTCTGCGTCTTGCTGCACCGAGAGCAATCTCGTAGCTAGCAGAAGTTCGATGTAATCGCTTGATACACCTGTAAGTATACATCACACCGGCTCTAGAGTGTGTTTTATTCAGCCACCAAGGGCGTTTGGATGGAAAAAGAATAATAAATAATGCTGCCAGCCGGGTGCACTATTGATACAAGCGTATACCTCAGGAGGACACAACAGACTATCTAATGCGGTTTTGTAAAGTCGTTAAACAACACGGTTCAGCGTCCATGGACGCGTATTGCGCTCCGTTACTCTTGGTAGTCTGATTAATAACGGTTGAAGCGAATGGTGGATTAGATTTTCCGATTTGGAGAATTGTATACATGTCTGTTGGACATATTTTTACTTGAAGCTCGTGTTGACAGAGCGCCGATGTGGTCTAGCGGATAGGCTGGCGCGAGTGTGGTTTTGGTATGTCAGGCGTACTGGGTTCGATTCCCGGTAGCGGCAAGAAAACTTTTGGGTTCGAATCCCATTAGTGGCCGACAAGTAAGACAGGTGTTTCCTCATATAACTGACTAATAGGAATTTTTCAATCAGTTGCCAGCTGGTCAGGTATATACTTTCATCTTGCAACCGGCCAAGTGAAAGGATTTCACTTGTAGGTGATGAAAATAAGTGTCGCGAGTTCGCTAGTACAAGCTTCTAGTGTTATTACCGTTAGAAAGTAGCGATTTCAACTTGCGACCCCTCTAGTGAAAGGGTTTGACTTGTAGGTGACAAAAATTAGTGTCGCGATTTCACTAGTACAAGCTACTAGAGTTAGTTCCGGTAGAAATTATTTTAACTCCGATTTCAACTTGCGACAAGTCAAGTGAAAGGGTTTAACTTTTAGATGACGAAAATTAGGGTCGTGAGTGCGCTAGTACAAATTACTAGTGTTAGTGCCGGTAGAAATTAGTTTGCTCCGATTTCAACCTGCGGCCAGTCAAGTTAAAAGGTTTGACTTGTAGGTATCGAAAAAGAGCGTTGTGAGTTCACTTGTATAAACTTCAACCGTTATGACCGGTAGAAATTAGTTTATCTCCGATTTCAACTTGGGACCATTCAAGTAAAAGGGTTTGATTTGTAGGTGAGGAAGAGTAATGCCGCGAGTTCGCTAGTGTAAGCTACTTGCGTTGGTACCGGTAGAAATTAGTTTAACTCCGATTTCAACCTGCGACCAGTCAAGTGGAAGGTCTTGACGAAAATTAGTGTCGCGATTTCACTAGTACAAGCTACTAGTGTAAGTATCGGTAGAAATTAGATTAGCTCCGATTACAACCTGCGATTAGTCAAGTGAAAGGGTTTGATTTGTAGGTGACGAAAATTAGTGTCGCAAGTTAGCTAGTAAGAGCTACTGGTGTAAGTACTGCTAGAAATTAGTTTAGCTCCGTTTCCAACTTGCGATCGATCAAGTAAAGCAGCGGTCGAGGAACCGGGGTAAATTACCCCAAATGGGGTAAAAGTGGGGGTTTGGGGTAATTCTTGGGGGTAACATTGAATATTTTGTGAGTGAAAAGTGTATATTTTCATTTTGCAATTTTATGAATTTGTTGGTTTTATTTCGAAAGTAATGAATTAAGCGGCATATACAGAAGTAAATATTTCCCCTAAAGCAATCAAATAACACGCTTTGAGAGCTCGCTTAGTGTTTACGGATACGTTTTTTTGCTCTTTGTCATGGGGTAATATCAACTTAAATAAACATGTTTTGGGGTAATGATTCAGTTCCCCGACCCCTGAAGTAAAGGGTTTGACTTGTACACGCTTCTTTTTTAGACTCAAAATAAAGTATGATCGAAGTTCAAAACATAGTTCGATTCTATGAACTTAAAGTTAAGTACCCTTTTTCCTCCATGCGATGGTTCAAAACGAAGTTCGAACTGCGAACTCAAAATTGATCCCTTTTTTTCCTTCGATGAGGGAGCAAAGCTGAGTACGACCTTATGAACTAAAAATTTAACTCTCTTTGTTGGAATGAAAACACAGCGAGTTCACTTCAAACCGGAACATCAACCAACGAACACGTCGCAAAATTTGGTTACTCCGGAACAGTTACCGGAAGACTATGAAGGAACTTCATAATAGAATGTCCGCCGTGCCAGCGTAAAATTCTGTCCGTCATTGTATTCATATGGTGAGCGGCTAATGTCCGGAAAACTTCGGATGTTATTTACTTCCCGTGGGAAATAACATCCGGAAGTTTCCTTTGACCGAGAGTGTCAAAACATTCCACCGCTCTGTAGTTGCAATGCAATGTACCGGAACAGCAACATCCGGGTACAAATAATTTTAATCATCCTTTAATTCCCTGAAAATAAACAACCCTCGTATAAAAAAGATAAATTTGAGTTCGGCTGTCGAACTTAGTATTGAGTATGCCTATCAGAACTTAGTTTTGCGATTGCCCAGTGGAATTCAAAGTTAAGGGCTGCCACTGAAGTGCTGTTTTAAAACAAAACTACTTAATTTTGAGTTTGAATGAGGGAGCGTGTAGGTGACGAAAAGTAGTGTCATGAGTTCGCTAGTACAAGCTGCTAGAAACCGAACCACTGCAAATCATTTTTAATCGGTCACTTAACGAAGGTATTTTCCCTAGCATTTGGAAGACGGCCGCTATAACACAAATACACAAATCGGGAAACAATCATAGCGTGGAGAACTACAGACCTATTTCGATTCTCTGTTGCTTGTCAAAGGTTTTTGAGTCAATTATCTACGAGAGACTTTACAACGCTGCTAAACCAATAATAACCGAACACCAACATGGTTTCATGAAAAAAAGGTCAACGGTCTCGAATCTAATGAGCTACTCTGCCACACTCCATACCGCTGTCAGCAAAAAGCAGCAAGTAGATGTCATTTACATAGATTTCTCAAAAGCATTTGATAAAGTTCCACATGAAATCGCCATCAGGAAAATAGAACGCTATGGCTTTCCGTCATGGTCTACAAAATGGCTCTACTCCTACTTGACAAACCGACGAGCATTTGTGAATCTACGAAGAATCAGATCTCAGCCATTTGACGTCCCTTCCGGTGTTCCCCAGGGTAGCCACATAGGACCACTAATCTTTATCCTTTTTGTTAATGGTCTTGCTTGTTTACTGCAATCCTCTAAATTGATGTACGCAGATGACCTTAAGATTTATCGGAAAATCGAATCACCAGTGGACTGTGCAGCACTTCAAGCCGACATCTCGACACTTTTAGACTGGTGCAAGTCTCATGGGATGGAAGCTAATGCCAGTAAATGCCGATGCATAACTTTCTGCAGAGCTAGAACTCCACTTCGTTTTGCCTACAAAATGGACACAGCAGAAATGGAACGAGTAGTTTCGATTAAAGATCTCGGAGTTATTTTTGATCAGAAACTGAGTTTTTCAGAACACATAGCCGCCACAACCGCAAAAGCCTCTGCCATTTTTGGCTTTATTCGTAGAAACACTGTTGAGTTTGAGGATGTATACTGTCTTAAAGCGGTTTACTGCGCCTTGGTGCGCAGCGTTCTGGAATACGCCGTGGTAGTTTGGGTGCCGCATCAAACAGTACACACTGAAAGATTAGAAAGGGTACAAAAGAAGTTCCTACGATTTGCACTCCGTCGACTGCCGTGGAATGATGCCGTTCGACTGCCACCGTATGCCGAAAGATGCAATCTAATAAGTCTTGAGACCCTGCGACGCAGACGAATATACATCCAAAGAATGTTTGTTTTTGATTTGTTGATGAACAATATTGATTGTCCTCTACTGCTACAAAGCATCCACATTCATGCTCCAGCGAGACGTCTTCGTCAACAGAACTTTTTGTGGATACCATCTAGTCGCACAGTTTTTGCCCAAAATAACCCTATGCATAATTGTTGTCGTGTTTTTAATGAAGTGTCTAACGTTTTTAATTTTAATCAGTCCAAAGAAGTGTTTAGAAATAATATTCGTAGTCTTAGAACATAAATCATGTTTAGTCTAAGATATGTCTGTATGGTTTCTATCAAAGACATTAAATAAATAAATAAATAGAGTTAGTACCGGTTGGAAAAAGTTTAGCTCCGATTTCAACCTGCGATCAGTCAAGTGAAAGGGTTTGACTTGTAGGTGACAAAAAGAGTGTTAAAATTTTTTGGCATCCGGTTTTAGAGAAAGTTATCCATAAGTCGAAATCAGTGAAAACACCGATCAATTCAGCTGAAAATATAGTTTTCTAGAACTATATGAGAGTGAAGGTGTTGCTATAAACGAAAAAAGTGTATGGTTGATTTAACCTGATCTTCAAGTTGCTTCAACCATGCGTCGAGTATGAGATTTGAAATTAAACAAATATGTAGCTGGGGGTTTAATGAATTGTTAATTATCAAAGGTTTGGTTGGAAATAAAATTTAAATGAAATAAAACAAAAAAGTTGAATTTTAAACAAGAAATTTATATAAAGAAAAAACCTAAAAGTTAGAAAAAAAATTAAAAATAACAAAAAACTGCTTTCAATATCACTAAAACGTGATTAGATTATATCTTAAATATATTAAGAACATGGTAATAAGTTTATGATAAAAATAGTTCAGAATTATGGAAAGTATATGACAAAATATCAAAAAAGAACATGGTTGAAAATATCACAAAACTTTATTCCAATAAACCTGTCATACTGGTCGCTTTGTATAGCGCGACCAATCTGATGCCAGTGTGTTTTGTAGCGCGACTAGTAGGAAATCCAATGGGAATATTGTTTTTTCTCGATTTGAAGCAGTGATTCCGGGTTTTAAGCACAATAGTACGAAGATCTGTCCGAACTTGTGATAATAAACTAAAAAAATATCTTAATCGGCGAGAAAATTTTTAGAATTCTTAGTTCCGGCAAAAAAAACAAGGAGTTTTGTCGGTTCAAATTTCAGCATTCTTGCAATCCGGGTCGTGATTTGATGAGTTTTTGATGGCTCCCGAAAGAAAGGAGACGATTTAAAGCATTATCAGATGTAGAGAAGTGATGATTTGTATGGAATTTCAAAGCGACAGGTCGCGCCAGCATGACATACGAATACGTTGCAACGCTTTCTTATTGGAACGTTGCGTTATGTTGCGTTGCTAGTTGCTTCAGCATGACATCAGCCTAAGGGTCCAGAACTGCCAAGCGAAATGTTCTTCTCCAAACTCATAATTTCAATTTCGCAATGAAATTTTTGAGAACGACTAAAATGATTCAAGAGTAACAATCTCGACTCTGGATTAAAGCCAAACCCTTGAAATCTTCACCCAGGTACACAATTCTACTAAAGATTACCGAAAAAATTTTCACTGTTTTATAAAAATTTCGTCCTGAATATCAAATTTTAACAAGATTAGACTTAGCTTTGCCAGATTGTCCAGATTTTGTCCAAATTTTTCCACTTTATTTGCATAATCAAACAAAAACCTGAATTGGGTCTTTAAAATTATGAATTTTGAAAACGATTTTGCATTTCTCGGCATAATTTTATTTGAATAATTTCCAATTTTGCTTGAATATTGCCCAAATTTTAAGGAAAATTTTGAAATTAAAGTCTCGGTTTTTGATCGGTTTGTACAAAATCCTGATTCGAATCATGGTTTATATTTCAAACTTAAATTAGAGACAATATCCATATCCGAAACTCACCATTTCGCAGTATGAAAAGAAAATATTCAAAATTACAAACCATTTTAAAGATTTGGATTTGAAAATTATTCTTTTAATTCTTATTTAAAATTGGAATCAAATTAATTTCATAATGATGAAACAGTTTCGTCCTTCGTTATTTTCATTTGGATTCACAAGTTGAATAACAAATGAATAAATAATAAAAGAATAGTAATGAAATCAAAAAATTCAGGGTTGAGGGTTCTGATACAAATTTTGCTTTTTGGTTCATAATTCATAGAAATTATTATCTCGATTTCAGATAAAAAAATCGTCCTAAAATTTAGAACTCAGTTTTTGAACTCAGATTGAAAATGAAGGTTTTAGATTCGGAATTGAAATTAAAAATTCTGCTTCAGCTCTAAAGTTAAGTTTCAATAAAAATTAAAATATAAATGTTAGAATTCCTTCACGGAATCAATTTGCAAAAGATCGCAGTTTCATAATTTTGATTCTTGATTTTTAAGATAAGTAAACTACCGTTTAATTGATTTTTGTAAATTTATTTTCTGCATATCGGTGAAAATGTATATTCTTGGATAAAGAATATCAGAATTGAAAATTGATAGAGATGGATAGAAAAGTAAAGAGAAAAAACTCTTTTGCTCTTTTCAACATCTGTAAATTTTCTCCTAAATTTTCTATCCACCTTTATAAATATTTAATTCTGGTATTCTTTCCCCAAGAATATAAATTTTCACCGCTATGCCGAAAATAAATTTACAAAAACAAATTAAGATTCTTGATTCAAAATTAAAATTTTACACTCTCTCAGAGTCAATTTGGCAACACAAACCAAATTAAATTACAAATACAATATAATTTATATTTATTCTGAGGATTTTGATATATGAAAAATCTAGATTTTATCTTAAAATAGTTATTCACAGAATATTTATTTTGAACTCAATTGTACTGAATCTCCAGGTGAAATTTCAGCTAGAAATATATTTTATTGGTTTGTTGTTTAACATTATTTATATTTACATATTTAAACATATTGATACATATTTATATAACACAAAGTTTCAAACTAAAATCTTAAATTTATATCACATATACATAGTTGATATCTCTTAAAACATATTTGATATATTGAAATCAAGCCTTCAAAATCTCTTATTTATTCATCTAACTTAAAAAAAGGTAGCTTCTAGGACTTATTTTCGAAAGGTGGGATTCAAAATAAATAACTGCTTATGTGAAATATTTTAAATCTAAATAAATAGATATAACCTACACATTTTTATCTTTTCTTTATGTATGCATAGAGCAAACAAACATGTTTTAGGAAAAAATTGGCTCCAAAACACCCCTCATGAGCTGGTTCTTCCTACGGCCTTGGAATGCAGAATCAACATTTCACATGATGGCTGAACGAATGTGAAAATATTGATTGTAGTTTGTTTAAAAATTTTCGTTTGTTGGGCCCCCGAATCGTACAATGTCTAGGATTCTGGGAGCTAAACCTCCAAGTCAGAGCTTAGGATGCTAGAATCAAAAATATTCACGGCACGGCCAGTTTGAAACATTATGCAACTTTTTAGAACAGTCTGTTTCTCAACTGTATTCAAATAGTGGTTATCCAAAAGGATTAAAACTCCTAGAAAAATACTATATACAAATTTAAAAAAAAAGTTCTAACCTCACAAAATTATGAAATGCTTATTTTTTTAGACATTTCATTGAAATGAAGTCCAAATCTTGTTGCGACGGCTTTAAGACTTTGTATCTCTACTAGTACCTAAATCTAATTGAACATTTTTTACTTTATCTAGATCAGATACCATGTCTGACGAAAGACAGTTCCCATGTGCCAATTCCATCTGTACGCCAACTCCAAAATTCGATTAAGCAATACTAGTCATTGCATAGATTTAAAAAAAAAACTACAACCAAAAACAACACCGAAGTGACATTTTGTCTCCGTTTTGTTTCTCTTCTCGTTGCAGGTCGAAGCCGGTGATGTAATCGTCCGAGTCAATGGAACTGATGTGCATGGATTCACCACAAAAGACGGTGAGAATGAACGATTCAAGATCTAGAGACGCTACCCCGATGTCAAGCAAGCAAAAACAAAACAGTCAACCATCAATTTTCCCACAGATAAATTTGGTTCACTTTTCCCTTCCAACAAAACCGTTTTGCTACTGTTACAAATTGGGTTGAACAACCGAATTGTATGAATTCCTTAGAGCACTCTCACTTCTTAGCCCCAAGAAGAATAACAACTATCACAACATTCAAACTACCAGCTGACACCTGTGTTTCTTTTTTTTCGGTGGGACGTTTATCGTTTTTGTTATTCCCTCGTCGAAAGATTACCTACAATTCAACTATTTCTCACCTTAAATCGTTTTAAATATTTTTCTTTTTTGGTTTACTCTCTTACCTACTTTTTCTTTCTGTTTCTCTCTCTTGTTTCTTGTTTCATCCATCGAATGGACCGCGTGTTTTCGCAGTGCTAAAATGCCTCCGGCTTTCGACAGATCCAGTTACGCTAGAGCTGAAAAGAGGTCAGTATCAAACCAACCAACAACACGAACCCAACTTGTCCGAACAAAATGTTATACTCTGGCGCTACACACCACTCGAAGAAGTTTGAAGAAGTGTTTTAGCCTTGTATGCGTAGTAGGAAAAAGACGAGTAATGATAATAATAACAACAACAACAACACCAGAAGCAAACATCTCAGATGAGTACTTTCCCATAATTTAAACTTTGTGGAGCTTGTTGGCACCCTGGTGAACATCATTGCTCGGAAACACCAAGTCAAACAGTAGGGAAGCTGTTTGGCAAACTCCAAACAGTTTGAAAATAAGCAGAAGAAAAACACATCATGCCATTGCTGAAAGCTAGGCAATTGTTTTGGATTTTTTTTCCATTTTTAAAAATTCTTGTCCTTATTTTTTTTTGTAGATTTAAGAACTCATCATCGAGTCGAAAATTTCAGGAAATAGTGATTAAATTTTTTAAAAACTCAGTCTCAATTAAATTACCTATTCAAATAATTTCAGAATTAAACCTCAGATAACAAAAAAAAGTCAATCAAGACGGATGATTCTCATATCATAATTAGACGTGTCTACATTGGCCTTTTTTTGGAATTCAAATTTTTCATAAAGTTTCGAGGGACAGTTTCCTATAAAATAAAAGTAGAGTTCAGAGCCAAGAAAAGGATCAGCAATCATTTTCTTGTGAAAATTCTTATAAGTTAAAGTTTCAAATTATACTCTTAAATTAGGTAACTGAGGCAAGAGGTTTAATGTTGCACCATTGAATTGTTAGACCTAAAAATTCTAAAACTAGACTACAAGTAACGTATCAGAGTTTTTAAATTTCCGTACGAATTGCACGTCAAAAAACTTTTTCACTGTAAAGGACATCTTATTGAAAAGACATCTCACGGTATCATTAAGCCAAGCCTGCAAATTGTCGATTGGCTGGTCATGAAGATTTAAGTGCAATCTAAAAGAAAGAATTTGACAGGAATCCTAAAACGCCTTCAAATCGATTCATTTTGCAAGAGTTTCAAATTCGTTGTCACTAATAAGGACATCTATTTGAACTGACCTAGTAAAGCGAAAGAAATGCTTACCTTGAAATAATTCTTGGATTTTCATAGCAAACTTGGGAAGACCGAAAGAAAAGAATACGGGTTTGAGCACCTCACACAGTGAACAGTCTTCTGAAGTGCTCCGGATTTAAAAAAAAAATGACTTACAGTAAGTGAAGAAGATAACGCAAGTGTCGCTCAAATATATTTAAAAAAAAACTATGTGTTGTGCATCTAAACATTACATTTCCAACTAATTTTGCTGAAATTTTCATTAAATTCCATTAATATCCATTTTCATTAATTCCAAACAAATTTTTTTTACAAAAGTAAGTGGTGATTTTTTTTTGCTCTAGTATAGGGATTAAACTAAGCTTGCCAAATTGCCCGGTTTTACCCGGGCTAGCCCGGATATTTAAAACAAAATTTAAGAAAAGTCCGACCGTGAACGATTGCCCGTTTTTTATTGAACGTTTTTATCGAAAAAAGTCCGGAGTTGTTAAGCTCATTTGTCAAAATTGCCCAGATATTTTCCAAATAATGGGTGGAAAAATGTTGAATTCATAAGTCCGTATTTTGACAGGTTTTTAGATAAAACATCTCGGATTTGCCTAGCCTAGAAACGTACAGTAAAAATTTTGGCAACCTTAGCACGAATCCGGACCGGAAAAATCCGGTGTTTTATCTTAAAATCTTGGAAAAATCCGAACAACTTAATTGTCGAAAATTGTCGACCACAAATCCGGGAGAATCAGGCAAAACCCAGGAATTACTCAACACAAATCAAGTTAAAAAAAAATGAAAAAAATCATCATAACTCATCAGCAGTTTTAAAGTTGCATTTCAGGCTTTCAAAAAACGTTTCATTATTATTTTTCTGAAATTTGCTCAAAAAATTTCTTTTTGTACGCTTAAATAAACATTTTTACAAAACAATTTGTTTTGTTTGTTTGTTTTGGCAAATAAAGTGAATAAATCGGGGCTTTTTTCAATAAAATACGGGCAACTGGGTCGGAGCAGATTTTTGTCAAATTTTGTATTAAATATCCGGGCAAATCTGGCAACCTTACCTCAAACACTACAAAAACTTATAGAATTTCCAGCCGATGTTGCAGTTCAAGTCATACAGTAGCCATTTAATTTCCCAGTGTTTTGGAATATGTAAAATTGTCTATATATCTTAATGTATAAACCTTCTGCTTAAAACTGAAAATTAAAAAAGTGGTTATTAAACGAAAGTTAAAAAAAGGAATTAAACGATTGAGTACGATCAACGATATTAGAAACACGACAGAACTTCTATTCCATTCTAATTTGGGTTGAAAAATAAATCCCAAATGATTGTTGATTCTACTAGTTCAATAATAGGTTGAAGAATAGTGAATTAAAACCTATTAAAATCATCTTTAACTTTTAGACATCGAAAAAAAATTTGTTTAATTTCCGGCCTCGATCTCTATTTTTTTTTTGTTGGAATAATAACACTAGTTTACAAAATTTAAAAAAAATCGTGAACTTGATTAACTGACCAACATTTTTAATGTAAAATCAGGCGCTGAATCCGAAAATGAAATTCAAAAAAATCTCAGTAGAACCGTTTTTGAGTTATGCTCCAAATATGAAATTTCGGAAAAATTAAAAAAGTTCTTGTACTTAGATTAAAATATCTCGAACGGCATAACAGTAATTTGAAATCTCTTTTTTGCATATTGAAGGTGAATAAATTTTCTATCGATCATTTGAACACTGTTTTTCGGTTTGATCAACAGTATTGTTGATATTAGTGACTTTAAGAGGAAAAAAATTATAAAAAACGCATTTTTTTAGGGAAAATTTTTTTTCAACGAAAGTTTTTGACTCGATGGTAGCATTTAAAAAATCTGATTTTCTTTTGCGCTTAAACGTCAATTTAAAACAAAGATTCCAAGTGGTTATTTATCAAAATCGGTTGAAAACTGAAGAAGTTATGGCTACTTTACCATAATAATATTTTTTGTAGTTTTTCATAATTTAACGAACCGCAGTACACTTACCATGGTATAGGAAGAATGAAACATGATAAATCTCACTCGCTCCAAGTCAAAATAATTTATTAGCTTACCAAAAGGTCACATGCCAAATTTCAGGAAGATCTGACCATAGGGAGGGGTTGCTTGAGTCTCAAACGTGAATAAAATTTTGAGGTATTTTGCCCGGAAGAAACGAAAAATACTGGTTTTTCATCAATAACTTTTTTCATCACTAGCTGATTGTTTTTTATGGTTGATTTTCTTAAAGCCTAAAATGAGACAAATATTTCATCCGAAGACTGTTACTCGATTGGATTTGAAACAGAAAAGTTATTGCAGTTCAAAGGCCGCAAATTTTGTCCAATACGCAATGAGTACTTTTTACGCATTGCGTTTTATACGACAATTTTCGACCAAAATACAATCTTTGAACCGCAATAACTTTTCTGTTTCAAATCCAATCGAGTAACAGTCTTTGGGTGAAATATTTGCCTCAAAGTAAGTATTGTTGCTGAACAATTTATTTTTGAATTATTTGAATAATGTTCAACTACCAGATAACGTGAATGTTGGTTTGCAAAATATCACAACATCTTACAGCCATTTTCGATCAATGTCTACTAGGACAATAAAAAAAAATGTAAAATTGAAAGGCAACTACTGTCCATGGATGTCACTAGATCTTTGGACACTCATAAAAATTAAAAATAACTATTTAAAACGTTCTAAAAGGCACCCCGATGATGTCCAACTAAAACAAATGTTGAGTCATATAAATAAAAAATTGTATTTAAAAAAACAGGAATGCAAAACGCTATATTATGAACGTTTACTGAACAACACACCACATTCGAAGCTTTGGAGAAATATAAACACCCTCATAGGTAAAAACAAACCAACCACATCAATCAACCTGTCTGATGAAGAAGGCAGCACTACCAACAATTTAGAAGTTTGTGAAAAATTAAACAGGCACTTTTCCACAATTGGCAAAAGGTTAGCTGAGGAAATTCCAATTGACCCTGGCTCTGACCATTTATCCCGTATTGAACATGTACAAAATACAATATTTCTACATCCAGCTACTGTGAATGAGGTAAGGGTAGTCATTCTATCCCTTAAAAATAAGAAGGGCTGTGGACCTGATAATTTCCCAGTAAGTGTCTTGAAAAATTACCATGACAAATTCTCGATCATACTTAAGGAATATTTTAATTACATTTTAGAGACTGGAATTTATCCTGAATGCCTCAAAATCGCAAAAGTTATTCCTGTTTTTAAGGCTGGCGATTCCCATGATATAAACAACTACCGTCCAATATCTACCTTAAGTGTTTTTAGTAAAGTGTTTGAAAAACTTCTTGTAACCAGAATTGTAAATTTCCTGAACCAGCATGACATACTTTATAAGCTGCAATATGGTTTCAGATCCGGCTCGAGCACACTAATCGCCATCTCAGAACTAGTCGACTCCATTATATCTAAAATTGATTCCAAAAATATTGTGGGAGCATTGTTTTTGGACCTTAAAAAAGCTTTCGATACATTGAATCACGAAATATTACTATCCAAACTAGACAAATATGGATTAAGAGGAACAGCTAATAATATCCTTCGCAGTTACTTAGAGGGGCGGAAGCAATTTGTAGTGATTGAAAATACCAAAAGCGTGGTAAGAAATATTGATATTGGTGTACCACAAGGTAGCAATATAGGTCCGTTACTTTTTTTGTTGTATGTTAATGATCTCTGTAACTTACCATTAAAAGGCACAGCACGCCTATTCGCTGATGACACAGCAATTTTCTACTCAGCAGCATCTACTGATATTATCATTCAACAAATTGAAAATGACTTGATATTGTTATCTAAATATTTTAATACCAACTTGCTCTCACTCAACTATACGAAAACCAAATACATGTTATTTCATTCTTCACATAAAAGATTAGCTCCGAATATTGACCCAACGATAAATGGAAATGTTATTGAGAGGGTAAAATGCTTTAAATATTTAGGAATCTTCCTAGATGAAACTCTTTGTTGGAGTCGTCACACAGAATATCTAGAGAAAAAAGTTTCTCCTCTTTGTGGTAGCCTATGGAAATTGAGAAATTTTGTGCCTCAACATGTTTTATTGAAATTTTATTTTGCGTTTATTCACTCTCTTATTAACTATCTTATTATGATATGGGGAAGAGCTTCCTTGTCAAATTTACAAAAACTTCAAACTCTCCAGAATAGATGCTTAAAAAATATTTATAGACTACCGTTGCTCTTTCCTACCCAACAGCTCTACACCTTAAGAGCCCATAACATTCTTCCATTAAAAGATCTTTGCGATTTACAAACTGTAATATATGTCTACGACAATTTACACACAAGTTTCAGTAATCAAAACATCCATTTTACAACGGGATTGCGTACTCATAACACTCGCCAGTCAGATTTTTTACAACGAAGCCGATCCGTGACATCCTTAGGTCAAAAAAGAATATCATTTATTGGTCCAACTAAGTACAATGCCTTGCCTAATGAAATAAAAACCATCAACAACCGTTCCACGTTCAAAATCAAAGTAATACAGCTATTAAAAGAAAAATTGAGTCGTTAAAAACCGTTCGATCAGTGACCAGTTTTCTTCTTTTATAATTAATTTTTTGTGAATTTTTGTAGCAATTTAGTTTCTTTGTGTGTTCTTTTTTTTTTTTATTAATTATTTAAATTATAATGTCTTATTTGATTAAATGTTTGCTCAGTAGTATTAATATCAAATAGTGGATCTCTTTAAAGGAAATCTGTTTTCCATTGAGATCCATGTAGTATTTAATTTAGTATTATCATTACATTTCCTCGCACTAAATTTAAACATTTCAGTTCTCAGCATGAGTAAAATTTTGCCCGCGTTTTTTATTAATTTTTGTTGCTGCCAGACATGCTGAGATTTTCTTAAAAAAAAAAAAAAAAAATCATTATGCTGTAAAATTTTCATCACCAAAGCTTTTATAAAGCTTTGATTTTTTTTCTGATTCCGTGAGCTCGCCGAGTTTTCTTTTTAATTTTTTCCAGCAACCATTATGGTTGATGAATGATGATTGCATCACTGAGATATGATATGGTAAAATGAATAACATAAAGCAATGTTTTAACCATATTATGAACATCTTTTCTACTGCCAGTCGCTATTTTAGGTAAAATGTTTATGAAATAGTATCTTAAAATAAATGCACCTCTTCAAATCTTTAGAATAAGTACATATATTTTAATGGAGTATATATCTTAATTGAGAAAAATAAAATTAAAAATACTTCGCGAAAAATTTTTTTCAATAAATATAATTGTAAAACATGACATAATGACATCGCAAACATAATGGAATTGATTGTAAATTGGCCTAAAAAAATATGTTCAAATACTTGACATTGCACAGTGGTCCAGGAAGGAACTTTATCGTGACAAAGTTAATTACTAAGGTACTATAATTTTCTAGCGGCTTTATCGGTGAGTGTTATAGATTTGAAACGATAGCAACTTAGCAATTTTCTTCTATGGTCTATCCGTCTATCATTTCAAATCTATAACATTCACCGATAAAGCCACTCAAGAATTTCCAAAAACAATTACACGGTTATTTCTCCCATTTAAAATGAAGATATTAAAAGAGATAGACAACTGGTGTCTTCAGAAGAAATGCTTTTCAATCCATGCTCTTTAATAATATTAAATCAAATATGGGCGTGTCATTTTTGCATGATTTACACACAAAAAACTTTTACCAGTGAACAAATAGAGCCAATGTGCTAAGGCGGCATCCATACATTACGTAACGCAAAAAACGCACTTTTTTGACCCCCTCCCCCCCGTATGTCACAAATTGTAACGCTTTGACGTACCCCCCTATAAAAATTACGTAACGCTGATAATAACCCCCCCCCCCTCCGATTTTCTCATGTTTTAAAATACTGATTTTCGAAGGTCAAACGTTCTTTAAAACGGAATTAAAATCATCGATCAGAATCGCTTCTTAGTACTCATTGATGATAATTCTCTGATAAAATAAATTGAATGTCTTATTACGAGTTGCGCTGTGCTTGTTAACTGATGATCTACCTTGGGCGGCATCCATAAATTACGTAACGCAAAAAACGCACTTTTTTTACCCCCTCCCCCCCGTATGTCACAAATAGTAACGTTTTGACGTACCCCCCTATGAAAATTACGTAACGCTGATAATAACCCCCCCCCCCCTCCACCGATTTTCTTATTTTTTAAAATACCGTTTTGAAGGTCAAAAAAAGAGAAATTTTTTTAACGTTCTTTAAAACGGAATAAATATCATCGATCAGAATCGCTTAGTACCCATTGATGATAATTCTCTGATAAAATAAATTTAATGTCATATTACGAGTTGCTCTGTGCTTGTTAACTAATGATCTACCTTGTTCACTTTATTTTGTTCAAAGAGCATAACTTGCTACGCAAAATATACTCCACTTAGTAATATTCGTCGAAATAATCAAAATTGCATTTCTTAAATCAATTGAGAAAAAATAGTATAATTTCCTTTCTTAATTGAGTTCTTGGGGATAAATGTACCCAATATGCGGTTTTCCAACGGTTATTTCACGGATATTCAATACCCATTTTAAGCAATCTATCTCACATCTCCCATTAAAAAGGAAAGGTTACAATCCTCTTTCAATCATATTGAAGCTGAAAATTTTTAAGTTGATTTTGGTTTGCTTATTACTCTGCTAAAATTGCTGAAATTTTTAAGGAAAAAATCGTTACGTAACGATGAGCATACCTCCCACTCTCCCCTATGTCACAATTTGTAACGATCGAGCTTACTCCCTCCCCCCCCTAGGAGCGTTACGTAATTTATGGATGCCCCCTTGTTTACTTTATTTTGTTGAAAGAGCATAACCTGCTACGCAAAATATACTCCACTTAGTAATATTCGTTGGAATAATCGAAATTGCATTTTTAAAATCAATTGAGAAAAAACAGTAAAATTTACTTTCTTAAGGTTAAATCGAGTTCTTGGGGATAAATGTACCCAATATTCTGTTCTCCAACGGTTATTCCACGAATATTCAATACACATGTCAAGGAATCTATCTCACAATCATTAACAAGGAAAGGTTACAATCCTCTTTCAATGATATTGAAGCTGACAAATTTTAAGCTGATTTTGGTTTGCTTATCATTCTGCTCAAATTGCATGACATCAAAATAGCTGCGATGAAACTGAAATTTTTAATAAAAAAAATCGTTACGTAACGATGAGCATACCTCCCCCCCTCCCCTATGTCACAATTCGTAACGATCGAGCTTACTCCCTCCCCCCCCCCCCTAGGAGCGTTACGTAATTTATGGATGCCCCCTAAATCGCTTATTTAAGTATCGCAATGGACTCAGACAATAACAAAACGATGAAAATTCGACTTTTACATGAGAAATGGGGATGTTCTTTTTCACAGGGTTTTTTTTTGAATGTGTGAATTTTGTATTGAAAATTAACAAACTTAGGATTTTTTTCTCGAGTTTAAAAAATAACCTATCGCTCATAATTTCAGAATCAAATATTTGATATGCACCAATCCTAGATATGATAGTTTCAAAAGTGTATGTTTTTGCTAAAAAATCATTAACGAATCCTAATAACCCTAATAATTGCGAATTTTTATTTCATACAAATGCCTAGAAGACATTTTTATTGCATAAATTCATTCACAAAAGTTAGAGCTAGAATACTGTTTTTTGGACACACCCTAACATTTTTATAATAAAAAAAAAATCATAACTTGCTTACGTGACGTTTTATGTATGTGGTATCTTCAGTAAAGTTACCTAAAAAACCGTTGCCTACAACTTGTGTAAATCATGGAAAAATAACACGCCCTAATATTTGATTTATAATTATTAATGCACGTGGTTTGATGAGAATTTTTGCTGAAGCCACCATTTGTCTGTCTCTTATAGTATCTTCGTTATTAATTTTGTCACGATAAAGTTCCGTCCTGGATCACTGTGCATTGTCAATCCATCAACACGGCATCATTTTGTGCCCTTCGATTTTGCAACCAACATGGCGTTAGTCAAGTCAATGCCTAATACCTTGATTATAGTCAGATAAAAGGGCTATTTAGTTTTATAACGGTTTTATGAAAGCCATATAAATAGCTGAAGTTTGACGTTTTTCTCGCAAGCCAACCAAATACACCAAGGTTGCCGAAAACAATTTTGTGTTTTAATGAAAAAAAAATTGATGGATTTCTGTGATGGAAACAGCATAAATTTCCTTAGAAAGTCATGATCAAATGAATCTTTTTTACATTTTACTTGAGAAATATCAATTATCATTATCAATGTTAGCATGTTTTTCCAAAAAAGGTAAAAAATCCTAAATTTATGTAGACATAAATTTTATAATTTTGTAAATTCGTACAAAATTTAAAAAAATCTGTGATTCGGCATTCTTGAAATACACCCGTAGGATGAGTTCCTCATTTCTGAGTTGTTAATCATTAGTACAGTAAATGAGGACAGAATTTTTAAATGAAATAAATACGGGATTGGTTGTGAATGTCCGATGGAATGATACCATGAGTTGTATTTCGTTGTACGGCGCCATCTTGAAATCTAAGATGGTGGCTTCCGCCTAACTTCAAAGTGTTCTAAAGAACATAAAATCGCTTGAAACCCTCTCAATATGGGTATTGGGCGCATCTTGAAATCCAAGATGGCGGCTTCCGTTGAACTTTTAAATGCTTTAAATGACTTAAAATCTCATGAAAGCCCTACAATATTAGTATTGTGTGAAAGGGCCGATTAGCTATCAAAACCACAGCTTTAGGAAGCCATCACCAGACCCGGACGGAAACTGTTCTTGGAAGTGATCCCCAGATAATCCTCTTCCTTTCCCATCAGTAAACATCATTAACTGTTGTCGCCGCGACGATTACGCCCCCCCTCTTATTGACCCAAAGTTAGAAAAAATGCTCCCGGCACGTAAAAACTTTAATAATAAAAGCCTTAATAAAACCATTTGTAAATAAAAAAAAATAGGAAGGGTCAATCACCCCTAATAAAATCCGAGATGAAGGCTCCCGATTAACTCTAAAATGCTGTAAACGACTAAAAATCACATGAAACCTTTACAATATGGGTATTGTGTGAAAGAGCTAAACGAGTAGAAATAAAATTTCGTTATCTGACGCCAAATGGGATTTGCAATTCAAGTATGTGCAATCTAGCCTGACATCTTGTTCGAGAACTGTTACCTTATTTTAACACGGTTTTAAAATCAAGCACTACGTGCCTTAATAAAACATGCAAGAAAAAGCTTAAAACAAACTTCTTAGTTTATGTTTCATTGGAGTTTTAATAGAACATACAGCACTCTTTCTAAACAACGTAAACGGTATATTAATAAAAGCTTTATTAGCGCTTTCAGAACTACCTGGAAATAAATGGTTGAATCAAGAATCTAAGCATTTTTCACGACCATAATAAAACAGTTATATCCTTGAGAAAAAAGAATAAAAAAAAAATAAAACAGTTATAGAATTAGATGCGTATAAAATGCTATAATAAAACCACAATAAAACTTTCAAACGCTAGTTGGCTTATTTTCATCATATCTTTTATGAAAAAATAGAAACCCGCCGTCTTTTACAGATTCTGCAGATGCATTTCAAGTTTTGCATACATTTTGCATGCATGCTTCAAGAATAAGAACGATATTTTATTCCGTAGGAGAGATAAAGGCATAATGGCCACCTTAAGAAGGACGCTTATTTAACTATAGAAACAGTTATAATATGTGAGATAAATCATTGTTTCGTGTTCAGGTACTAATACTATATTCTAACTGTCTGAAACATGGAAAAGAAGATAAAAAAAGTTTCAAAATGCAGTCTAAAATTTTTTTGCCGAAAGCTGACAATCTGACGCTGTAGGGGCATAATGAGAACCCCCCTTGAGACAGTTTAAGCACTATTAATCGGGGCACGATGAGCATTTTCTTCCGTAGAATCTAGCAGCGAATTCAACTCGATGAAGTCAACTGAATTATAGAGCTACAGCTTGACTTGCTTCATCTGACGATTTGACCTATTGGTAAGGTGTCGGAGAGGTAATCAGGGGGCACGAGTTCGATTTCTGTTTGCTTGTGGCGTTAGGCGGCTAGGATTCGGGACATCACTTTGTAGGCGGCATTGAGGACAGTGATCGCTCGATAGTTCTCACAGTCCAATTTGTCGCCCTTCTTGTAGATGAGGCATATTACCCCCTCAAAAAATATATTTTTTTAATTGGTGTTTTGCATCATTTATCACATTTTTCCTGAACATAAAATTTTTGTTAGAGATTCTAGTTACTAGATATAGCTGAGGGATCAAGCAGACGCAATAACCTGTTAAAATGAAAGATTCAACAAAGGTTTTAGAGGTGGAATAGAGCTAACGTTTATGTCCATTTCTTTTTCATGTCCTTACAAAACTACACTCTACACTAGCGATTGTTAGTTCCACCAACGATCGTCAATACCCAAATTGCCTAATTGTGGATTTCAACAGATGTCGCAGTAGTCATGTTTATGGTCTCAGAGGTCAGTCAGGTATATGTACATATATTTGAAAATTCGATTAATTCAATGACATTCTGAGAAAATTACATTCAAAGGCAAGATTTGGTTCTAGAGGCAATAAATTTGATATGAAATTAAGACACAGAAAATGATTTCTATCATTATAACTCAATACCGTTCAAAATATGTACTCTTTTATAAAATAAATCTATTTCATATGTTTCATTTTTTTATATTTTCAGCCTAAGTGCAATTAAACTTAAACCCAAGCTTCGAATTTCGAAAAAATCAAGCAACAAATATCAAGCACCTTAGTTTTACATGAAACTGTAAGTAAAAAAGTTGAACGGTTTTGCAGTGTTTTTATCATGTTAGAATAGAAACGAGAGATGAAATTCGCTTGCATTTATCACAAATTCTCGCTACAGGAGCGGCAACAAAAAAAAGTCACTTTGAAATACCTGATGAATAGAACAGTCGTTTTTAACAAAATTTTGTTTCTGAAGTTGTTCTCTCTGTGACTGTTTATTACATCAACTGTCTGTTAACGAAAAGATTGTTCATTTTCGTCAACTGATCCTCGTCGATTTTTGACGGTCGCCATATTGAGACATTTTATTTTAATAAATACACTCCCGCATCGTTCGCATGTCTCAATAAGTGGATCTTAAATTTTATTTTTTCCACGCTACAATATTTTTTAAAATTATGTATTCCAGTTTCCGCTAGTTTTCACCAAATAACCGCATCACTATCTACCATAAATTTAGCCTATTCGGTGACTCATAAACCGTAGTTGTTTCATGTTAGTATGCAGACGCCACCAAATTTGTTTTGGCTGTTTCGTCGTACATGTGTGATATCTATACCGCCACCGTTCAGTTTTTATGTGGTGTGTTGTTTACCATTAGGAGTGGCCTCCATTCGATGTATCGATATCAGTCTGGTCCCGATAAAACCACCCACACCGGACGCTTGACAAGTTGAAACAAAAAAAAAACAAACTTAATACCGTTGTGCCGCTTTCAGGTGCTTACAACAGCTTAGAGCGGGGATATGGATTTTTTCTTTCTGATAAAATGATAAACAAAAAACAATGCTTGACGGTGCATCTCTAGTTGCAATTTTTCGTTGGTTAATGTCACGAGTATTTTTGTATTTAAATTGAACACGAATATTCGTTAAAAAAGATAAAATTAGAAGGTCACATCCGATACCAACACCATCTACCGCCAATTTGGTGCAACGTGGCTAAAGCTTTTTCATCCCACACACCCGAGCACGTTTCGTTTCCTATTCCAAAGAACTACGTTATCAGTTCGTTCATGAAAACCGTCAACAAAACCCACCCGCCGCTTTGCTTTGCCTTTATCACCAAAACAGCTGAGAGAGCTGAGAATAAAAAAAAAATTAACCGACAGAGTTTGGTTGCGCTTTCAAAGGGCAACTAACCGATCGCAACCAGTTGACGCAATGCTTTTGAGTCGAGTTTTAAAGTTTATGATTTTGAGCGATTACGTGTGAGCGTTGTTTAAAATATTTGAAAAAAAAGAAGGATGGCTTCTAACAGGAAAACTTTCATACTAGCCGATTCCCAGGGATACAGAAATATGAACGGTTGTTGTTGTTATTATTATAATTATTTTTGTCTGTGCTTTTGATCACCTACTAAAATTACTTGTCTTTTCTAGATCCTAAAATCAAAGCTCACGTCCGTAAGTACCTGGCCTCGGTGAGCAATCAGCACGCGGACGGTCACCACTCGCAGAACTCGTCGAGTCCCTCGTCGCCGATCCACAATCGCCATTCGCCGGCGTCACCCCTCTCGGAGCGAGGCCCCTCTCGGATCCAATCGCCCGCAGTAACCGGAGGTTCCGGTTCCGGCCGGTTCGGTCACCGTATCAGTTCTTCCGATCCGTCGTGCCGCCCCTCGCGCATTCCTCAGGCGGTCACGGCGAAAAACAGCTGGAGTGCGCCACAGAGTCCTCACGGTAGCCTGAAGCCGCCTCGGCCCTCGATGATCCCGACGACGACGGTAGCCAACGGAGGAGGAGGGACCCCGAATCAGCTGCAGAAGTCGAGGGACGAACATCACAATCAGTATTCCAACTCACCGTTTGGGCCGCAGGCTCCCAAAAAGGGTTTCGAGGCGTTCATGATGACCGGTGATCTCATTCTGAACCTCTCGAGGACGCCGCAAAGCTCCGGCATACTGCCGCAGGCCAAGAAGGTCGATAGTCTGAGGGACTCGCCGAGCCATCGGGCCAGTACCAAGCGGAAAAACGGTGCCGTTGCACCGCACGCCAAGTGTGATTCCTCGCCTAGTTCACCGGGTAGCAGCAGCAACAGCAATAGCTGTTCCGAACACAACGACGGCGGCAGCAAACTGAAACCCCCGGGTCAGGATTATAAATCCAAGAAGAGCCGTAGTCACGAGCTTCAGGTGGCGGCGGCGGAGGATCAGAACACCGGAAGTTCGATAGAATCGATAGTTAATAGCAGTAGTAAAAAGCTGAGCGCCGGAAGCAATCACAATAACAATCACAGCAGCAACAACAATAATCGGTTGATGGAAGGTGGTGGGGAAGTGCGGGCCGAGGAGTTGGTCAACTCCCGGAACAGTAGTAGTGAGGCGGCAGCTTGTGGCGGGGCATATAGCAATAGTGCCGGTAGCAGCGTGGATGCCGAAGACGAAGACGAGAACCCGGACGATTTGATCGATTTGCGATCGATGCGGACAAACACTAGCGGCTGTGTGTCGTCCTCGTTGCTCGGGGAGCGGAATTCCGCCAGGCGGGACGTACGCTCCTCGGGTCCGGACGGCAGTTTTAATAGTGTCACTGTCCAAGCGGATGATCGCACCGGAGCCGGCAGCGATAGCGTCGACAGTAGTAGCGGAAGCAGCGGAGGCGTTGCCAATGGGGATTTGCACCACCGCTATCATCAATCCAGTAGAAGTAAATCTTCGTCGTCGTCCGGTGGCGGAGGAACAACCGTTAAAAGTGAAAGTTCCCCTGAAATGAGCTACTCAGTGCCAACATCTCCAACCTCTCTTTCGGCTGCCCCAATCCTAGAAGGTTACTCCTCATCACTAAAGAAACGGGAACTTCAACTGGCTAATTCAGTCCCTACAAGTCCGGAATCGGAAACGCAAGACATCGTACGTCGGGGGGCATCCTCTGGTCATCATCATCATCATCACTACCATCACCACCACCATCATCACCAGCAACAACACACTAGTAGCAACAGTCAGCAGCAGTCCTCCTCTAACAGTGGCGGTGCTGCTGCTGCCGGTCAAAGTGCCAGTCTCATGAGTGCCAGCAGCAGCGGAGTAGTAAGGAAATGTGATGCCGCCGGTTTCCGCACCAGCCGATCCGAGGATCACCTGCAGCAAACGCAAAGGGATGGCGGAATCGGAGCGGTCGTGCCAATCGACATCGACGAAGATGTCAACAGCTCACTGAACACCCTTCTGGACACACGGCACGATTCGGAAGAGTCCCAAGGTTCCGATCACGATCGGATAGTCTGGACCTACAACGCTCCGGTATCGCAGGCCAACGGGGGCCAACCCCCGACAACCGGTACCGGAATCATCACATCACCCATTTCACACTCCAGCTCGATGAGCTCCTCGCCGCAGCGATCTGCCAGCGACAGTCCTGCCTCGCCAACATCCGTGTCTTCATCTGTGATGTCCTCTTCGGGATCCAAAGGTGCCAACGATCATACCCACAACGGGTACAGCAATAGTGGCTTCGAGGGAGGCCGGGGAGGGGGAACGCACAGTAACCTACAAAGTTTAAGCTGCCAAAATGGGGGTGGACCGGGTGGAGGCGGTGGCGAAGGTGGAGGTGGCGGAGGCACCTCCACCCTAGATCAAAGCGTCTCCGAGGCCGTCTCCAACATATCCAGCCCGGACTACCAGGACGAGCACGATCTGCTCAGTACCCGGGACCTGGCCGCGATGGCCATCAGCGATCCCAGTGATTCCGACTCGACGATACTGGTTTCGGAAACCACGCATCGGGTGCACGATCGCGATCGTGACCGTGATCATAAGATTGTGATACAGGTGAAGGGGATGCACCAGCAGCTTCTGCATCTGCACCAGCAGGAAAGCGTTCGCTACTCGGAATCGACCGAGGACGAGCTAGCGGCCCTTGCCGACGATATGCCTACGATCATGCTCGGAGGGCAACAGGACGGTGGTCAAACGATGGGCAACACTGGCCGGGAATCTTCGCCACCCGTTTCCGATGACGGTTCGGATGTGGACTCGCTACACTCATTCCACTACTCGCCCAAGGCGGTAGATCTTCCGTCGGCGGAACGGCTCGCCAAGCGGCTGTACTACCTGGAAGGCTTCAAGAAGAGCGACGTTTCGCGGCATTTGAGTAAAAAGTAAGTAGCTTTTTTGATTACTATTTTTACTATCCACAACATAATTTTGATACAAAACTTCATTAGGCATTCTATCTTTTTGAGTGGAAAAAGCGCTTGGTTGGTTTTTAAATGTCTTCTCACATGACGTTTAGAAGACAAAATTAGAAGAAAACCTTAAGGCTCTGGAAAGACCTTAGCTAATACAACAAATTTCAGCTTGAATCCATTGTCTTAAAATTAATTTAGAATTTTTTTTTTTACTTTTCTCATGTTCAATGTGCGGAAGACTCTCTTTGGTATTCTGAAGAAATCTCAATCTAAAAGTCGGATTTCATTCTAGCAGCATAAGTCTCAATCCGCTTTGAATTTTTCATCCAGAAGTCTCATCTCGCTGTTTAAATTTTTACTTGGAAAAGAGTCAAATGCATTGACTTCAATACAAAACGGAAATCTCAGCTGGCTTTGAAAGTGGAAGTCCCAATCCAGTTTGCTAAATTTGTATTTCCAAATTCCATAATGTTCACTCTGATGTAAAAATTCTGTAGAAATATTCATCCACCAAGCCGATTTTCTCCAATTTTCTAAAATTTTCTGCAGGGAGGGATTCTTTCTTATTTTTGTCAGCTGCTTCAATACTTTAAAAAGTTTTCAAAGGAGAATACTTGCAGATTATCTATTTGAATAAGTTTAATCCACTTTGATATCTTAAAAGCGGGAGACCCAGTTAACTTGAATATTTGCAAGTGGAAGTCTCAATCCAATTAGCAATTTTCTCCTAGTGTAAATCTCCGAACGCTATATCTTCATCCATTAAGTAGATTTTCTCAAATTTTGTAAAATTTTCTAGAAGGAGAAGTCATAATCCTCCTTGATTTTTTTTTGAAGAAGTATCATTTCGCTTTAAAAAATAAACTTCGATAAGTCTCAAAGCGCTTTTTTAAAAAAGAAGACGTCTCCATTAGGTTGAAATGCTTTTAAAAGTAGAAGTCTCAATCCAGTTTGTCGTTTTCTACAAGTATCAATCTCCATTCTTTCTTTGTCTGCTGCTTCAATACTTTCTAAAGTTTCAAAAGAAGAATACTTCCAGATTATCAATTTGGAAAAGTTATAATCCACGTTGATATCTTAAAATGCGGAAGACTTAGTTCACTTGAATATTTACAGGTAGAAGTCTCAATCCAATTCGCAATTTCCTTCTAGTGTAAATCTCCAAACGCTATATCTTCATCCATCAAATAGATTTTCTCAGATTTTGTAAAATTTTCTAGAAGTAGAAGTCTCAATCCACCTTGAAGTTTTTTTTTGTAGAAGTGTCATTTCGCTTTCGAAAATAAACGTCGATTAGTCTCAAAGCGCTTTTTTAAGAAGAAGAAAACGTCTCCGTTAGTTTTGAATGTTTTAAGAAGTGGAAATCTCAATCCAGTTTGTCGTTTTCTACCACTATCAATCTCTTTTCTTTCTTATTTTTTGTTTGCTGCTTCAATTCATTCTAAAGTTTCAAAAGAAAAATACTGCCAGATTATCTATTTGGATAATTTTAAATCCACTTTGATATCTTTAAAAGCGGAAGACTCAATTCACTTGAATATTTACAGGTGGAAGTCTCAATCAAATTCGTATTTTTTTTCTAGTGTAAATCTTCATACGCTATATCTTCACCTATCAAGTAGATTTTCTCATATTTTATAAAATTTTCTACAGGCTGAAGTCTCAATCCACCTTGAGGTTTTTTTCGTAGGAGTCTCATTTCGCTTCCAGAAATTAACTTCGAAAAAAAAGAAGAAGGCTTCTCCGTTTATTTTTAGTAATAGCCAAGCAGTCTTTATAATCCGAACATAGAAATTTATTATTTGTCCAACGTTTCGGTGCTTGTTGGCACCATCTTCAGGGAAAAATAACGTATCTGTCCTTTGTTAATTTACTTAAAAATTAACTCTTCGTTAGTTTTGAATGTTTTTAAATGTGGAAGTCTCAATCCAGTTTGTCGTTTTCTACAAGTATCCATCTCCATTCTTTCTTATTTTTGTCTGCTGCTTCAATACTTTAAAATGTTTCAAAAGAAGAATACTTCCAGATTATCTATTTGGATGAGTTTTGATCCACTTTGATATCTTAAAAAGCGGAAGACTCAGTTCACTTGAATATTTACAGGCGAAAGTCTCAATCCAATTCACAATTTCCTTCTAGTGTAAATCTCCATTCTTAGGTTCTTTCAAGAGTTTTTAAAAAGCAAATGTCTACGTCAAGTCTATCGTCGGAATATACTTTTGTTACCCTGTTTTTATGTTACTTTCAACTGTCAGCAAAAATTTCAATCTGCTATTTTATTTTGTATAAATCAAATTGAAAACCTATGACTCCCGCTTAAGACATTTAACAGAAAGCCTTAAGGAAAAATTTAAATCGAACTACCGAAAGTTCTGATAGTCCGGTTAGAATTTTCCTAACAAGTTTTCTTTACAATTTCTTAAGGGGAACTCACAGATTTTGTACAAAATAACATAGAACAAGGATTGAGATTTCCGTTGATAACAGTATAATCTAGGATTAAGAGTTTGGTTTTGATTTAATGCTTCATACCTACAAGAGTCTCCATTCGTTTTTTTTTTTTCAGAGCAAAAGTTTCAATCCTCACTGATGTTTTCATTAGCGAACATCAACGAAAAGCCTCAATTCATCGGTAATTTTTAAAAACAGAATTTTAAATCTCAATTTTTTGACAACCGCCATTTTCAAATACAACTGATTGAGATTTCTGGTGGTAGAAAATAATACAATGAATTCTGCTCGTTGGAAATCTCTAAGTAAGTCAGGAATGAATCAGCATTGAGACTTTGGTTAAAAAATACCGATGAATTGAGACTTCCACTTGAATAAAATGACACAGCAGGTTAAGACTTCCGCTGATTAAAAAATAACGAAGGATTGAGAATAAATACATGTTCATATTGAGTAGTAAAAGTTTTTTAAAAACTACAAAAATCGGTGTCGTTTCATGAGGATGAAGCCTTTCTAATTTTTAATGAGCAACGAAGGTCGAATTTCGCTAATTCGCTAACAAATTCCCCAGCTTGTTTTGTGACATAACAACCATTCACTAATGAATTTTCTTTTGTTTCCTCAGCAACGAATTTAGCCGTGCCGTGGCCGACGAGTACTTGAAATTCTTCCTCTTCGAACGGTTAACGCTGGACGAGGCGCTGCGGCTATTCCTAAAACAGTTCTCCTTGTCGGGTGAAACCCAGGAACGGGAACGAGTCCTGGTGCATTTTAGCAAGCGGTACCTGGACTGCAACCCGGGATCCTTCAACTCGCAAGGTTTGTTTCGAATTACATTTTTAAAAAACACAAATTTATCTATCATATTTTTTCCTTTTCAGATGCGGTTCACACGCTTACCTGTGCAATAATGCTGCTCAACACGGACCTGCACGGGCCCAACATCGGCCGGAAGATGACCTGCTCCGAGTTCATCGAGAACCTGAGCGAACTGAACGATGGGGAAAACTTCCCCAAAGACATCCTGAAGCAGCTGTACCAAGCGATCAAGACGCAACCGCTGGAATGGGCGCTGTATGTTCTTTGAGACAAATTTTAATCTTGGTAAAAAAACTTAATTTAATTTTGTAATTTCAGGGACGACGAATCGCCGGATCAGCAGAAGATGGGCCCCGGAGGACGGCAAGATGGAAGCATGGGTGGCGGCAACGGAGGTGGAATGATGCAAGGTCCACCGGCCGGGCAGAATCCGTTCCTAGATCAACCGCAACCGGCCGCAATCGAGTACAAGAAGGGCTACGTGATGCGGAAGTGTTGCTACGAAACGAACTACAAGAAGAGTAAGTCTCCCCGGAGTCTGATCCCGCATGTTGAGGTGTTCAGTGTAGAATTTTAGATGCCTCAGTTTAACTTTCTTTTTAACTCAAATCTCTTTCCAAATTTTTTACCCTTAAAATAGTTATTGAACTTCTAACCACC